>NC_086284.1:54127131-54727131 GCF_963924245.1 Chroicocephalus ridibundus
TATGTTGCATGTCATTATGACTTAACAATACTTTGCATTTCAATTTTATAAGTACAGAATATGAAGTGAATGCAAAATAGATGTTCTGCAGAGAAAAGAAAAAGGCTGGGCTATTCTTCGCTGTTAGTAATTTTAGTAAACAGTGTTTGTTGCAAAAAAAAAAAGGTCAAATATTAGATGTATGATGTATAAAGCACATGAAATAGCCTCATCCCCAACCTGGATTCAGCAGGCCTGATCCAGATTACCATGTCTAAATTTGCCACTTCTGGACATATACAGATGACTGGAAAGGGATTAAAAAAGGGCACCATGAATGAATAAAGATTTTATAAAATGTTAATGAAAAGAACCTGAGTGGATCCATGTCATTCAGTCTAGAGAAAAGACGACTTGGGAGGGAAATAAAAGTTTGAGATTTCTAAAGAACTGCTCCAAAGAGGAAGAAACAATTTATTTTCCATATATCTGCTGGACAGTGCAAAAAAGGAATAGGTTTAAAATGAAGCAAGGCATATTCATGTTAGAAATTATGAATATGTTTTGAACAGCAGGATCAAACACAGATGTTTGATCAGTGGTCTGGGGTCTTAGGGAACACGTAGAGGAAAAAATACTAGGAGTGGTAAAAATATGCTTTATTGATCTTGCCACAGGGGCCCTAAAGGATTAGATGATTTCCTAGTCCATTGCAATATTATTCCTTGAAAGCTTGTTTTAAGAAACAAGACATTCAGTTTCTTTCAAAACAAATTGTTTCATAGAACCGTTAGCTTGGTTTGAGGTGTTAAGTTTGTTTTTTTTAAAAAACAATTTTTCTCTCTGGCCTTTTACTATTATCAGTGGGTCCTAATGACACTTTGAGCAATCAACCTTAAGACTAGATACTGAGGGACTTGCTAAGATATAGAATGTTCCACTGACATTTTAAAGCTACAGCAAAAGATTTAAAATGCCTACTAGTGGAAAAATTAATGTTAAAAAAAACCCCACAACTTTTAAAATTGTTTAATGTTCTGGATGTAATGTAGACAGATGTGACTTGCTCATTAATCTAGTTTAACACTGGTTTGCTGTTTTCAATGCTCTGCTTATTTTTTACTATTATTAGAAATCTTTGCTAGAGGTAGTAAATTTTATTTTCTATACTACTATTTGACTTGTGCACTTGTAACATAAAACATTTATTAAGGGGAATACTGAACTCTTCTCATACAGGAATATTTATTAATATGGATCTCTTCATTAATCACCTGTGGGTAGAACTAAGCTTGTACTTTATGAGATTCAGTAGAATTCACTATCTCAGACTGTACTGTGCCATCTCTTTATTTCCATAACACATCCTATCCTTTCACACCATAATCTCAAGTAACTATTTCTGGTTTTCTCTCTGTTTTTCTCTTATATATATGTGTTCTTTTATAACATGTATAAGAGACACTTCTTCAAATTATTCCTAAGTTTGTGTTTCAGAATCTTCAGAACATAATTATGCATAATTATAGCTATTACTGTCAAGGCCAATGTAGTGGCAAGAGGAATAAAAACTTCTCCCATTAAGTTCTTCTAACAGCTTCAGTCCTTGTTGCCAGAATCCAAAGATCAAAGAACTGCAATTACGATATTTGTGCTAGCAGCATAAATAAATGAAGGTTGAAGAAGTTCATACTGCATTTCTGAAATGAGAGTTACTCTGTGTGTCCAAATGACCGTCAAAACATTGATTGTTCCTGAAATAAATTGTAACTTCTTATAATCAAGTTGCAGAGTAATTGAGTTTAAAAAAAAACCAAACAACAACTTAGCCGATCAGTGATCTAAAAGTAAATAAAACTAATCTGCAAATAGATGCTGATGCCTTTTACATAGTTAAAGATTTTAATACACAGTCCAGCCTTGAAGTTTTCCCATGGCTATATATCACAGCAGTTGGATCATTCTTTCACATAAGGTACCTGCTACATTTGGAAAGGTATGCAGACTCATCAGAAATATGCCGAAGAATGAGTTTAAATTGAAGTACTGATAAAAGATGTACATCCCTTACCATTTTATTACTAGGGTTTTCAAGTTGCTTTCATTTTTCCTTACCAAACTGCTCTGACTTCAACACATTCAGTGGTTAATATTTTGTGGGACTCTTATCTGGATGCCAACCAATGTAATGTTGGAATACTTTACTTAATGCAAGGTCTATGTAAAGCAAAATTTTTTGCAATTATTCTTTCCAAAGGAATGGAAACATCTCTGATCTTTTTCTTTTTTCTTTCCTTAAATTCTGTTATATTAAAGATACATTGTTTTTACTTGCAGAACACTTCTCAAATAATAGAATGGTGAATCCTTTTTGGTATTTCATATCCAAATATACCTGGTCATGAATCTAAAAGATGAATAGCATTCAACACACTACACATAAATTATTATCTATGCTCAGAATTCAGTTTTATCGTATTGCAATTATATTTCTTCTGTCAAGCTCTTCATTCTTACAAATCTCTTCCTATATGTTTCTGAAAAAGAAACAGGTGATAGTAACAAAAAATCCAAACCAAAACAAAACAAAAACAACACCAAACAACAAACCTTACTATCAAAACCAAAGTCTTTAAGACATTAAGGATGAATCCTCTAATCAGTAGAAAATCTTGAACCACTTATAGCAGTTAACATGTAGGTCTAGTTAATAATAATAGTGTTAGCATATGAAATGTCACTAACCTTGTGGGATAAAGGAGTGGCTAAGTTATTAGAATAGAATACCTTAAGAGTAAACAGCCTGTCAATCACTGTGAAACTTATGAATCTGTCCAGAACTTTCCAAAGGAGCAGGCCATGAGCACCAGTGGCAGTCAGTTTTTAGGTGCTGAGCGAATACGAACAGGACAGTAAAAAATCAGGCTCCTCTACTCCATTCTGTAACTGATGATGCCTGGGGTCACCCAGGGAGAGAACTCCAGGGACCCCAGGTCCTGGTCCAGAGCTCCACACAGCATAGTTGGAGTCTTTACCTGGATCTGTGCAACTTTCATCTGCACTGTGTCATGTCTCCTACAAAACAGCAACATCATGTGATCCATAAAATTGCATATGTCTGTGATTAACGTGTTTTGGTATTTGAGTTCGTTTAGTCTCCCCACTGTCATCTGGCCTAAACTGTGACACCACCACCTCTCAGAGAAGGGTGATTGCTGTTAGACAACAGAAGTCTGTTTCTTTTTCTATGGTCCCTTGTATATGACTGATATTAAATGGAATAGTTCCAGATGGAAAAAAAACCCTGAAATCTGAATCTAGAGTTTCTCTCTGAACTTATGCATGTAGATTTATTTTTTCCCATTGGATCAGTTCTATTTTGCCATGATCCCATGAATATCCATCATCTTGAAAAAGGAATGGTTTCGAATGCTCCTTAGAAACTGTGTAATTATTTGAGATGTACCTAAATAGCACGCTCCAGCCCTTGTCATTGTGATTACATTATGCACAATAATGGAATTTTATGTTGAGAGCAAACATTACATTTTAAAGATTCACAAAACACAATATAAGACACTCGCAGATGGAATAACTACAGTAGGCAACTCATAGGAGTGATTCTTTGTAATGTACTGCAGTATGTAAATAAAATATTCTAGGCAGGTTTCCCCTGCATATACAGAAGTTCTATTATTTAGCATATGTGAGTTGTTCAGGACACAATAAACTAATAAGGAAATATGGAGTGTGAAAAAAAAAGCAAACCCAAATCCTGATATAATTTTCTTCTTTAAGAAAATTTCTGTGTCTGTATTTTTGGAAAATAATAAAAAGGTGGCTTACAGTATACATGTTGGTAACACTCATACTAAATGGATGCATATGTTTGAGCATCATGCATGTAACTTAAGTTAGCATGTTTTTAAATACATTTGGCACACAAGTAAAAAATCTACCTTAACAAAAAAAAGCTAAATCAAGAAGTATAGTGTTTTTTTGTTTGTTTTTGGTTTTATTTCTTTTAATGGTTTTAATATGAGATCTAGAAGTGAATGATTCTTTTAGAATCATAGAATTATAGAATATCCTGAGTTGGAAGGGACATACAAGAAACATCGAATCCAACTCCTGACTTAGATTTTGGGCAACCTAAAAGTTAAACCATATATCTAAGAGCATTTTCAAATGGTTCTTGAACATTAACAGGCCTGGGCCATGACTGCTTCCTTAGGGAGCTTGTTCCAGCGCTTGACTACTCTCTCAGTGAATAACTTTTTCCTAATATTCTATCTGAACTTTCCCTGAAGCAGTTGTAGACAACAATGACGTCAGCCCTCAGTCTCCTCAAAGCTGAACAAACCTAGTTTCCTCAGCTGCTCCTCATAAGTAAGTGATACTCTCTATTCCTTTCACCATGTTTCGTGTCCTCATTGGACACATTTTAATATTTTTATATCCTTATATTGTAGAGACCAAAATTACCCACAGTAGTTGTGAATCTGTTTAAAATTTTCAGCTAGACAATAAAAGGAATTTGCACAATTCCGTATTTCTGCAATGTTATCTGAATACTTTGGAGAATCATGAGTTGGACAGGATAATTATTTTATTTTGTTGGATAAGTTAACTCGTGTGACCCCCTTTCTCTGTGGGGAAAAAAACTTGGTGTGTACAATATACTGAACTGATGAAATCACAGGAGATCTTAACTTTCTTAAATATTCATGCTTCTGAAGGTTTAGTTTGTTTATAGTCATTCATGACAAGTATGCACTAGACTTTCAAAGAAGTAATTAATCAAAACATATTTTGTGATTAGTGATGTTATTGCTATTTTAAACAGTGGACAAACTTTGAAGTATTTGGAAATATATCTTCAGTTACTTTATTTGAAAAAAGCAAACCAGCAAAAAGACAACCTGTTGTACCTCAAAACATTTATGGCGAAAGTAACTCATGGTGTTAGCCATATTTAGAAAAGGCATCTTTGAATGGGAATAAATTTTGACTGTCTAAACCGTGTGCCCAACAAGTGTAACTTTTGCATATTTGCCTTTGGTTTTTGTTTCTTGTGAAAGGTAGCGTCATTTGAGATCTGGAGCATGTCCAGAGAAGAGCAATGAAGCTGGTGAGGGGTCTGAAGAACAAGTCTTATGAGGAGTGGCTGATGGAACTAGGGCTGTTTAGTCTGGAGAAAAAAAGGCTGAGGGAAGACCTTATCACTCTCTGCAACTACCTGAAGGGAGGTTCTAACAAGGTGGGAATCAGTCCCTTCTCCCAAGAAACAGGTGATAGGACAAGAGGAGATGGCCTCAAATTCTGCCAGGGGAGGTTTAGGATGGATATTAGGAAAAATTTCTTCACTGAAAGGGTTATCAAACACTGGAACTTGCTGTCCAGGGAAGTGGTGGAATCACCACCCTGGAGGTATTTAAAAGATGGGTAGATGTGGTGCTGAGGGGCGTGGTTTAGTGGTGGTTTTGGCATTGTTAGATTGATAGTTTGACTCAATGATCTTAAAGATCCCTTCCAACCTAGACAACTCTATGATTCTATGATTTCTGAAAGTGATTTATCTTGTAATGTGAACAAATATGGTATTTTCTCTCATCCACATTGAGAAACAGTATTTCATAGAGTACTTGCAGACAAGAGTTCATGCACATGTAACCTAGCTTGTTCATTTCTTGACATTGAACTGTGTACATTTAACATTCTCTTAATACAGAGTCTTTGTATGGAACTAGAGTACAGTAAAATGTCCTATAAACATGTCTTATCACTCTAGTAGTAGAGAACCAATATTAAAAAACTGATCTAAGTGACCACTTATCTGACTTATTAACTATGAAACCTTTAATTTGACAATCAAACTTTTCCCTTACCTGTATGTTTTTAATTGGCTGACTCTGAATTTCAGAAATTACACTTGACCTGTTGTTTCATGCTGTGAACTCAAGTCATTTGAAATGTAACACTCTGCTAATACATGCTATTAAACCTTCACTCTGAGAGAATCTTCAAAATATGTATGGGTGCATGTCTCTTGTGTGTACAAACACCAGAAAGATTGAATCACAGCTGAATTAACAGAATAATGTCCATTGATAATTCACAAATGATTCATTTTGTGTATTTCATTTAAAAGAAGAATTTATCAATTATTTTTCCATGGATGGCTATTCCATTAGAAAATGCCAGTTTGTTCAAACTCAACCTTTTTGAATAAATACACATTCACCTGAAATTTTCAAATGGAAGGTTTCTCAGCCTGAACATTACATTTCTGGTAAAGGTCAAAGGTAACATCCTTTGTCCCAGAAGTTGGGTCCCTTAGGGAATCTATTTGAATGAGGTACAAGATTTCCATTAAAATCTCTATTCAGAAAGCTATATCACCAATCTCATTTCTATACAGACCTGAAGAGAAACTGGCATCCATGAGATTACACAGGTGTCTTTTTTAGAGTACTCACCGATGATGTGGGCTCCCTGTTCCTTTTAGTTAAAAGAGATGCCATACTGTGTTTTCCATAACCTCTGTAACACATGTACCTATTAAAGTTTAAAGTAATTTTCTCCTTTTGGACTTAATTCTTTTCAATAATTTAATAATATTGTGGAAGTGAAAAGTTTGAAAATCTTTAATGTCTCGTAGTAAATAACAAAAAATAACCTGGAAATATTAAAAAACAAAACAAAACAAAACAAACAAAAAAAAAAAAACAAAAAAATTTCTAACCCTCTCATCTCATTGGACCGTCCATGCTATTGCTTCATAGCACTATTCTGAACTGAAATATACATTGTTCTGTATTTTAATTTATTAGTCTCACCTGATGCAGTGCAGAAGAGATCCAAAATATACACAAGGTATACAACTGTTGCTTTTACTTCTCTTACATATTTCCATAAATTTAAAATAAATTATGTGCAAGTTCATAGTCACTTTTTTTTAAAGGAAAAATATATCCCACTGCTCAGAACAATGTCTAAACTCTCAGGTTTTTGTTGTTTCAAATAATGCGTTAACTCACATTCTCAAGAGTCAAAAATACATTCCTCAAAATATATAATTATATGCAATTTATTTTCTTACCTATTTTTAAAATAGATGTCCTGAGGAGGAAATGAACACACAGCATTTGTATCTATCTGTATTGTAAGCAAAGGAAGAAATTGAAGAGAACTGAATAGCTACAAGCAAATACAGTAGAAGTAAATTCAATATATTGTAACACTTGGTGTTTTCTTACAACAAAAGTGTTGAAGAAAATTCTTACTCCCTTAGCATTCTAGGGCCGTACCATAGCTGACCTGGTACAGCCCTTGGACTGTTACCCATTATTGCTTTTCTGTGTGTGTGGTGACGAAGCTGCAATGCATAGTCCAAGGGCAATCAAAAGAGATTTCAGGGATTTGGGATGGCTGGTAAGGGAACCTGGAGCACAGGTTAGCTTTTCCTCTCTCCTTCCAGTTGTGGGAAGTGACATTGGAAGAAACAGACTGGCCCAGTCTGTTAATACATGACTGGGGTCACCATGACTGGTGTCAGCACCACAGTTTTGGGTTTTTTGATGATGGGATGGTCTACACAGCACGAGGCTTGCAAGTGTCAGATGGGATTCACCTTTCTCAAAGGGGCAAGAGGATCTTTGCTCATGACCTAGTGGTGCTCGTTGAAAGAGCTTTAAACTAGGCTTGAAGGGGAAGGGGGACAATATCAGGCTTGCCTGTGACAAGCAGTGGGATGACATGCCAAGGTTAGAGTGGCAGGGTACTAGTGAGGGCCTGCAGCCTGTTGCTCTTAGACGTGCTGGGTACACTGCAGCACACCTGAAGTCTTACAGAGAAGAGCCAGGGGCTCCTGAGGTAATAGGAGCCAAGAAGGAAACACCAGTGAAATACGTCAAAGGAATTAATGGGTGTTCCTCTAAGAAGGTGACCCATCTGACAGCCCAGATGAAGTGCCTCTACACCAATGAACGCAGCATGGGCAACAAACAGGAGGAGCTGTAAGCCACTGTGCTGCTAGAAAACTATGACCTCGTTGTCATTACTGAAACTTGGTGGGGTGAATCCCATGACTCAAGTGCGTCTATTGATGGCTACAGGCTGTTCAGAAGGGACAGACAAGGAAGAAGGGGCAGAGGCATTGCCCTCTACATCAAGAAATGGATAGAGTGTGTTTACTACAGGCTGCTCAATCAAAGGGAACTTATTGATGAAGCCTTCTTAACTCCAGCTACAGGAAGCATCATGCTCTCAGGCTCTCATTCTGCTGGGGTCTTCAACCACACCAATATCTGGAAAAGTAGCACGGTAAGCTGTAGGCAAACCAGAAGACTCTTGGAGTACACTGAGGATAAATTGTTAAGCCAGGTAATAGGCAGCCCCACCATAGTGAGTCTGATACAGGACCTGATGGTCACTGATGCAAGTGAGCTAATTGGTGATGTCAGGATTGGAGGCAGCCTGGGCTGCAGTGATCATGTCCTGGTGGAGTTCGCAGTCCTGAGGGATATGGGTCAGGCAAAGACTAAAGCCGGGACCCTGAATTTTAGGAAAGCAAAATTCCAGCTTTTCAAGGAGTTAGTCAATAGGCCCACCTGGGAAACTGCCCAGGGGCTGTCAGGCTACATACAGAAATGTACAGGCAGTGGAAGTAGGAACAGGTATCCTGGGAAGAGTATAGGGATGCTGTAGGGATGGGGTTAGGAAGGCCAAGGTGCAGCTGGAGCTGAACATGGCAAGGGGCTCAAAGAATAATAAGAAGGGCTGTCAGCCAGAAAGGGAAGGTCAAAAAAAGCATAACCCCCTTGATGAGCAAGACTGGCAAACTGGTAATCACAGAATCATACAATCATAGATTCTATGATTACCAGTGGAAGAACAGGTGAGGAGAAGGCTGAGGTACTCAACAACATTTTTGCCTCGGTCTTCACTGGCCACCTCTCTACCCACCCCTCTCAAGTGGATGGACCACAAGGAAGGGACTGGTATCAATACAGGCTGTGGGACAAAGGGGTTGAGAGCAGCTCTGTCAAGAAGGACTTGTGTTCATAGCTCAGAAGGCCAACCACATGCTGGGCTGCATCAAAAGAAGCATAGCCAGCAGGTCGAGGGAGATCATTCTGCCCCTCTACGCCATTCTGGTGAGACCCCACCTGGAGTACTGCATCCTTCTCTGGAGCCCTCAGCACAGGAAAGACATGGGCCTGTTGAACTGAGTCCAGACGATGGCTACAAACATGATCAGAGGGCTGGAGCACCTCTCCTATGAAGTCGGTCTGAGAGAGCTGGGGTTGTTCAGCCTGGAGAAGAGAAGACTCTGAGGAGATCTTATTACAGCCCCTTCCAGTACTTAAAGGGGGCCTACAGGAAAGATGGGGACAAACTTTTTAGCAGGGCCTGTTGTGATAGGACAAGGGGTAATGGTTTTAAACTGAAAGTTAGTAGATTCAGATGAGATAATAAGGAAGAAATTTTTTACAATGAGGGTGGTGAAACACTGGAACGAGTTGCTCAGAGAGGTGGCAGATGCCCCATCCCTGAAAACATTCAAGGTCATGTTGGACGGGGCTCTGAGCAATCTGATGTAGTTGAAGATGTCCCTGGTCATTACAGGGGCATTGGACTAGGTGACCTTTAAAGGTCCCTTCCTACCCAAACTATTCTATGATTCTATGATTCTAAATGTAGCTGCCTTCTGAGGGTGTGGACTTTTTGCCCATGAATTGTGTAGGCTGTAAAAGAAAAGCTAGAGACCTATGGGAACTGCACCTGAGAAAGAGACATACTGAAGTTTTAAAACTGGTATGTGGCAGCAGCTGGGAATAGTTCTGTTTGTGTTGGTGTTATCAGGATTACTGGTGTTAGCAATATTTATTTTTTGAGAAAAACACCTAGAACTAAATCAATGGTCTTCTTGCTTCGCTCTACAGAAATTCCACATTTTTCATTCTCTTAGAAGGGATCTATAGGAACCAGAGGAATTTCATGATTTACTAATTTTAATAAACGTAAAAGTATATAGTTCTATGTTCATATGGACATTCTGAAATTAAAAAAAATTCATCTTTTTCATATAATTACATTAAGAGACAATAAAGAGTGTCATTGCAGAAATATTTGTTAATTCATCACATTTGCACATGTTAGGATATAGACTTATTATAACCTCCAAAGAAATAAGGGTTATTTGAAAATTTAATTAATCCACCATAGGATTTGAAAGTAAAAACATGAATCATATGGTATAATATCAGAATAATTTAAGTATTATCATAATTTCATCAATGTATCAACGTATCAAAATCCCCTCACTATGTCTGTGTTATTGTTAATAAAACTCTGTTTCTGAGTTCCTAAGCATGGTGCTTGTCCCAGCCTGCATCACAGCTCCATCTCAGGGTGAAACAAGGTGCACACCAGTTTCTTACCATATCACATTACCCAGTTTCCCTGAAAAGAAAACCTAGAAATAACAGATCATGGTAATTTAAATGCAACTTCAACATCACTCAGATTGTCAACTGAGATTTTGGTTACATGAAAAAATGATAACTATGAATATATGATTCAAAAGTACAAAAACTGCAATACAACTATGTGTAATTTCGCAGCAGTATAAAAATGAAAGGATATGTCTACACAATCTTTTGCAGAAAGTTGCAAGTGAACTCTGCCTATGCTGAAGCTGACTAAGCTTTTAGTAACAGTGCAGCATTAAGTCCAAACCAATAAATCTTTCTGATTCATGGTTCAAGCTTAGTACTATGCTAATGCAGATACATGGCTTCCATTTAGCTTGGAGCATGGGTAGATTCTGCTTTCAAAAGGTGATGCAGACTTACAATGAAAGCATATTAGGCACAAAGACATTGGAACCGTTGCCAATAACGGTATTAAAGAACTAAAATGAGGGAATGAAGGGAATGTATTTGGAGTGTATATACAAGTCATATGTAAAAATACACACACACACACACACTATTTTTAAACTTAAGCTATTAGAAAGAAGACAAAGAAAACTACCTAGGTGCATACGGCTGGCCAGAATGCAATTTACGGTGGCACAGACCATCCCTCAGTTTTTATATTTCTGAAAGAAAATGCATCATTCTTCCCCTATGCCTCTCCAATAAAGCCATTCTGTTATTGATTTTCTTTTGTTTTATTTTTCCTGTAAAACTTTCAATGTCAACCTTGAATTAAGAGAAATCAGGTTTTGTCCTACAGATAATGGTACTTACTGTGTTAGAAAAGGTTAGACTACTACAAATGACAACCATAACTGCTCTAACGTCCTTTCTTTGTCCTACACACAAATGTGCATGGAAGTCAAGAGTCATGTTTCAGTACATTGGAACCCCATTCACTGGTGCCTTACACATTTATTGTACAGAATTTAGGAGGGGAAAAAAAACATACAAACTGATTAAGAAATGTGGGATAATATAAAATCTGTGTACTTACAGGATTCATTTATCATAATGCTCATACTGGTTCAAAGACAAACAGGGAAGACTGAAAAAACCACAGCTATCCAACATTATAAAACCTCTCAGACCTCAACTATGCAGATAATAGCAAAGCCAGGGTTTTTTTCAAAAAATTACTAGAAAAAATCCTATTTTGTTGTATCATGGCAGTTGGAAACCTGTTGGTCTTAAAAGGTCCAGGGATTTCTTGAAGTGAGTAATGTTGTATTTAGTTACTATTATAGAGCACTCAGAGCTGAGCCACTGTATTAAGGTTGTTTATTTTATATTATTTGTCCTTTCACATCACCTCAGGGGGAAAAAAATCTGTAACAAAGCAGAGTCTTAAAGTACATGCTTGCTTACCAACAAATGCAAGCATGTTGCATTTGTTTCTCCAATTTCTGATGGCTAAAAGATATTTCATTTTCATAAATTCAAGAACGACTGTGATTTTATTTCTATTCATATATGTCTACTTAGATCAGAAAGAATGGAAAAATGTTGGCAATTTTAAACTATCAAAGAAGAAAAAAAATAATAAGTAATATTAAATTGCATACATTTTCATCAGTCTTTCTTTTAACCCTTTGTTAACCCAACCTATTCCTATGCCTGTGAAAAGAGATTTTTAAGACTCCTTTATTCTGCTAGAGACCGGCTGTATCAATAAAAAAAATCCTTCCTTCCTTGGTGCTATCAGTCCATTGCCAGTATTCGAAAACCATCCTAGTAGTAACAGAAGATTGATATCTATTATAAGATTTTTAAGTTCAAAAAGTTGTGGTAAGCCATTTGAGTCTAAGAATAAGCCTAAGAATACTAAACCCATCTCGTGGTGGGGAACTGTAGAAACCAGCCAGTACAAAATGCTGAACTGAAATCTAGCTATTCAAAATAGGTATAAGCCTACTCTTGGACTGAATAAAGTGATGTTCAACCTGCTTGATTAATCAGATTTGACAAATGGAATGTAGGAGATGCTGATTAAGAATATAACCTACTAGAGTTGAATCAAATATTTGAATTTATACCTGCAGCCAACCCATTAAGTGGATTATTACAGGTATTTCTTTAGAATACAGGATATTCTGAATTAATGCAGTTGAAGTTATGTTCTTGTCACATTTAAATATTCAGTATGTCTTTGAAATAATAAGAAAGGTTCCATGGCATGATGGATAATTCATATCCAGATTCAAAAGAGGAATAACGTCAACAATGTAGACTTAAAAAAAAACCCCACACAATTGCAATATCATAAACTACATTTCTGTACCTATAAAAACCAAGACCTGGCTGTGAGGACAAACAGCACAGTACCACTTGTATCTTCCTGACTAAAAACATTTTTTCTCTCAAAAAATAGGGTAACCTCATCTACAGTTCTGTTAAGAGTACTTTCTGGCCTGTGGTAACCTGGGATCTGTGTTTCAACACTATATTAACAATCACCAGCTGGCACTGGCTGAACTATGCCTGGAAGCATGATAACGGTCATATATCAGCTCTTCATATTTTTTTTCTGTCTCAATTTACATTCTTAGGACAGACATTCTACTTAATATTTAGGGGAAGTGAAACATCTGGGTTCAAGTCTCTGTTCTACATGGAAAAAGAACAGTGACTTGCTTCTGTTTTCACAGGGTTCAGGTAAGTGCTCAGGTACTCAAGAACTGGGAGGTGTTGTGAGGTCCTTTTACTTTGTCTTGGGGAAAAGACGACAAAGGAGGGGGAATGAGATGCTTAATCTAAAAAAATGAAAATATCTACAGGTTTTGTGTCAAGAACAAAAAAGAAAAAAGTATCAAATTTGAAAATTTCACTATAGCTGTCTGACTCTGTAGGATCAATGTAGGGAACAAAGGATTTTTCTTCTAATAAACTGAGGAATTAAAGAACTCTTATAAAGCTGAACAGTGATTTTGGGAAGATACATTTTGAACTTAAGGTCCCTTATATCTCTCTCTTTGTGGATCTAGGCTGTATTGCAAAAATACTTTTGAGTATCTAAGACTTAATTTTTTAGAAAAAATGTAAGAATTAATACATCAAATACAGTTCATTACTTTCTTTGTGATCTTAACGTGCTGTACTTCCTTTCCCAGCTGTGCTGATGTTGGACAAGTACTTTCCATCAGCCTGAAAAAAACTCCTAGAAGTTTTATTATTTTGCAAGTGAAATTAATGTTTGAAAAATTAGCACCTGCAGATTGTACTCTGTTATGCATCTTATTGTCTTCTCTAATTCTACATATTTCATGGGACTTACACCAGACATATACTCTTAAGAGGAGATTTTGATTCATGTATGATGTACAGATCTCTTACCAACACAGATATGTCAATTTTCCCTACTTCTTGTACAGCAAACCTTACTACGTGTATAAATCTGACTTCTAATATTTATTAGGGGGTAAAAAGCATATCAGCAGAACCCAGGTGTCATTATTGCTAATTGTTAAGTTTTCTCACTCAAATAATGCTTTGTATAGAAGTCTCTCCACTAGGGGCCGCACAGAGACTGCTTAAATATTACCTGTCAAACTAGACTAAAATTCACATCAGAGAGTGAAAAAACAAACAATCCCCAAAATAGTGCTTTGATGATGAGGAGCAAACAATTTAAACTCCTAGTGAATAGTCAGTGCTGGTTTTGCTTGTTTGCTTGTTTATTGCAAATATAAGTAACATTCTAATTTTATTTCTTTAGTTGTAAAACATTGACTCGCATTCTTGCGCTTATAAATCATACTGCATAAAAGATACTCTTTCCTTTCTCACATTAAGCTAAGTTATACTAACATGGCAGGGGGCAATGCTGATTCAACTAAAGGTAAGGGAAAGTCTTTTTCCTCATAAGTCCTGAGGAAGCAGAAGGCTTCAGGTTTTGACATAAGCCCCAACCAGGAGCTCTTTTTTTGGTGCTCTACGTGGTGGTGTTGCAATTTCTACTGAGGAAATGACAGGGCACTAGTGATGAGACCATTGTCATTTCAACAGGGGCGGTGGGGGTAAAAACACACCAACAGTGTCCCAACGGGGTCCCTGGGCCAAGGGTGCCACACCCACCGTGAGGACCCTGCTCTTCTCAGTGGGTACCAAGGGGTGCTGACACTCCCTGCAACACCCACAGCCCTGATCTGAGGGGAACCACCACCATTGGCCTTAGGGGCCCAGGGGACACGGGTAAGGATGTATAACACCAGAGCGGAAGGGTTGGTGATGGTGACTTTTCTTTGCAAATCACTTTTCAGAATATTAATAGGGAGGTTATCTGTGTTAATTTGAGCCTAAGTAACTTACTATTTTAATAATACCTGTTTAATAGTAACATTGATAATAATATAACAATATTTTGTTAGATATTGAAGATTTCAGTAAGGTCAACAACAATCCTTGGCTCTTCAAATGCATAAGGTTTGTTCCTGTTTGCTCATAAAGAGATTACGACTGTAATTCTTGGGGACGAGGAAGTTTCACCCAATTCAGTTGCTCTTGCATTTCCAAGCCATCCTTGATGGGCACTCATGAAGCTGACTAGTGGTTTGGAAGTTCTTTATGCCTGATTTTCTTTTTTTTTTTTTATTAGTCTACAGTGAATCCCAGGGATCCAAGCAAAAATGCATTGACTTTCTGAAACGATCAGTTTTGTGTTTCTTCTCAAGTGAATTTGGTCCTCAAAATCCAGGAAGCCCCAATAACTAATACTCATATTTCCCTTGAGTATAACATGTTTTAAAATCCTGAAGTTGAATGTTAGTAATTTAAGTTAGGAAATAACATTATTATTAGTATTACTGTTATTATTGCTGCTGTCAATACAAATGCTACTGCCAATATCATATAGCCAGTGCTACTGGCAAGCTGATGAAGTATAGGATGAAAGCCTGCTCTAGCATGGGCTTCCCATGTAATCACAGACTTCTTTGGGCACATCTACCTGCTCTGGCATGGGGTCCTCCACGGGCTTTAGGTAGGTATCTGCTTCACCATGGACCTCCATGAGCTACAGTGGGACAACCTGCCTCACCGTGGTCTTCATCATGGATTGGAGGGGAATCTCCACTCAGGCTCCTCAGGCACCTTTTCTCCCCCCTTCTTCACTGGCCATGGTGTCTGCAGAGTTGTTTCTGTCACATATTCTCACTCTTCTGTGAGTACTGTGTCCAGTTCTGGGCTCCCCAGTTCAAGAAGGACAGGGAACTGCTGGAGAGGGTGCAGCAGAGAGCTACCAAGATGATTAGGGGACTGGAACACCTCTCTTATGAAGAAAGACTGAAGGATTTGGGTCTCTTCAGTCTGGAAAAAAGATGGCTCAGGGGGGGATCTTATCAACACTTATAAATACTTAAAGGGTGGATGTCAGGAGGATGGGGCCAGGCTCTTTTCAGTGGTGCCCGGCAACAGGACAAGAGGTAATGGGCACAAACTTGAGCATAGGAAGTTCCACCTAAACATGAGGAGGAACTTCTTTCCTTTGAGGGTGGCAGAGCACTGGAACAGGCTTCCCAGAGAGGTGGTGGAGTCTCCATCTCTGGAGACATTCAAAACCCACCTGGATGCGTTCCTGTGCAACCTGCTCTAGGTGACCTTGCTCTGGCAGGGGGGTTGGACTAGATGATTTCCAGAGGTCCCTTCCAACTCTATGATTCTATGATTCTATGATTCTGTGATTCTATTTCAGCTGCTGTTGTGCAGCAATTTCCCCCACCCACACCCCTCCCCCACATTCTTAAGTATGTTATCACAGAGATCACAGAGACACTACCACCATAGGTGATTGGCTTGGCCTTGGCCAGCAGGAGGTCTGTCTTGGAGCTGGCTGGCACTGTCTTTATTGGACATAAAGGGAATCTTCTAGCACCTTCTCAAAGAAGCCACCCCACTACCAAAACCTTGCCACAGAAACCCAATACAAAAAGAAACTCCTCAAAGTTCTGATTTTTAGGGAGTGTTGTCCCTAATTTTTGTAAATAATAATATATAGTTACGAACAGAATTATTTGCAAAAATTATAAGCTTTTAATGTATTCATCATTATATTCCTTCTAGGTTAGATAATGAGAAAAAGAGAATTACAATATCTTCAAATAAAATTTATGCTTTGTTTTGCTACAAGATTAATTACTTTTAATAAAAGAAAGAAAGAAAACAGCATAAGCACTTTCGTGGTACATAGACCATAAATTATGTTCTTTAAAAAATTAATCCAATATGCATGTATGTCCGGTAAATAGTCTATGTATGCACTCTCTATATATTCACATAGATTAACTTCCCAAATAAAACTTTCTCCATGATACTCATAATTTCCATATATCTATACACACACAAAAATACTTTCTTATAGACTGCATTTTGTGTGGGTCTGTATGTAAATATATACCTATAGCTGTGTACAAACACATACATAGGAACATTTTGTTACATATAATTCTGCTCCTTGAATTCATGACAGATTCTACGGTATCTCATATGAAAATAACTACAAGATATACTTGAGTACTGTTCACAATGACTTTTCATAAATCTTGGAAGCTTCACTGCTAGAAGATATTATTCCCATAAATTATGATTGTCAGTACTAACAGTCTAGATAAAGTCTGTGCCCCTTGTCATTTTAGCAGCACTTTGTATTAACATAGTCACAAGTAGTTTCCCATAATGTGGTACTATCCGCCTGTGATGAGTTGATTGGCAGCAACATCTGTAATAGCATAGTATCGTTGTCTGTGGCAGTTGCTGATAAGTTTAAGAACCAGTTAAACTTGATGAGCACCATACTAGAAATATGCACCTAACATTTGAAAAATGTACCCGCTGTCAGTAGGTACAATTTGGGAATTCTTGCTCCACAGAGAGGGGGAGACTGGTTGCCAGACTGTAATTATTAAACCTTTAGACATTAATGAACTTTCTTCCAGCTAAATTACTGTGTTTATTAATAATTCATAAAAATTGGCCAACCATTTAAAACAGTACATGCAGCTGTCTGATAAAGAGATAGTGCCTTTTCATTTGGTCTTAGAGTGTTTAATAATTTAAAAGATGAAAGGAATAGGATTTTGCAGTATGCTAATAATGTGTCCCTAATAAGTGAAGAATCTTAAAAACATATGTTCCTTTTGCCTTTCTTTTGCAGTTTGTGACTAGCTCTGTGACAAAGAAAATTAGGTCCTTGGGAGATAAAAAATATCAAGGAGAACAAGTAGAAAAAAATATGATTCTATACTTCCTCAAGCTAATGACACACTAGATTTAAAAGAATTAATGGCCAGCTTTCCTATACGATATGTGCACAGAGAGCTAAATAGCACTTTATGCAGTGTCCAGAATCTCAATTGCCATGCATTTCACAGAAAGTCCCAGAAGAGGGAGGTGTTTACTCTCAAATAGAGAAGGTGTTTTTAAACTTCTAGAAATCATTACATTACTAAGGAGAATAAAGGAAAAGTGTCCTTTTTCCTCTCTAAAATAAAACTGTGGTAATTAAGACAGGGTTTTTTTTTGTTGTTTATTTTAAACTATAATGCTATAGATTAGCTGCCGTTTCCTCTTCTATTTGGATCTTCATCCATTTGATCTGTGGAAAATTCCAGCTGTCCAAAATGTGTACTTATTCTAAATAAATCACTTGTCCTCTTTCTTTTAAAGAAATGTGACACCTATTGAGCTGCTACCAGCAATAATCAAGCATGGGTAGAAGTTTTCTGTTATCTCTAGCTGAATTCGGAGAAAAACCTTTGAAAACGTGTATGTTATGATGACAAAGATTATCAAGGGAATGGAGCACCTCTGTTATGAGGAAAGGCTGAGAGGCCTGGGTCTGTTTAGCCTGGAGAAGAGGAGACTGACAGGGGATCTCATCAATGCTTATAAATATCTAAAGGGCGGGTGTCAAGAGGATGGGGCCAGACTCTTTTCAGTGGTGCCCAGTGATAGAACAAGAGACAAGGGGCATAAACTAGTACACAGGAAATTCCATCTCAACATGAGGAAAAATTTCTTTACTTTGAGGGTGGCAGAGCACTAGAACAGACAGCACAGAGAGGCTGTGGAGTCTCCTTCTCTGGAGATATTCAAAACCCAGATGGATGCATTCCTGTGCAACCTGCTCTAGGTGAAGCCATGATGTGCCCTTTGAGAAATACGCTATTGACATGATTGATATTGAATATTTTAAAGATTAACCAGTTATCAGGTATCAAAATCTAATTTTAAATAGGGGTAATGAAATAGGGGTATTAGCTGCCCAGACTCTTTATACAACACATGAAAAGATATGAGCCACCTTAGAATCCAAGTTAACTCGACACTGAGATGGTTTCTTAGATCTAGACCAAGACATTGGCTGCACAGACTAGATGTTGCTCTCCAACCACAAATTACTCTGCCTTTCGCCTTAAGAAATGCATGAAATTTACCCTTTAAAATGTTGTCAAATACTCTTGTTAGGGAGTTGAGGTATCATCCTGCATGGAAACTCACAATTCAACACCTACTGCTACCCCTTCTGTCAAGAGACAGTTATCTGCCCATTTTAGGAATGTTTCAAGATCAATTTCGAGCACTGCTGTTAAAGCAGGTCCACTGTGTAGAAATGACCCCGAGATTTACTAGATAAAAGAGAGAGCAAAACATTCCCTGTTCCCTGAGCGGTATCCATATTTTACAGAAGTCACCAGGGTGAGATTCATCTTGCCTAACTTTAGATACCCTGAATATGAATGGTGATATCTGAAAAAGTTACCCCCAATGACTTCTACAGTATGTGGAGAAAAATGGTCAGGTTTAGGATATTAATCCTCTGACCTATTTTGAGCATATGCTTTAGGATGACATTAGTTCATCAAAACACATGTAAGCACGTGGATAGCTCAGATACAGATGTTGTATATGGTCAACTGAATGCTATTCAAGATAAATTCCAGATTTAAAAACAGAACCCATGTCTTTCCCTTTCCAGAATGACTGTCAAGTGAAAAACAAGAAAAAAAGGAAAAAAGAAATCCTCCCTTATAGACCTTTCCTAAACAACAAGATAACTTTAATTGGAAGGGAGGATTCAAGCTACCTTCCCCACACTAGAACATGGACAACTTAAACTCTTTATGAAAGTGAATGGAAGATTCTTAAGAGGTGGGAAACAGTTTAAATCACTGAAGACAGAGAGAAAATTGATCATTTGTTGTCTGTATCCTTAGTCATTGCTTTAAGCCCTAAGTTATTCCTTAAAACAGAGTCTGACATTCACCATCTTTTTTAAAAGAACAAGTCAACTAATACTACATTACATATGGAGCCTGATTCTGTCAGCATGTGTTGGCACACCTTGAGAATGTCTTGTCACTTGATCCCCACTGGAGGTTTCCCTCCTCTACGGAAGTAGACAGGCACATTGTGATTAGCCCACAGCTATTGATGAGGTGGAAAGGAGGTTTAATGGTTCGTTTCTGGATTCTGATTCTGATCAAATGCAGAAGTAAGCTAATCCAGACTTTGATTTCCTGAGACAGCAAAGGAGGTGATCTCTCTATGTTCCCACTAGCCTTTACTAGACGTTCTGCTTTTGCTCGCAGGCACATGGAATGATAAGATCTGTACTGTGCAGCCATTCTTCATTCTTATTTCCAGCACTATTACAATCCATTAATTCTGATGCAGTTCTGTGAAAATGCAGTGTTGTGTCTAGACACTAAAAAAACAAAGTAAGTAAATTCCTTATGGAATTTAAGACTTTCCAGGATTTGTCAGTGAAAAATGATATTTTCAGTATCATAGCTTTCCATGTAATGCCTAAATTCTATCCTTTTGATACCTTAACAGCTCATGGAGTTAAGTCCTAAGAGTCTAAGGGAGACTTAGTGCATTCGCGTCTCCCTCCTGGAGAATAGTGACACTGAAGGAGGTATGATGAAATTTGTTCGGTGAGGTTTTGAGGGTTTGTTCCCTATGTAATTCCTTGCAAAACACTTTATTCAAGGAAACTATTTGAGTTGCATTATGTACAGAGTCCAATATTAATCATGGCGATCCTATCTAGATTTAGAATATCTCAATTTATTTTAACAACCATGTTTAAAAACATGCATAACACCTTTTATAAAGAAAATGCTGCTTTTTGTAAGTTATCCAGAAACAGCTATTTTTTAATGCTGCTGTTATTCATATTGCTATTGTTGTTAGGATCTTTTTTTTTCCTTTCTTCCCTATTTTCAGAAAATGTCCTAAATTAAATGTGTTAAAATAAATTAAATATACATTATTAAAGAATGAAATTATGCGATTAATGAAATGTCAGTGGGCAAGTCAAAAGCAATACAACAATTAAGCTCTTCTCCATACCTCTGTTTAAGAGTCAAAATTTGACTGTAGCAACGTGTAATTTTTTTCTGGCCTCTTTATATATACATACCTGAAGACATGCAACTTTTTCACCAGTCCTAATATTTATGTCTGAAATGGTACTAGTAAATATCTTCTGGTCTTAGAGTATGCAGGATAATGAATGGATCTTTTTTGTTGCATTATGCTGTACTATACTGTTAGAGGATTATGAAAACATATGAACAAAATAGTCCATGTTATGGACTACTTGCCACTAAGGAGACTCTGCGTTGTTTCAAAATAAGATATAGCTTTCTGGGATACAGCTGTGACAAAATGTTCTGTCTCAGAGAACACCCATTGATTTCTCTGCTTGGCACTGTAAAAATGGGATTTGCTACTCAGTTATGTGGTGATATGTGTAATGGGAGGATACCTCACATGAAAGCATAAATCAGGCTGGTATCAGTCATGCGGTAATGATTAGTACCATAGATAATCCAGAGTGGAATCTAGAGTAGTTTCTGTTGAAATAACTATTAGATGGAAACACAGCTTCCACAAAATCAGCTTCACTTCCATTTTAGAAAAACATACATGGATTTTGCTTTTCTGAAACAAAGAAAACATTTTCTTTTGGTCTGAGTCACTGTTAAACTACAACTTCCAGTAAGGCCCTGCAGATATTTAGTTCAAATGTTTCAAATTGCCACTCTTTTTTCTTTCCAAGATTTATGGCTTGACTGTGCATCAGGGAAAGGAGCCTGAACTTCCTCAATTTGAGATCATTTGTTGATTAGGACAGTCACATGGCCATAGTACATCATGGGAAAGTTAGGCCTAATTTGCGGTCCAAGACCAGAGAATGATGTTGAAAGAAGAAAGTTTCAAGCTTAAAGTCCCATCTGAGAGCGTAGAACCTCAGAGACTGAATTTGGTATCAGATTGGCTCAATACTTAATGCCTTTGTTCAGGAATTTATGTTGAAATATGCTTGTGCATTTTTTCAATATTTGCAAGTCTTTTTAAAACACCTTTTCTGTCCTTTCCAGTTAGTGTGAAAATGCAGTTGCAAATAATGGGGGTTTGTGCCTTAAAAGCAAGTTATCCAGTAAAGAAGTTGTGAACACTGAGAATCACAGACCTTGCTGGCATAAGATGTGTTGGCTCAGAGATGTGATATAATATAGTGTGGAGAATTAATGGCGTTATGACACAGCAGATTACCTTTTCCTATTACGCAGTCAGTGGAAAAAAGAGCCTGTCTTCATCTTCGAAGGATTGTGTTCATTGAAGACTTTCTGAAGGATAAAATCCACTCCATAGCTTTTTATGGAATAAAAATCACATCTGGCCTGATGTGGTTAATTTTTTTTATCCACTGAATGTTCTTTTTTCTCTTCCCCACACCCCTATCCATTAAAATAAAGGATATTAAATGCAGTTTACTAGTAAACAGAAATAAGCTTTCCTACATTTTCGTCATTCTAGATATTTTTTTTAAAGTATTATTTCTAAGTTTTCTCAAATTAGGATTCAATTTACAGATGATTAGATAATTTGTCTTACCTGTTTCTCCTTAGTCACTCGTATCTTAAAAGAGGGATATTTTAAATGTCAAGCTAACTTCTACTTTTCTTTAGTTCAGTTTGTGTCCTTCCATTTTTATTTTTTTTCATTTTGCCAAATGTTTTCATCTCATGCTTCCTCTCAACATCTGCTTATGTTCTCCAATAGCAGCTGTGCTTCAGGACCACTACAAATTTCCTCACAACAGCATCTAGCAGAGCCCTCAGTACTAGAAGCCGCGAAAACAAGACTACACTGATACACTCCTCTGCTGCAACGTGTCTCAATATACAGATTTTTGAAGGCTGCCTCAGCAATTTTGATTCCTGAGGAGATCTCAACAATGCCATACACAATAGTCAAGCATACTCCAATGCTTTCAGAAATAAGAACAGCTAGCATCCTCATTGCAAGTTATAATTTCCCTATGCACGGCACTTTAGGTGGCAGCCTAATTGCATGCTAAGGTCAGTAGAAAGCACAGTAAAAAAAATCACTCATCTAAGAGGTGATGTTAATCTGATGCTTTTTCGAACATCAAATATGCTGATTAGTGTTCATTCAATCTTGGAACTTTTTTTTTTCCTCTGGTGTGGTTTTCTTTTACTATGTTAATTGCACCTTGCAGTAACTTGCCTGCTTGGCATTGTAAAACTTGGACATATTTGAAATTTCATAACAACCAAGCTTGACCTAATTTCTGCTAGGGGCATATGAGTAGGCTAACTGCAATAGAAACAAAGCAGCAACTGTCCAATTTACACCGACATGTTTTTGTACTTCTAATAGCTAGGGCATCTGCTTAGCTGTTTCCTGTACTTAGCTTTTCCTGACCATGTGCAGATATATATGATTCACTAGAAAATTAGTCAGACGTTCATTAACACTCTGGAATCAAGCTGTTCATTAACCCGGTAGGTAAATGGCTATATTTATTATTCGCTCGACCTAGTTGATAAACAATGGGATTTATGGAAAACAAAAGTCTGTGCAGATTCAATCCAAAGGCCTTTGATCTTCCAAATATGGGTTTCAAATTTCAGCTTCCAAGTCTTTTTCCAGTCTGTTTCAGAGGCATGAAACTAGATAATAAATAGTCTTTAACAAATAATACATTTGCTTAAAAAAACCCAAAAAACATTGTCTATAGCAAAATTTTCTAGCATGTTCAAATTTGTTTTTGAAAATTTACAGAAAGAAGATAAATACATCTTTTAAAATGTAGGCATTCTTTTTAAGGGACCATTTTGTTTTCCTTGCTACAGGAGTAAGACAATTCTTTTGAAGAGCTGTGATAGATGTATCCAGGATCAATAAAAAGTCGCATGACATTTTTGGTTTCATATTATCCTGGCTACTGCCAGCCTAAAATTAATGACTGATACCCTTCCTGAAAATGCTTCTTCTGACTGGAAACATTTCACTTTGTTTATTTTTCAGCTTTAATTGGTATTTGATTTTCTCTGTAAACACATGCATGTATGATTCTGTTCTGGATGCAAACTGTTCTTTGCCTCCGTCTGCAATAGTCAGACCAGCTATCCCCAGGATGTTCAGCCTCCTGAACTGGAAGATAAGGATGGAGAGCAGAACAACCCACCCATAATCCAAGAGGAAGTAATCAATGATCTGCTTCTGCACCTAGATGCACACAAGTCTATGCGACCACATGGGATTCACCCAAGAGTACTCAGGGAGCTGGCGGGAGAGCTCACCAAGCCTCACTCCATCATTTATCAACAATCGTGGTCAACAGGGGAGGTACCAGATGACTGGAGGGTGGCTAAGGTGATGCCCATCTACAGGAAGGGTCTACAGGCCTGTCAGCCTGACCTCGATACCAGGAAAGATCATGGAGAGGATCATCTTGAGTGAGCTCTCACGGGAAGCGCAAGGCAGCCAAGGGATCAGGGCCAGCCAGCATGGGTTTAGGAAAGGGAGGTCCTGCTTAACCAACCTGATCTCTTTCTATGACCATGTGACCCACCTTCTGGATGCACGGAAGGCTGTGCACGTTGTCTATCTGGACTTTGGTAAGGCCTTTGACACCGTCCCCCACAGCATTCTCCTGGAGAAGCTGGCGAATCATGGCATAAACAAGTGTACTCTTCGCTGGGTTAAAAACTGGCTGGATGGCCACGCCCAGAGAATTGTGATTAATGGGGTGAAATCCTCTTGGTGACCAGTCACCTGTGGTGTCCCTGAGGGCTCAGTTTTGGGGCCAGTTTTGTTTAATACCTTTATCAATGATCTGGATGAGGGGATTGAGTCCACTCTCAGTAAGTTTGCAGACGACACCAAGCTAGGTGGGACTTGATCTGCTTGAGGGTAGGAAGGCTCTACAGAGGGACCTGTACAGCCTGGATCAATAGGCCAAGGCCAACTGTGTGAGGTTTAATAAGGCCAAGTGCCGGGTCCTGCATTTTGGTCACAACAATCCCAAGCAATGCTACAGGCTTGGGGAAGAGTGGCTGGAAAGCTGCCCAGCAGAAAAGGACCTGGGCGTGCTGGTGGATGGCCAGCTTAACATGAGCCAGCAGTGTGCCCAGGTGGCCAAGAAGGCCAACAGCATTCTGGCTTCTGTCAGGAATAGCGTGGCCAGCAGGAGTAGGGAAGTGATTGTGCCTCTGTACTCGGCACTGGTGAGGCCTCACCTCGAGTACTGTGTTCAGTTCTGGGCCCCTCTGTACAAGAGGGACATGGAAGTGCTGGAGCGTGTCCAGAGGAGAGCTACCAGGCTGGTGAGGGGTCTGGAGAGCAGGTCATATGAGGAGAGGCTGAGGGAGCTGGGCATGTGTAGCTTGGAGAAGAGGAGGCTGAGGGGAGACCTCATTGCCCTCTACAACTACCTGAAAGGAGGTTGGAGAGAGGTGGGTGTTGGCCTCTTCTCCCAAGTGAATAATGACAGAACCAGAGGAAATGGTCTGAAGTTGTGGCAGGGGATGTTTAGATTAGATATTAGGAAGAATGACTTTAGTGAAAGAGTGGTCAGGCACTGGAAGAGCCTGCCCAGGGAGGTGGTTGAGTCACCATCCCTAGAGGTATTTAAGAAACATCTATATTTGGCACTTCAGGGCATGCTCTGGTGGCACAGATTGTATGGGGTTTTTTGTCTGTATGTGTGGTTGGACTTGATGATCTCAAAGGTCCTTTCCAACCATGAAGATTCCATGATCTATGATTCTATGACAAGGAGAACAGTGGGGGAATTCTCACCTGTGCTAACTCATGATACTCCCAAAAGATTGACCATAGATGTTTGAATAGAAATGGAGATGAACAGAAACTGTGGGACTGTGTCTAACTAATTGGAGATGGGGAGCAGCTGCAAATATTAGTATCCTTTGGACCTGTAAGAAATTAGCAAGAAATGCCAGTTGGCAACTGAGGATCTGTAAGTATGAAACATTTTTACAAAGAACCTCTTGGAACTTTTAGTTACAAGAGTTTAGTTAAATCTCAGTTAACAAATCAGTTAAATCCCAGACAATGAAGTACTTCCTGTTATGTTCCTTGACATTGAGGGATTACTGTCCAAAAACGATTCTGTAACAATAACTTTAGCAGTTAATAACTGTTTAGTAACTTCTAAATATAGAGAGTACAGCTGGTGGAAGTTCAGACTACTTTATTCTGCATTTTCAGGCAGCGGCACCAGGAAGAAGGCAAACCAGTTAATGTTATTTTTTCAGTAGTTTATTATGGATTTATATTTGGGTTTTTTCCTTCAAAATCTTAAGTTAACTCAGGCACAAGAGACATTGCTAAAATCTGAGTGCTACAGAACCGAAATATTTTTGATTTATTCATGTTTTTTAAACAAGGATACAGAAATGAACCATAAAGGAGTTTGTCCCAGATATAAGACTGAAGAATCAATCTTAGTGGATCTGTGAATTTAAAAGGCAGATCAGATTATAATGGAACAAAACACTCAAAGTCATATGAGAGACCCAGAATTAACCCCTTAAAATTGAATTAGCCAAGCAAAGAAGTCATGGAGTCTCGACTGAAGCATCTGTAGTGTCTATGATATTCCAGACCTGTAGTAATAATAATTCCAAATTATTAAAGGAAAAAAGAAGCAGAAAAGTGTTTTCTGAGTTCAGAGTTAGAGTCACAAGATAAATAGTAAGACGAAACAAAAGGAATGTGCAGTGTTATACAAAACAAGATGAGACAATATTCAGTGTTTTGGAAAAGACATGAGAATTGCAAAGGTTTTTATAAGCATTTGCAAGAGCAAGAAGAATATGCATACACAGCCAACAATATTTTTTTAGCTCAAATGTAGTATAATAAATAGTAAATAAATAGTGATTGAGCAAAAATAATACAATTATAAGCCCAAAAGTACCGGAAACATTTATTAATTTTAAGTAGAACAAGCCAATAAGCTAGGAGGCTGCATTAAAGAAAATCAAACATACAAGAGGAAATAACATGATGAAATTCAAGGCTGACAGAGATCTTTTTCCCACTAAAAATGTATGAATGAATTGTCCTTTTTAATGAATTAGAAAAAGGTAAAATTTATGAATTTTGTTGTTGCAAAAGACTCATTTGATGGTTAAAAATATGTTAGGGCACTAGTTTCACTAAACAGGTGTATTAGTTGCTGTGAGAATTGAAGAACTTGAAGACATTCTTGAATAACTCAAAAACACTGATTAAAGGTCCATAATACCTGAATTTCCAAATTTGGGGAACAAAAAGATAACCTTAAAGCTCAAGAAAACATGTACCAATGGCTAATTATCTTAATTAGTCATTACATTATAAAAAAATATAGAACCCATACACATACACAAAAAAAATTTATTCACCTTTACAGGTTCTGAAATACCAAAATGCTTTGTATAAGGAAAGATCTCCCACTGTACACAAAGGGAGACTTTTTTCGAAAGTTTTGGTTGTCTGTAAATATTTTTCTGTACTTGATACATAAGCAAGCAAACTTTCATAATTCCCTGGGATATACGTATCATGTAAGGTGACTGTCATTTGATTAGCAAGGTATTTCAAGGGAAATGGTAACGTCTTCTATCGCAAGGGATGTATTAACATTTCTAGCAAAATGGTTTCGTCCGAGTAGAAAAAGTGATAAAGTATTTGAAATGCTTTGGGAAAGGATCACTCTTGTTAGTCAAGGCAAAATACATAGAAATAGTCATTTCCTATGGTGGAAATTATTTTTCTTCCAGGTGAAGAAATATTCTCCTTCATGAGAATAAGAACTGGTGGAATAACAGTGTCTCATGCTGTCTTTCACAAATAGTTTTCAAAATGACTAGCAGAATATATGTCTGGAGAAATCTTATCAAGGGAGAAGTATGAGTTCATGTCACCAAAAATCCAGTGTGGGTTTTGAAGTGTGAGAAGTGCACATCTAATTGACGAATAGCAACTGACTTCTTTCAGAAGTATTTGCAGAGCCATTTTACATAATTGAGGCAATTTAATGTAAAAGATTACATGTTGCTATTTTTCTTTAGTGTATCTATCTTGGGGTTAACTACCTGTGTATTTCAGCTACTGAATTCATAAAAACATCTGATATGATTTGTACAAGTACTTTTAGAAAATATTCTGGAAGATATTAGGAACACTTTGTAGGATACAAACCAAAGACTTCTAATGAGCCTAGATTATAGGTATTCAGTAGGCTATTTATTTCCTCAGGCGGAAAAGGTCAGTGCCTTTGAAAGTGCCTCAGTCAAAATCTTGTCCATCTAAATGTTTTACAGTAGGTATGAGCATATATAATGAATGACTTGCCAAATGAATGCTACGTTAGTAAGACCTAATTATACCTTTTATGGAGATGTGAGTAATTACATATTGTTCTAAATCCACAAATTTCAATTAAAATACCATTCTTTCAACAGACTCTCAGTCTCCATTGACAGGCATTGCTAGATGTGTTTGACAGGCAAGTACAGTTTATGATGTTCTACTTTATTTTCAACTTTTCCCTTCCAGACAGAGGTTGCTACATTTAACTCTATGATGGTAAGTGCCAATAGTCTAAAATATAAAATCATGTTCATCCACCAGTGGTAAAAGCAAAATTTTGCCAGGAACATTTCATTGTGCCCTCTCTTTTCGTGGAGGACATAACAAAATGTATACACACCATCCAGTTCTGAACACAGAAAAAAATCCTATATAGTTATCTTTTGATTTCACAAGTGGGACATAATCTCCCATATCTGCCATAACAATATATTCTGGAACAAAAAGAATTTTGAAATGTAAAGAAAGATATAAAAATGTAACTACACTTTATTTTTATCAAAATAGGTCAGTTTTATTTCTTTCAGACATTTGGTTCTATAGAGTTTCCACTACCGTAGTCATTGTATTTGATTGTGTTCCATCTCATCAGTAAAAAACTGACACACCACGTTTACCTTTGCAATTTGGTAGTCTTCTGATGATGTTGTCCAGACAGTAAAATGTTAATTGTTTTCAGGGTTGTTTGCTTTGATATCTGTAATCACGGTTGCTCTTTACAATTACTCTCATAACAGAACCTTTCACATGCAAATTAAACTGTCTTTTTATAACAGTCTTATTAAAAATTATTATTCCCTCAGTGGGCTGAGACAGGATGGAGGTGACATATGTGTTCTCTAGGGGAAGGGATGGAACATCTGAATGCATGACAAGTCTTTGCTTCAGGAAAATAAATGCATCTTTGTTACTAAAATGAAATTAAGTGACTTTTATTTTGGTCTCATTTTAAAGAGGTGTCTTGGAGTGCATTCATGAATACAATGGAAAGATACAGTATTAATCCTTCAGTGATGGCAGCTAGGTTTCTGACTCATCTTTGCACTGTGAGTATTAAACTCTAGAATGTCAGGATTACATTTTTTTTTTGTTACCCATGAAAATATCAACAGTGAGGTTTAATAATATAAAAAGTTTTCTTTTTCTTTTCATGCATATATATTGCTCTCATCGTTAGCAATGGGAATTAAGAAACAAGCTTGAAGATCAAAATATTCTCCTAAATACATTCTTGAATTATTTAAGACAAACCATTTACAAAATACAAGCCAAATACTTATATTTCATTATAAAAACATGGCTGTGCTAAGGTCGGATATGCCTTTTTCTCTTATTTCTGTTGAAACCAAAACAAAGCACATGCAAAGCATGATATTTGCAAATTAGGATATCCAATAGATATATGACAGTAAGAAACTTTCTTCATTTGAGAATCTCACATGTATTCAAAAGTCTGTCCTTACAGTGCATCTGTAATGCCAAAGATTGTTTGATGTCAAGACTGCCTGTACAGGGAGTCCAGATTTTTATTGATTTAACAGATATATTTCTGCCCTGTCCTTCCAGTGTTTTCGTAGCTGTAGTCATTCTTCACTGAGCCTGCCAACTGCAAGGAAGTGCCACTGTTCCTACAACAGTACATCTCATTCTTATTCAAGATGTAAGTCAATTCTCTTAGGCTTTGCTATTTTTGAGAAAAGAGTTTTGATTCCTTACTTTCTTGACTCCTTCACCCTTTCTAACTCTTTTGAGTTGTTTTGCCACCAACAGAATAAGACAGACAGAAAGACAGAAAGAAAGAGAGAAAGAAAGACAACACTAAACCCCAAACAAACAAAATCTATTACTTGTAGGCAAATGAAGATTTTTGAGTTTGGATGACCCTTCCCTTCCCTTCCCTTCCCTTCCCTTCCCTTCCCTTCCCTTCCCTTCCCTTCCCTTCCCTTCCCTTCCCTTCCCTTCCCTTCCCTTCCCTTCCCTTCCCTTCCCTTCCCTTCCCTTCCCTTCCCTTCCCTTCCCTTCCCTTCCCTTCCCTTCCCTTCCCTTCCCTTCCCTTCCCTTCCCTTCCCTTCCCTTCCCTTCCCTTCCCTTCCCTTCCCTTCCCTTCCCTTCCCTTCCCTTCCCTTCCCTTCCCTTCCCTTCCCTTCGACAAATTGTCCCCAAATGACAGGATCTGCAAAGAAGAGAGTCATTCTGCTGCTCTGCAAGAGACAGAGTGTGAATATCAACTCAAAAGTCTATGGGAAACAAAAACTGTTCCTGCCTGCTTCCATGGGAGGGCTGCACAAGGAATGCTGCAGGTTTTTGATGCTACTTTCTGCCCTAGCATTGGTGACAATAATATAAGGAAGACTCTAAATTATAGTACATTTGACATTGAAAGTCAAAACCAGTTGATTAACCTGCAGATTTTCAGAGCAAAACACTTTATGTCAAGAAGGAGTGAAATGGACAATAGTATAATGTACATCTCTGATCCAGGTGGTAGCCCAGGTAAATAGCTGGGAGTGTCTGGGGTCAACAGAAAATTAACTACTGAACATGGTTCTGGAAACACAGTAATAGCTCATTAAAATTGTATGCATCCACTGTTTTTCTGTAATGGACAGAAAGAATTTGGAACAAGACGTTCAAGGCCAGGCTTGATGAGGCTCTGAGCAATCTGATCTAGTTGAAGATGTCCCTGCTTATTGCAGGGGGGTTGGACTATATGAGCTTTAAAGGTCCCTTCCAACCCAACACATTCTATGATTCTATGATTCTACTAGGAAGATAAGCTTTAGTAAGCTGCTGGAGCTGTACTTTTGAATTTTGAGCTTTCAAACCCTTTTTTTTTCTTTTCTTTTTTTTTCTTTTTTCTGGAAGTTCATTCTGTGTTTAACAACAACATTTTTGTCTCCTGGAGCTCAGCTATGTATGTCTTGTGTACCCATAGATCTGAAAGTTTTGAGTAAAAAAAAAAAAAGTAAAAAGAAAACCCCAGAAGTGTTGAGTAATGACTGCATCACGTTGCTGATGAGGCTGTTCCTGTGTAGTAGTAGCACGGTGACATGAGTGTCTGCATTGTATCCATTCACAATGTAGACAATAGAAATGAAGACTGTGAGGTCTGACAAGGACTGTAGATAACACTTGTCCCTTGCACTGGTAATAATCAGTGAAAACCTTTAGTACTTTCATCAGTACAAAAATAAATCTGAGTTCAGCAAGCAAAATTTAGCAGTATGTGAGGGAGAAAAAATATTTTTCTCGAGTCTTTCATTTTTATTCATTTAATGTCTGTGTGTGAATGAATGGTTGATTTCAGTGTTGCTAAACTGGGCAAGTAAAATGAACCCAGATTTCAGTCTCCTAATGATTGGTTCTCCTAGTATCTATCTCAGCTGAATCCTACCTCACCAACCTATATTATTCCTGAGATGGAAGGGATTTTTTATGTGGCTGTGAGTCCAGTGTTACTTTTACACAGGAAAAAAAAAAAAATATAGTGATTAAAGGGAGGGAAGGGACAGGTGACATTATAGTGAGGGTCCGCTACAGGCCAACTGACCAGGAAGACTGAGTGGATGAGGCCCTCTGTAGACAGATAGGAGCAGCCTCATGTTCACAAACCCTGGTCCTCATGGGGGAATTTGGGAGGGACAAGCCAGCAGGGCACAAGCAATCCAGGAAGTTCTTGAAATGCATCGATGATAACTTCTTTCTTCAAGTGATAGAGGAGCCAATGAGGAGATGTGCTATGCTGGACCTTGCTTTCACCAACAAGGAGGGAATGGTGGGGAATGTGAAGCTCAAGGGAAGCCTTGGCTCATGAGATGGTGGAGTTCAAGATCCTTAGGGCAGTGAGGAGGGTGCACAGTAAGCTCGCTACAGTGTACTTCAGGAAAGCAGATTTTGGCCTCTTCAGGCATCTGCTTGGTGTAGTACCATGGGATAACGCCCTGGAGGGAAGAGGGACCCAAGAAAGCTGGTCAATATTCAAGGATCACCTCCTCCAAGCTCAGGAGCGATGCATCTCAACAAAGAAAAAGTCAGGCAAAAATGCCAGGAGGCCTGCATGGATGAACAAGGAGCTCCTGGACAATCTCAAACAGAAAAAGGAAGCCTACAGAGGGTGGAAGCAAGAAGAGATAGCCTGTGGGGAACATAGAGAAATTATTTGAGCAGACAGTGATCAGGTTAGGAACGCGAAAGCCCTGACAAAATTAAATCTGGCCAGGGACATCAAGGGCAACAAGAAGAGCTTCTATAGGTATGCCAGTGATAAAAGAAAGACTAGGGAAAATGTGTGCCCTCTCTGGAAGCAAATGGGAGACCTGGTCACCCGAGACATGGAGAAAGCTAAGACACTCAACAACTTTTTTACCTCACTTTTCACCATCAAGGGCTCTAGCCACAATGCCCAGGTCACAGAAGGCAAAGGCAGGGACTGGGAAAATGAAGAACTGCCCACTGTAGGAGAAGACAAGGTTTGAGACCATCTAAGGAACCTGAAGGTGCATAAGTCCATGGGACCTGATGAGATTCATTTGTGGGTCCTGAGGGAACTGGTGGATGAAGTTGCCAAGACACTATCCATCATATTTGAGAAATCATGTCAGTCTGGTGAAGTTTCCGCTGGCTGGAAAAGTGGAAACATAACCCCCATTTTTAAAAAGGGGAAAAGGAAGACTTGGAAAACTATAGGCCAGTCAGTCTTACCTCTGTGCCTGGCAAGATCATGGAGCAGATCCTCCTGGAAACTCTGCTATGGCACACGGAAAATAACGAGTTGATTGGTGACAGCCAACATGTCTTCACGAAGGGCAAATCATGACTGACAAATTTATTGCCTTCTACAACGCTGATACAGCGTTGGTGGATAAGGGAAGAGCAACAGACATTAAAAGACATTATCTACCTGGACTTGAGCAAGGCATTTGACACTCTCCTGCATGAAGTCCTTGTCTCTAAATTGGAGAAACATGGACTTGATGGATGGACCAATCAGTGGATAAGGATTGACAGGACGGTCACACCCAAAGAGTTGCAGTTAACGGCTCAATGTTCAAGTGGAAACCAGTGACGAGTAGTGTTCCTCAGGGGTCAGTACTGGGACCAGTGTTGTTCAGCATATTTTTTGGTGACATGGACAGTGGGATTGAGTGCACCCTCAGCAAGTTTGCTGATAACACCAAGCTGCATGGAGTGGTCGACACACTGGAGGGAAGAGACACCATCTACAGGGACCTGGAGAGGCTGGTGAGGTGGGCCTGTGAAAACCTCATGAAATTCAACCAGGCCAAGTGCAAGGTCCTGCAAGTGGTTTAGGGCAATCCCAAACACGAATACAGGTTGGGTGGAGAATGGCTTGAGAGCAGCCCTGAGGAGAAGGACTTGGGGGTACCGGTGGATGAGAAGTTCAACATGAGCCAGCAATGCACGCTTGCAGCCCAGAAAGCCAACCGCATCCTGGGCTGCATCAAAAGAAGCATGGCCAGCAGGTTGAGGGAGGTGATTCTCCCCTTCTACTCTGCTCTCATGAGACCGCACCTGGAGGACTGCATCCAGCTCTGGGGCCCCCAACATAAGAAGGACATGGACGTGTTGGAGTGAGTCCAGAGGAGGGCCACAAAGATGATCAGAGGGCTGGAGAACCTCACCTATAAAGACAGGCGGAGACAGTTGAGGTTATTCAGCCTGGAGAAGAGGAGGCTCCAGGGAGAGACTTCCAGTACCTTATACAGCCTTCCAATATCTAAAGGGTGCCTATAGGAGAGATGGGGAGGGACTTTTTATCAGGGAGTGTAGGGACAGGACAAGGGGAAATGGTTTTAAAGTGAAAGAGGGTAGATTTAGATTAGATATTAGGAAGAAATTCTTTACTGTGAGGGTGGTGACAGACTGGAACATGTTGCCCAGAGAAGTTGTGGATGCCCGCTCCACGGACGTGTTCAAGGCCAGGTTGGATGGGGTTTTGAGTAACCTGGTCTAGTGGCAGTTGTCCCTGCCCCATAGCAGGGATGTTGGAACTAGATGATCTTTAAGGTCCCTTCCAACTATAACCATTCTATGATTTCCTTATGATATTTGTAAGGAAAAATACTGTCATGGTCACTTATGTGAAAGTATAGTGTTCCAGAGACAGAAAACTCTTTCTCTGCAGTTAAAAAGGACAGTGCTTAGGCAGTGCCAGGACACAAAGGAGGTTTACAAATTTATTAAGCTAAGTTGAAAAGTAGCGTCTTGTGAAACAGCTGTCCAACAGCAGACTGTATTTTTGAATTTTCTGTTTATAATAGCTTTAATCAAGATGGTTGTTTCAAATGCTTCTGGGTGCCATAGCCAAAGGGAAATACTTTAAATCCTCGGATTTATTTGGTTTCCACTTATTGTATACTTTTCAAATGCATTCTTCAAACTACAAACATTCCCAAGGTCAAGTTACAGAATAAAATTCTATTAATGCAGTGTCATAAAATGTTAATAGTAATATGTGACTAAACATCCACAGAAAATTGTAAAAATATTCAGCCCCTTTAATGATGCTAAGCTCTACTGATGTATGGAGGAGTGTGTCTATACAGACATACTGGAAAGCCCTTAAACCCATTTTACATTTTAAAACATTCTAAATTTGCATCCATACCATACAGGGTATTTCACATTAAGTCTGTCTTATTAGCAGATTATTCTCTACTGCTAGCAGTCGTTTTATTCCTAGTTGACATGCACAGCACTACAGTGAGCCTAGCCAATCAAAATTCAATTGTCTTGAGGCAGGAGAAATGTCTCCATGCATATTACACTCCATCAGCTTTCTTAATCACTTCAAGTAAATAAGTCTGAAGACTTTTTAACTTAATTTACATAAAATGCATCTTTGCTTCTGTGCCCTGTTATGTGAAATAGATTTTTATCTTTAAATGTCTTCTCTGATACCAAGGATGGTGAAAGATACCAGAAAGTATATTATTGGCCCAGCAGCACGTTGTGTCAAGGGCATTTGTGAGAACAGGAAGCCCTTGGTTTCCTCAGTGATCTGCAGTGGATTTACATGACAGTATAGCAGAACTAAGAAACATACTTCTGCTTGTAATCAGAGACTTGAAGGATCAGTCCACAGAGAAAGGACTTTGCATGTTTATAACCCTGCATTTTTAGAGTCTATTGTGAACAGACAGGCAATAAAAAAACAGTGAAAAACTAGGGTTAGGCAGATTAAGGAGAATCAGAAAGCCAATAAAAAGCCTCTGGAGGTAATATTAAGAGTAATTTCTAAGGTTGAGTCAGGCAGCTTGACAGAAGGAGTTAATGCAAAAGTTTATTAACTGAGTTTCTAAAACCGATTGTAATGTGTATTCAGCATGAATAGGAGACGTTACCTTTCAGGACAGCAGCCCTACCTTCACTTGATGTTCATCCAGTCTGTTCTGTTAAGACTGAGGGCCTCAGCAAGATTGCATATATTCCCAGAGATCTAAAGCATAAACTTGGATAACTAAATTGAAGTGACTTGGAATCTTGTAAGGGATGCAAGGCAAGTTAAGGTATATTTCTGGAATTTTAAAGGAAATGTTCTATATCCACTGCTATATAATTGCCATATAACTATCTGTTATGCGATTAGATGGATTTGAATGTTGCCACGACCGTTATTTAAAAGCAGTAGAATATGGTGTGAGTTAAAGTAGAGGAAAATGTAAATAAGCTTTGAAGAATAAGGACTGAATCTTTTATATCTAGCCACGTTGTTTTTCTCTATCTTTTCTAAAGTGGTAGCCCGTATTGAATTGTACACCAAAACAAAACAAAACAAAACAAAATAAAAGATTTACTCTTCTCTTGGTGGTCTAGTTGGCACAGTAGGGAACTGGTTAGATTTTCCTAGTTTCATATTCTGGTGTGTTCAGACCTCAGTATTTCCCATGCATCATGCACTGAGAGCTCAAATCTGCTGTAGGGTTAGTGGTCTGTGTCAGCACTGATAATCAGTGCACAGGAGCTAAGTGTTTTTTATTTCAAACTTTCAGAACATGTTCATTTCTTTCCCTCTGTGTATGCTCCACGCTGTCATGGATTCACTCATTTCTGTGATGTGAGTGAGAACACAACTCATATCTTGCGTTGGCTGCTTTGTGCCACCTCACCAGTTCTTAGAATCAGGAGGAGGGAGAATTGATCAATGCTGTACGGAATTCATTACTAAGGTAATTGTGTACCTGCATATTAAATTACACCTTCTTAGTTGCACCTGAAGAGTTTAGAGCTGAATGGCCACAATTTTTACAGGGTTATTAATTGCTATTCAGAATATAAAAATAATTATAGATTAAACTCATTGCAGTTATTTGAATGGTGATTAAAAATAGAGTTTTTTCCCCAGATTTGTTATGGTCTGTTGGTGATAATATCACCTTTTCATTTCATTATTTGCATAGTGTCATTTACTTTACAGAAGATATATTCATATGCTTTCTCATTTTTCCCCTGTTTGTAGGTTATCTCTGTATCATTCTGTATCAGACATTCCTGCATCAAATGCACTCTACTTTCCAGCTTTCACATCTTTATTTAAAGGGGTAGATTATTTTATCGCAGGAGACATAAGCTTCACCTTCCAAGGGAATGATTGTCTTAGAACTTATCTGTATTTTTCAAAAAAATAAATAGATACATACATGCATGTTTTCCTTCCTTCCTTCCTTCCTTCCTTCCTTCCTTCCTTCCTTCCTTCCTTCCTTCCTTCCTTCCTTCCTTCCTTCCTTCCTTCCTTCCTTCCTTCCTTCCTTCCTTCCTTCCTTCCTTCCTTCCTTCCTTCCTTCCTTCCTTCCTTCCTTCCTTCCTTCCTTCCTTCCTTCCTTCCTTCCCTCCTTCCTTCCTTCCCTCCTTCCTTCCTCCCTCCCTCCCTTCCTTCCTTCCTTCCTTCCTTCCTTCCTTCCTTCCTTCCTTCCTTCCTTCCTTCCTTCCTTCCTTCCTTCCTTCCTTCCTTCCTTCCTTCCTTCCTTCCTTCCATCCCTCTGCTCTCCTCTTTCTTTCTCATTTCTCCCAGATGTCAAAGTGTGTTTTTTTCCCCCTTAGCACATTTTGAAAGACTTAAGACATAAGTACAGAGTTGTGCGCAGGAGGAACCAATGGTGGAGGAAATTTTGACTACCTAAAAACATGGCTTTTTCCACTTCATTCTGATTTCTTATTCTTTTCATTTAAGTCTTGCACTGCTTAGCAACTTCAAGCCATATATAGCAAGTCCTTATTCTTTTCCATTTTTTAAGCCTTTAGGTTGTCTTTAGTTCAAGCACTAAGACACCTGAATTGATGAACAACTGTTCTATAGTTGAGTGCATGCGTCCCTAACTAAGCTACAGCCACTGTAGGCATAAAGGCTGAATTTAGTAAAGTAGCTACCTTCTTTATTATAGAAGTTAAGTCAACCTATCAGAGTGAAAAGAATTAAATACACTTTCAACAAGAAAAATTCTTTACAAGAGCAGCAGACAGTAACATTTAAAAAGCTAACAAAAGAGAAACCCTTTGAAACAAAAGCTTCTGTTACACTGTACTTTTAACAATGTAATAGTATCTTTGTATATAGCTAAGGAGAAAGGCTAAATAAGCAAAGTAACCCTCTGGGGAAAGAAAAAAATATAGCTCAGATAGTATAATATGTACCATAGCATACTGGAGTGTGTTTGGCATGATTACAGAAAAAAAAAAAAAAAAAAAAAAAAAAGATGACTGCTTTGGTTATTTTCTGGTCTTTCCTTTCTGCTAAAAGCGCAATAGAATATGGTCACATCATAGGTAAGAATAATTATCAGGAATTTTCACTGTTAATTAGATGAAAGGAAAGCTCATGATAGCCTTATCACTGAGCCTATGTGTATTGATAAATAGAACAGCTTTCCCCCACTGTTAAGGCCAGCTCCCTGTAGAGCAGATTGTTGCATCCCCACTGCATAGCATTTGTTGTTGGAAGTGCTCTGGACTCAGTATAGGAGCTGTGCGATTTTAAGACAGAATTACTTTACCAGGATTTTTTTTCCCTTTTTTCTTTTTTTTTTTTTTTCATGTCAAAACACTTTAAAAACTGGAAAGATTCAGCTTACTGTTTTACTCCTAGTGTGAAACTGAGTCAGCATGTTTCATATTTTGTTCTGTGGCATAAGGACACATGCAGTGGTAGCACAGGGTACAAAGCTCTTTGTGTTAAAGTTGGAGAGTGATGTGGAGTGCAGGGTTCCAATCCTTGAACACTTTTGTGCCCATTGTCTATGGGAGTCATGCCTGGACTTAAATACCCCTAGGCTTTCTAGAGGATTGTCTAAAATTACAGGCTGTCCAGAAGAGGTCCAGAGAGTTACCTGACAATTAAACAGCTTGGATAATCATGCATCATCTTGTTGCATGAGCTTCTTTTATTTATCAGGATAGACACGCTATTACTAAGTAAATAAGCAGTGGTTACCTACCAAAAATACATTGCTTGCACTTTACATAATAGATGTTTCCCACTCAACTGCTCTGCATGCACATGTTAGTGTTTGTAGTAATAGTATATGTAACAAGATTTTGCAGTAACACCAGTGTATAACACAACTGCTGAATTACAGTATTTTGCAATGTCATACCAAAAAATATTGTAAAACCAAACAGTCAAGGTAAAACAGCTCAATCTAATATAAAGTTTTTGTCCATTGTTTTTTTTTTTAAAAGTGATTGAAGGAGTTCCTGTAAGTTGCATAGTGAGGTTTCAGATCATCTGTGAAGCTGTTTGTAGCCAGAAAAAAATAATAAAAATTATGACATTCTTCTCCAGACTTGCTCTTCTAACATAATAAATCATCTCTTTCTATCTAGGGAAGCACGATTGCCACTGTAAACCCAAATTATTCCACCGGCAGACCACAGGAGACCTTGTTCTGTATTTCAGTTATTAGCATCTTGAGATACCCCTAGCACTCACCAATGTTTTGCAGTTCCACATCATCTGTATGGTTCACTGAAAACATATTGGAATTGTGGAGTTTTGATTTTTATCTTATGCAAAATGAGGTGTGAAGTACAATGAAAGAAATAGCTTTTTATTTTAATGTTAAGTTAAACACTGGAATCGACCTCAGCTGGGAACACTATGTACAAATGTATGGCTGAGTTTGGCAAATTTAGCTTACAGTAACTTACCATGTTTGGTGTTGGTGGTTTTTTCTCCTAAGCGATAGGCAGGAATGGTAAGTGTCCTGAAGTAACTCCTCTGAGCTTAAAAACAAAAAAAAAAATGATAGTTTTGATCAGCAAAGACAACACTAAATACCATAAAATAATTTATAATATTTTATCCTATGTATTTATGTAGCTGGAAACTACAAAAAAGACTTTAGACCAAAATAATGCAAATGAATAAAACTATATATATTTAAAGATCTTAATAAAAACAGCTGTAAAAAATACTATAACAGCAGTAATGATAACCTCTCATTCAAAATGCTCTAGTTCCTTCAAAATACTTTGAATGGGAAATATGTAATTATGCTTATTTTTCATCTGGGAATAACAACAGCAGGGTTTATATATATACATATATACATATACATATATATATATATATATATATATATATGAAAACAACAAGCCTAGTAGCTGAATGCTCTCTACAGTAATGGAGTCACGTTAAAAATCCTCTCAGGCTGCCAAGATACATTTTGTGTTTCCTGGAAAAATTCTTTAAGCATCAGATCACAGGTGAGGGGGAAAAAAGAAGGTATGGTAATGGTACTATTTTCAGATGCGTTGCTGCTGTGAAACAAGCAATGAAAAAATATAACAGGCCTGCTCTTGCTGGTATTTGTTAGGTATGATGACAGGATTTAAAGACAGCTTTATATAGAGCAGATCCTGGGTGTCTGTTTAGACAAGGTCTAAGCATGTGTAGAAGAACTGTAGTACGTAAAAAGCACAGAAAACATAGAAAACATTCTGATCAGAGACAATCTTAATGTATTTTACATACATCTAGGGTAGGCATTACTTAAGCACAGATTGGCCAATATGTGATTTACATACTCTAGTACTCCTTTATATACCTAATCCCTTATTTCTTTCCAGTCCCACATTTCATTTTGAAAAAAATGATTCAGCCAGGGATTCAAAAGATGGCATTGTGATGCTTAGCACTGCAACATCTAAAATGTAGATACTCAAAACTGAATTTGCAGTGCTCGTTTAGGTGCCTAGATAGAACTATACACCAAATACAGGAACCGAAATTGGTATTCAAAGGAGCCAACATGCTGAGTGCTGGCATGTTAAGCGTCCCTGTATGAAATGTGAATCTGAAATTTGAAAGCTGAAGCAGCTTCCTGGGGATTCAGAGCTCTGCTTTCTTTCTGAGAGCAAGACACCAATACTGAACACCTCTCCTGTATCTTGTCGCAGGAGCCTTCCCATGGAAGCTGCAAGCCAGAAATTGAAGTATGACAGCAAGTTTTCTCTGATTTGCTTTCCTTAAGGTAACTCTGCAAATTCCACATGAATGATGCCTAATGTCTTGTTGAGTGTCTGACCTAATCTTTTAGGAGCCTAATTTCTATTGCCTTTCACACTTAAATGTCTTCCTTTTGCAAATTGGGGCTTTTGCGATTTTGAAAAGGTTATACCTTTCTGGCAGTGAGCCCACGTGCAAAAAGTTCTGATAGGTTTATTGCACAACAGACAGTATTTTTTCATACTCTCTCATAGTCTAAGACAGTTTAACATACCTGGTAAGTGGCTTGAGGACTGGGGAAGGCATTGTTTTTACAGCTTTCATTTTGTCAAAGCCCAGTATCTGATACTGTTTCCTCTTTGGAACTGGGGAGTTGTTTTTACTGTTGTGCAGTGGTCTTTATTTTTACGTGAGCATATGTATAACAGCTGTTGTCTTAGCAGTGATCTAGGGACTTCCAGTGCTTAAGTCATGATCCTCTACAGTTTCAGTGAAAGGAATAGGTCTATAGCTGAGGGCTAGAAAAGACTCATATCCTCTGCAACTGGGCACAAAGAGGAGCTACATAATACATGTTTACCTCTGGGTTAAGCACACACTGTGGGCGGCAAATTCCCCAAACTGCAGTTTTTCTCAGAAGCACTTGGGTATTAAAGTCTTTATAATTTCCTCAAATGAACTAACATCTGACATAATCTTTCCTAACCCATCTCATATAATAAAACAATAACAATCTGGTGTGTTCTCTTCCCATCTGTCTCATGATGTCATTTATGAACTTTCCTCCATCCCTAATATGCTTGAGGAAAGATTTTTCCAAATAACCTTTACAAATCAAGCTAATTTTGCTAAATTAATTACATTTGCTTCTTATTGTTGTGAATCAGTAAAAGTCTTCTAAAATACATTTTTTTTTAATAAATGGAATGCAATTTTGTTAAGGAAAGAAAGAAGAAAAGAAAAGAAAAGAAAAGAAAAGAAAAGAAAAGAAAAGAAAAGAAAAGAAAAGAAAAGAAAAGAAAAGAAAAGAAAAGAAAAGAAAAGAAAAGAAAAGAAAAGAAAAGAAAAGAAAAGAAAAGAAAAGAAAAGAAAAGATAAAAGAAAAGAAAAGAAAAGAATATTCCTTACGCTTTAAAGGTGGAAGACAATCTTGTCTGACACTCAGCTAAGCTATAGCAGCAAAATCCTGGAAAAATCATACCAATATAGGGTAGAAAAAGAACAAAACAAAACAAAACAGAAAAAAACACCCTTGGGGTTATTTTGTTGTTATTGTTGTTGAGGGTGGTTGGCTGTTTTTGTTTTGTTTTGTTCTGTTTGTTTGTTTTTTTTGTTTTGCTTTTTGGTGTTTTGTTTGTTTGTTTGTTTTGCTTTTGTTCATTTGTTTGTAATATCAGGAGGAGTTCTAGCCACCTTTGTACAATTAAAATAATTGTAAGATACCATTAGTCTTTCTTATGTAAGCAGGTAAGAGCAGATTGCCAAACTAAGCACATATTAAGACCGTTTGAGCAGAAACTCAGCTGGGTGACTCTGGGGATTTCTCTAGAAACAAACACAGAGGTTAGAACATTAATCAGTAAGCTGTGTGAGAAACTGCAGAGAGATTGGGGAAAAAAAAAACGTTATGATGGTAGCCGATCCTGGAAGCAATGGTTTATAAAACCTGAGGGGAAAGACATGCAATCAGATTACCATGGTTTAACAAGTTACTGCTTGTCATCAGAACACAGGTAATTGTTAGTGACCAAAGGAAGATGACAAAGGAAATCCTATAATTCAGTAAACACTGGAACAGAATACATACCTTCTGTGATTGCTGTAAATTCAAAGCATGCTGTCTCCCAAAGTCTCTCTCTATAAAGAAAGAATACGCTCATAGGGCAATTTGTAGGAATACAAAGGCCAAAAAAATGCTACACAGTAAATCTGAAAATAGTTGCACCTGAAAATAGCTATAGGCAACTGAGGGATGGCAAAATATTGCAATCTAAAATTTCAAGTAAGAATTTTCATAATCCTCTGTAGTTTCTGTTGAACTTCCCATATCTTTTTTTTAATTTTGTTTTGATATGTTGTAAACTAATGGAGATACAACAACAATGTAAAAATAAATATTTTGGAAACTTCCTTGAAATATGTTTGAAACTCACTAAAATAAAGATATATATTAATTCCGTGTTTCAAAGAATATAGGTCTACACGTAGCTGAAATAAATTCTACTCTTTCTGTAAAACAGAAACTTGAGTGGAATTCATTTCAGCTATGTTTAGATGCATATTTCTGAGCTAATTGATGCAGGAACCCTCTATAATCAATGCAGACAAATAGAGTTCTATTCATCTGACCTGGTTTAGATGTTGAATTCAGACTGAGATGAATGGTGTTGTACAACTTACAGAATGAGCTGAATAGGCCAAAAATGTCAATTTCCACCTCTAAAATTAAATATGGGTGAGTGATGCAGATGTTGTCTATGCTTAGGCTGTAGATACCTATATATGATTAGATGCACTCCACTCAACATGCCTACACTACACCATGCTTCATAGAAAAGATTGAATCTTATATGTGGTTATTCCAGAAAGAAAAACAATATGTCAATTTTATGTCTGAGTGTTGACCAGAGTCCTCAACTACTTGACTGTAGTGCTTCTAGCCCATATTGGTGCCCCTGACCACTGCAGCAAACTGTGTGGAGGTATAGAATTGGGTCCATGCAGTTTTTGTATTTCCTCATTTTGTTATATGGTCAGGATTATCACATTTACTTAGCCTTTAAACAGATGGCCAGGAATGCTTTTATTCTTCTTTCTGCATTTTGAGGATTCCCTTTGGACAGAGCTTTTAGGAATTGTAGTGGAAAGGTTAAATAACAGTAGATAGCCATTTCCATTAATGTGTTTCTACAAAAACAAGCCAAAACCCAGTGTCTTTGGAAGTTCTGTGTATCTGAGCTTGTGATTTTGATGGCTGTATGAGTCGATATGCTGTGCTGTCAGTTTTTAGCTTGATTTTCAGCATGTACTCACACACATTTCTGCAAGTGATTAAAATGGCTGAATCCAGAATGGCCACCAGACTGAAGTGGAAGTTACTTTTTCTCGGAAAGGGAAGATGTGTGCAGAGTTTCAGGTCTGTAGTAGGTTAGGGCTGGAAGATGCTGCCTCAGGCAAAATATTGTTGATTTATATGGTATCTTTCCTGTGTAATAGATGATAGCTTTGGACTTACAGTTTGGAAGTCAACAGGCATCAGGAAGTCAGGGTAAGTTAATGGCTGATATTATTCACAGAGGAAAGGTATCATCGATGTGCTGATTTAGGAAGGCTTTGTCATCTCTCAGGACTATTCATTTGTTGAGTTTCTTGGTTTGCAGGCAACTGATGCATTTTCTTCTTCAAAGCAATACTGGTATCAGACTGCAGATCTTTGCATTTTATTTAAGCACAATCACCATTTTAATTTCATTTTCTTCTCTTTTTTTTCTTCTTTTTTTTTATTTATTCACTGTCACAAACTTTGGTTTTGTATCATCTTTAAAAAGATGACTGACTATTAGACTCTGTATGAGTTAGCACTCAGCTTTATAGCTGGTAGGTTATATGAGCTACACACTGACAGCTGCAAAACTCTGGGAAACTTCAGAGCACAACTTTCTGAACATCTAATTCATTAATGCAAAAATAAGAATCATAGAATAAGAACAGATATTCAGTCTCAGCAGTATAGGCTGACTTCTAAAAAATACTTTGATTACTTATATTCATTGTTCTCTACTTTTTGATACATTTTGCACCAGTGTTCCAAGAACCTTGGTAGAATTCTGGTTGCACCGAATCATTATATATTTTATATCAAGAGTATTTTAACCACAATACAAGTATACTGATTCTTTAGTCTCTATTAAATTTAAATAAAAATGGCACTTATTTGCAAGTATTTTTCACCAGATACCAGATTTCACCATACGGAAATCCATTGATTATGGATTTCTACAGTTTAGGATGTTCACAATAGAATGGAAGCAATCATTGGTAATCTCCAAAATACAAGCATGTTAAGACTTGAAGTAGCACAGTCTCACCTGTCATCATGGCTTTGGGTGAAAGCAGTAGCAACGGAGTAATAGGAAACACCTAAATTTGATTATATATATAAAAAAATTCCATTAGCTTATACATAAGCTGCTCTGATGAATGAGATGAAGAAGCCTTTAGGTTTCTGTAGAAAGCTGAACCTTGAGTTAACTAAGTCAGATGGAAATTTTCCATCCACCTAAAAGCATTAGAGATAGTAATGAATTCATTTCAGTTTGCTGGTCTGTCTCTCCTCCTGCCTCATTCCCTTTTCATAGAAAGGAGGCTGTTCATTGGAGCCTCTGAAAATCATTCTGGATTAATGATCCTGGAATGAGCTTTCTGTGCTCCCTTTCCCAGTTGTACAGCAAGTGGTACATTTCTTGGCTTCCACTCAGAATCCATACAAGAGCCATAAAAATCTAACAATGGCTTACTGTAATGTAAGTATGTCACACCCCAGAGCACAGTTTTAATTTAAATCATGCTTTACCTATAATCTAATGTTCAACATAACCATTCCTTCTAAACAGAAAGGGGCTAAAGAGTTTACAAGACCCACATATTTCTTTCTAACTTGTATAGGAATGTTTAGCCTTTCTTGAATCTATGGAAGACTTGAGACTATGCACCAAAAATTCATAATATTTCATTAGTAGTAATGTTATACTTTAATATTATTTTTTTCACTGTAAATAATTAAGAAATACATCTTCTGCCATATAAAAGACAGAATTTAACATTTATTTTTTTGTTTAAAACGTGCACTGTCTGTACCTGTCAGTTGTTTTCAACATGAGTTTTACGGCAAAATAATTTTCAAGACACTGGCTGTTATTTACGTAATTTATTTTTTTTAATAGGATAAGTTATAGGACATATAATTTTATGATTTCTGCATAAATTTTCTCTTCTAGTTGGTGCCACTCTATATGAATCTTGATAATTAATTTTGCTTGTCAGAAATGAGAATGTTTATAATGTTTAAGTCCAAAAGTCACACTTCTATAAATTGCAGGGTTTTGACTTGCTGCATTACTTCCTTGCTTGCAGCAGGTTTATTATTTAACAAAACAAATTCAAAATGCTCTTCTCTTATACTCTTTCCAAGTTTTCTTTTCCTTAGTGAATTTCTTATGCGAGCAAACTTGAGGAATGTGGTTAAAATATTTCACAATATACCCAAAACCTCAAATAGATATACCTTCTCCTAGAAGAGCATCTTAAGTTTTGCGTTTCTGAATATTGCTGGAATAAAGCGGACAAGGAATTGGTTGGATGGTCACATTCAAATGGTTGCAGTCAATGGCTCAGTGTCCAAGAATGGATTGAGAGTAGCCCTGAGAAGGAGGACTCGGGGGTGCTGGTGGATGAGAAGCTCAACATGAGCCAGCAATGCGCACTCACAGCCCAGAAAGCCAACTGTATCCTGGGCTGCATCAAAAGAAGTACGGACAGCAGGTCAAGGGAGGTGATTTTGCCTCTCTACTCTGCTCTCATGAGATCCCACCTGGAGTACTGCATCCAGCTCTGCGGCTCCCAACATAAAAAGGACATGGACCTGTTGGAACAGGTCCAGAGGAGAGCCATGAAGACGATCAGAGGGCTGGAACACCTACGCTATGAGGACAGGCTGAGAGAGTTGAGGTTGTTCAGCCCGGAGAAGAGAAGGCTCCAGGAAGCCTTCCAGTATCGAAAGGGAGCCTATAGGAGAGATGAGGAAGGACTCTTATTCAGGGAGTGTAGCCATAGGATGAGGGATAATAGTTTTAAACTGAAAGAGCGTAAATTTAGATTGGATATTAGGAAGAAATTCTTTACTGTGAGGGTGGTGAGGCACTGGAACAGGTTGCCCGGAGAAGTTGTGGATGTCCATTCTATGGAAGTGTTCAAGACCAGGCTGGATGGGGCTTTTAGTAACCTGGTCTAATGGGAGGTGTCCCTGGCCACGGCAGGGGTGTTGGAACTAGATGATCTTTAAGGTCCCTTCCAACCTGAACCACTCTATGATTCTATGATGAATATGTATCAATATTTGATTTTATAAAATAAATGTTGGTTCTCATTAGTGAGGGCATTAACATGGCAAAATAGCACTCTGTATTCAGGGGAGAAGATAAGCTTCCTCTTGCGTCTAGCTTACATTATATTTTCCTTTCACATAGATCTGATTATTAACATTCTCAGCAAATCACATGAAATCATTTTCATAATCTTTATTAATAAGCAGTAACCGGTCTCCCTGACGTTCCTTTTCTTTTGATGCATCTCATGATATATGGTATTCTGCAACAGAGTCGTTTAGGGTGAAATTCATAAGCTCAAGCTTCTTGAAAGATAAGATGACAAGAGTGCTTTTAAAGATAATTTTGTATCTTTACTGACTTAATAGGCAGAAACGCATTTCCTCATGTTACCTATTACCCTATCCCTTTAATCACTACATTTTATACATTTTCATATCAGCTTCAAATCCTTAGACTTATCTAAAAGGCTAGAGATTCCAGGCCTATAAAGTTTGTCACTGATAGGCATAATACATTAAATGAGCCAGTTTTTCAGAACAAATTCTGAAATCAAATACAGGATGTAACTTTCTGTATAAAACAGAAGCAAAAGTTAGATTGTACAAAAGCTTTTTTTGGGGGTGGAGAGGATCAGAGATTAGATTGCTGCTACTGCCTCAGTATCATAAATCTGTTTTTCAGAAGCTTCCTTCAGGGAACTATCTTTAAATGGCTTATTTTTGATTTTTATTTTTTTTCTCTATTGTCTATGTATCTATGTACCAGTGAGAGATTTTACTTTATGAGGGACTCAAATCCTTTTAAAACGAACAGGAATGCCTCTATTAATGCTGATGGCTGATGATCTAGATTGGTTCCCTTTTTGGATAAAATATTTCAAGGAGTTCTGCAAATGCACAGAAATAAAAGAAACTCCTTTGAGATTAAGATTTTAGTACAGCACAGAAAATGTTATTTAAACCTAGATAATCCATAGTCAGAGGAACTGACATCCAGAATGATGAAATATGTGTGAATGTTGCTTGAATTAACTTTTTTTTTTCCCCCAGCTACCGGCTGAATTATTTTGGATCCATTCCTCCCTCCCTCTCTGTCCAGCCCTTAATCTAAACTTCCATTAAATTTAATTTTACCAAACTTTTACCTAGCTCCATTAACATTATTTTTTTCTAGGTGCTTATATGTTTTTCTGAGTACATATGTCATCCAGTGAAACCGTTTTTTTTAATGTTTTGTTTTCTGTTTTCCCTTTGCTTATTTGTATTTTTTTCTGTTGTTATTTTCATGTGTTTGCTGTCACTGTAGAGATGTTTTCTTGTTCTTTCTTATTTCTCTTCAATGAAGTACACATTGTGAGGGATTTTTTTCTCTGTATTTTCTTCCTTACTGACTTTGCTTCTGACACTGTTATGAGCTGTAAAATGCTGCAGTTGTCACTTCCTTTTTCACGACTGAGCAGACAAAAGCTCATGCACTTGACATGGAAAGTAACAGGGACGGTGTTTTTTTGCAGACTGCAAATGTTCGTGGTAGTGAGTGTTATCCTTCAGCTTCAGTACTCTTCTAGTCAGTCTCCAAGAACTGCTGCAGTTTCACACTTCCAGAAAACAAAAATATTAAAAGGATGCGATATCAACTCACAGTATAAGCAAATTGACAGTAGTTTTTATAACATTCAAATAAAACTTTTGGCAGAAATTTGGAAAAGTTAAAATTACTTCAGAATGTAATGAGTGCTGAAATATTTGGGGAAGCAGACCTAAAAAACCCCATGAGACTGAATCAACTCTTTTGGGACCTGTTAGCACTAATGGCATGTTATCTAATAGCTTAACATTAAAAATGTTTGTACTATAGTCCTCTAAATAATAATACAAAAAATCAAGTAATATCTCTTTTCCTATTTTATATTTGTTAGTTGAAGATTTTCTGTGAAGTCAAATCCTTGATGTTCTACATTGTTCTTCAGAATGTTTAGTATTGTCTAGATTTAAAGAGCTGTTAGCAGAAACTGCACTCAATCTCTGAATTTTAAATTGCAAACTTTTCAATTGCAATTGCAAATAATTATCTCATTATCTAAAGAGTAAACATTCACAGATCCATGTTGTACTTCTATAATAAATACAAAAGTTTGTCTACATTTGTGTTAGAAAAAATGTGAAGTTTTTGGGGTTTTTTTTATGACATTTCATTTAGGACAATCTGATGGAAAGTTTCTAGGATATTTTCTTGTGTTATAGAAAATACACGGAGAATTAGGACTTATTTAAAAAATGAAGAAGAATTAATCATTGCTCCATGGAGTTTTCCAGCAGACAGTCTGCAAATTTGTTACTAATATAAACCCAAAATATTTGAGGAAACTAGTGTATTTTAAAACATGATAATTGGTGATATGCATTCATGAGTCTATGTCTAATTCAAATGTGCCTGTTGGTCACAGCTGCTGATGAAGCAAGGAGCATTGGCACCTCCGTTGACAACTGGTTGCAGAATAGAGGGAGTATTTATTAGGAGAGTTCATTTTTCATGAAACCAGCACCGTGGGGTTGCTGTGCTGCAGTGCTGAAAGTTTTAAGCTAAACTCTATCCTGCTGACAGAAAAAGCAAAGAACGTACATTTCTCATTGTCATGCATAATATACATTGCACAAAAAATATCTCAGGATATTATTTAAACTGGCAGTTTAAATAATATTTACAGTATAATGCTGTGACTGAGAATAGGATTCATCTAAAGGGTAGGAAAAATTAAGGGTGGGATTCAGTTGCAGATTCTAGATTCTTCAATTTAAGAGTATAAATGCAGGTGTCTAAATATGAATGAAGTGTTCTAGCTCTGGGTAAAGTCCAGAGATCTAAGAAGCCCTCAGCATTCAAATAATCTACAGAGAGCAGCCAGATGTCTCATAGAATATACAGGAGGTAGCACTCATGTTGACTGACAGCCAGAAGCCAGGTGGATATGCTAGGACATCTCACAGAGCATTAGACATCCATGTTTGAGCAACTGAATCATTGCAATAATTTGGATACTCAGGACTGCTACTCAACTGGAGAACCAACCCTGTTCAATCTGAAGTAGCGCCACACTCACTCCTTTTCAGCTGTCTGTGATTTAAGGCCTAATTTCAGTCAAAGCAGCTGTTTGACTTTGGATCAGTTTTACTGAGAAAATTGTTGCTAAGGTGTGAAAAAGTAAGTGCTTTAAAACTATGAAAAATCAGAAAAGTAAAAAAAAAAAAGAAAAAAAAAAACAGATAAAAAGGTAGCTGGTGAAATGGGGAGAGTTAGTAGTTCAAGGATTCAGGAGGAAAAATACCAACAGCAAAAGCCTCCCCAAAACAGGAGATCAATTAGAAGACAGCAACTCAGCAATATTGCAGGTCATACCAGTCCAAAATGCAACAAAACTCACTTTTTCCCCATACAGATGACTGATGAACATACTATTGATCAGTGTAGTAGTTTGTTAATCTTAGCAATATACTGTATGTAGTGGCCAATAAAGGATTGCTCTGTACTCTCAAATTGTGTATAAGCTATTTCTGTAGTATCTTTGCACATGCTAAAAGTTGCCCAAAAAAAGTGACACAAAGAAGTAGGAACGTGAGAAAAGTTGGGAAGTGAATTCCCACATTCTCTCAAAATGCTGCCTGGAAAATAAATAATTAAGTAAGCAAAAATCAGAGATGACACTGCTTCTTCTGCAGGATTAACAAGGTGGATATTATTCTGACAGAAGCCACACTTCAAATTACACCCTACTTAGGAACCTTGACCTCTATCTGCCATATTCTAAGTAGGAAGAACAACCAATGAATGCCTACAGGGTGAAATACATAAGAGTGCAGTCAACTCTTTCCATAGAGATTAGCCTTGGATGTAATAGCACGTTGCACTGTGAGAGCTCAATTGTATCTATGTATGTAGTTAAGTCTTTCTGTCCAAAGAGGCACTACTATCAACAGTTTTGAAGGCAGGGTTTCCTCTATTGAGCCAGAACCGGAACAGTTTAGATATAATACACATTTAGCACAGCACGCAAAATTAACTGGTGTAGCAAAAGTTGTATCAGTGTTCCAGCTAGATAAAACTGTAGTCATAGTAACCCATTTAGATTTAAAGTGGGTATGCCATGCTTCAATTGTTTTCACTCAGATCGTACAGCAAAGTTGTTTTGCAATGACCAAAACCCTAAGAGTATCAAAAGTTACTATCACAAACACTTGGAAAAAATGGAAGGTGGAGGGAAAAATCCATTCATGTACTGAAGCAGAGATGAAAACATATTTTTCCATATGAGTAGAATAGGTGAAGTAGCTCAGGGCCTCATTTGCCTGATTTTAAGATATAGCTGCTGTACTTTATTTATGGCTCAACTTAACACAAGATTTGTATTCTACCTACCTACTTCCTTGTCTAACTACTTACCTAATACAGACAGCCTTCAATCTACTGATTAATGGAACTGTATTTCCTTTTCTATGTTTATTGTACCTTAAAATAACAAATATTGTCTCAATCAAAAGGAACTGACCCTGTATTTCCACTATGTCTTTAGAGGCAATGATCATTTAATGTGACTCACTTATAACTCTTTTAAACATGACTTGACAATCTGATAGTAACCTTTTTTGGATGTATATGTTCTTTAAGCTACAAACAAGTCTCATCCAAAAAAGTTCTATTCAAAGTATCTCTGAAATCACAGTATTCCCTTACCAGCCTTATCATTACTGTGTAACTGCTGATACTTTATTTTTCCTTGCTGCAAAATCTAGAAGACTTGTGAAATGTGAGTCTTCACACTTTTACAAAAGTCTTTGAAGTTTGAACAGTTATGTAAAACATCTATAAAGGCTTTCTATTATTTTTAATGCCTTATCAGTACCATATTCTGCCATGCCATTAAATATTTAATAATTTTCCCTTTTGCACATTATTTGAATAGGAAGATAAAGACTTTTTTCTTTTCCTTTTTTCTTTTTTTTTTTTTTTTTTTCTGTTTCCATTTAGGTATTACCATTAGATAAGTCCAGACTTTCAATACATCTAGAATATGATATCCAAAATTAATTGAAATAATCTAAACTCTATTAAAAGGCAGTGTTGTCTAATTCTACTGATTATTTACTTTGTGGACTTCCTTCCCTTCTTTCATTTATCCAAGGGTTAATTTTCATTAAACTTTTTATTTGTAAGGACTCACAATACTCATGAAAGTAGACAAAAAAAAATTTAGGAAGATTAACCCTTCAACAATAGTCTTCTGTAGAAAAAATTCAGTGTTCAGAAAAAAAGCATTAAAAAGTTCACTTTCATTACTATTTTTTATTTCAGACGCTTTCATCCTTTGGAGCTGTAAAAGGCAGGTAATTTGTTTTTCAAATTTTTATTAACAGTTGAAGTAGTAGGATCAGCTGGAACTTTTTCTCAAGCTGGATATATTTATCCTTCTATGAGGACTGCTGGTTTTTCCAGGATACTACAAAATATCAGATATAGCATAGGATTATAGCATATCCCCAGGAATTTACAATTTATGCAGAGACTAAGACATTGGCAAGAGATTCATGGAGTTGTGTGACAGGCTCAGAGACAGTAGAAGGAAAAAAATCCATCTAAGAAGGTTGTACAGACGTTGCTGAATTGGCTGGTTGGAAGGAGGGATAGGGTGAAGGGCTGTTCTTTATATTGAGTTCTTTAATGACAAAGCTTTTGCAGCTGAAAAAATACCTATCCTTATTGCCTAATTAAAATAGCCTTTTTTTTTTTTTTTTTTTTTTTTTTAAACAGCCTTTTAATCATCCTTGGGTAACTTCCTATACTTTCTACGTAGATCTGATGTAAAGCCCCGGTCATCTTTATCTGACTTAATTGAAACACCACCTGCCATAAGAATGTAAGATGGCCATACTTCATCACACCAAAGCACATTTAGCTCATGATCTTATCTCTGATACCAGTCAAATATGGAAGCTAGTGAAGAATATAAAAACAGAACAAGCATGAAGTGACAGTTCCCCAGCATATCATCTCAGCCTACAAGACTACATCAGTCTGATACTTTCTAAGCTCAAAGTATGTCTTCATATTTAACAGATTTCTAAGGATTTCTCTGCCATATCACTTCCTAGTCTTCCATTGAGTCTCAGTGCTTTTAAAATACTTAAAAGCCTGTGTCATGGAGATCTACAAGTTAGCTGAAGATTTTATATAGAGTTGCCTCCTTTTATTTGTTTTGAAACTGCCATCTACGATGTTTCACCTTTATTTAAGTGGGAAAATTACATTCCGGCATTCATGACCTTACAGACTTCTATCATATCTCATGCTCATCATTTCTTTGCCTTAAGCTAAAGAATCCCAAACTACTTAGTCGTTCATCATTGATATTAAGGGCATAGTAGGGATTTTTATGATGTTGCAGTGATGCTTTTTGTTTTGTTTGCAACATTTCCCATTGATCTATAGTACTCCTATCAGTCACTCTTTTTTTTTTTTTTTTTGCTGCATAGTCACTAAGTCGCATATGATTCTTCTGCAATACTTCATACTTGGCCCTCATTTTTAGTCTCTTCAATTACCACCAGAAAACATTCTCACCTTCTATTCACCCTCATCCTCTTTTCTACATCATTTATGACTGCTGAACATCATGAGTTCTAGCAGAGACTGTTTTAGTAATCCTAGCAGCTATCTCCTTCACTATGAAAAACAAAAATTACTCTGACCTTTTGTTTCCTAACTTCTTACCAATTATTTAGCTATCAATAGCTCTGTTCTCTCAGGCTGCTTATCTTCCTCAAAAGCTTTTAGTGACTGCTGATATCTTTTAGAAATTTAGGGAGATTATCAGCCAGACCTGTCTTAACAACACACTTGTTGACTCTTTCAAGAAACTGGGAGGAGTCACATCGGTTAATAAAAAAGCCTTCCATAAATATAATTTTTAATCACAACCCCATTAATCCTTAGTTTTTATTACTGCTTTGAGAGCCAAAACTGTTTTGACCACATACTGGGTCTGGCTGGTACAGCAGTTCATAAACTACTGTGTTTTGGATTTTTGACCAAAACAGCGTTGATAACATACCCATGTTTTAGCTATTGCTAAGCAGTGCTTATATAGCATTAAGATCTTTTCTGCTTCTTACACTGTCCCACCAGCAAGGCTGGTGTTACACACCAGCAGGCTGGGGTTACACAAGAAGTTGGGAGGGGACACAGCCAGGACAGCTAACCCAAAATAACCAAAAGAATATCCCATACTATGACTCATGCTCAGCAACAAAAGCTGAGAAGAAGGAAGAAGGAAAGGGGGATGTTCTGGGATATGACATTTCTCTTCCCAAATAACCATTACGTGTGATGGAGCTCTGCTTTCCAGGAAGTGGCTAAACACCTGCCTGCTGGTGGGAAGGAGTGAATTAATTCTTTATTTTTCTTTGCTTGTTTGCACAGCTTTGTCTTACCTATTAAACTGTCTTTACCTCAACCCATGAGGTTTCTCACTTTTGTTCTTCTGATTCTCCCCCTCATGCCACTGTGGGGGGAGTGAGCGAGAAGCTGTGTGGGGCTTAGCTGCCTACTGGGGTTAAACCATGACAACCCAATACCCAAAAGACTGTACTAGAACCCCTTAAACAAATTAACATTGTTGAACATTGCATATAAGTGAAGATGCAACTTCACTGAATGTACCATCGCATCCTGAAGGTCACAACTGCTACTACATAGTCCTATTAAATCTGTTAGTTCTTTTACTTCTGAAGTGCTGTAAAAACTGCTACAGATATCAAAACCAAACTCTAAACAGGGTTCCACTGCACAGCTACTGCAGGACAGCAGTATAGGTACTAGTGATATACACCTAGCCCTTTTAGTACCAGCATCCTGCCAGCTACTCCTCTTTACCAGTTAATAATCGTGGTCTTTTAGCTCTGCAACATCCCCATTTCTTTTACTGACCCACTTACTCTTTCTGCAGTAGCTGTGGCCTTCAAAAGAATGGGACTGCTGTCTGTGTCCCAAAGCCTAGGTCTTGCTGCTTTTGCAGTAATCAGGACAGTCTAAAATGACAGCTGCCTCTTATTTGCAGTGTCAGCCTAAGGACAAGGAAACACACATCGCACCAGTCTATACCCCATGGTGGTCTTACGGGCAGCTGTAAGATCCCCCACAACCATGATGAAATGAAGTCCACCCCATGCTACCCCTGTGTGTGAAACCTCAAAAATCCAGTTTGTAATTCATGGGGCTATTGACTGGTTCTTCTGGTTCACATAGTCTTTTTTGGGATCCCCTTTGTGTCTTTTCCTTATTATCCCCACACACATGTGTTTCTGAAGCTGGCATTTTGTTCTGATTTTCTATTTTTGCAGACAGTGTTGGCTGTCTGTTGCTATGCAGGCCAAAGTCTGCCCCAGTAATACTGCACCGTGTTGGGTTGGGCCTGGATGCAGGGGCCTCTGAATCTGTCTCAAAGGACTGGTCTATTCTTTGCATATGATGGGATTTACACCAGGGGCCCCTAGGTGGGCTTCCTATGAGGGGGCCAAAGCCCTCGGTCATGTCCCCACTTGCCTGTGCCCCACCAGCCTTTTGGTGCCCCTCCTCTTGAAGTGTCCCCGACCACTGCAGGCAGGTCAGGGCTTTCTCTGTAGCCTGGTAAAGTGGTGGACCCTGAACCTGCCCTTTTACTTTTGTTTAATTAATTCCTATTAAGATTTAATCTTTAATTTTTCATTCCACTGGCTCCTATGAAATAGGGTTTTATTCAGTTTATACCTATGTTTTTATGGCTATATGTATTTAATTTCTAGGACTTTATAAATGAATAGATATAAAAATATATATTCACCTATATACACATACAGAAGTATATATAAAAAATAGCATCTCGATTTGTACATTCCTTCCTACGTATTTCTATATATCTGCATTGTAATTATTGTATATAAATACCTATTTTTTTATATCTGAGCACTTCCTTGACCAAAGGAAGTAGACAACCAATGACAGGGCTGCCTGAAAGCATGTGGGTATGTCAGTGCCAGGAAACGTCTGTCAGCCAGTCACAAAGAAGTATAAAAACACATGGGGAACGACCCTGTTGAATGTGGCGGCCTCCTTGCACGTAATGGCAGAACACTTCCTTTTCTGATGTACTTCCGGGTACACTGTTAGGGGAAGCTTGTCCTGCCAGCCATCACCGGGCTGCCTGGGAACACATGATGTGTTAGTGTCAAGAAATGCCATCAGCCAATCACAAAGCAGTATGACATTTAACACAACAGCAGCTCGCTGGCATTCAATGGCAGCAACATGGCATTCAATGGCAGCCAAACCAAAATGGGATCCGATGTACTTCCAGGGTAAACCTATAGGGATGAACATCCCTGACAGCCAACCACAACAGAGCAGATGGCTGGGAAGAGGAGTGACTTCCAGGGCAAATGGCCCCTGAGGCTGCAGAAAGGGGGCAGGATTTCTGCCACAAGCTCTGGTCAAAGTCTGCCAAACTTCTTATCTTGTACGTAAGTGCTACCTCTACTAAGGATAGTTCAAGGTAACTTGATGGAATGTTTTGAAATATTTCCTGGATAAGTTAACCTCTAACTTTATCAATGAATAAAGGTTTGTCTGTTGATAAAAAGAGGCAGTTGCTTTACAGCTATATTTATTAGCAGATTTTGAGTCCAAAACATCATTCGTATTTCTGCATGTATGCTGAAATATAAGTATCACCAAGCCATGTTATTGAGTCTACATATAGAAATGTTTGGGTTTTCTTAAGTAGGTCTGTTTTGAACAGCATAATTCACTTTACCAGCATATGAAGATTTCATTTCTAATCCAGCACTAAAGAAAAACACTCATTTAAATATTTGAAATAGCATTGGATCTCAGCAGTGTCCACAGGAATTGATTCAGTTGTGGTCGTAGTCTTTTGCATTGAAATAAAGCTTTGAGTAAATAATAATTTAAGGAAGGGCTGAAGTATTGGAATACTTTTTGCACAGAAAAAAAATAGGGTATCACTTTTCCACTGTGTTCGGCCAGTATTTTTCCAGAATAGATTAGAGAGACAGCCCAGCTCCCAGAATTGTACATCAGATTGCAATACTCAGTATGAAAATCAGTTTGCATCAGTAATCATTGCCATTCTCAAGGCATTTGCTTCTAAACGTGAACATAAAGCTGTTAGGCAAAGCTTTAAATCTCTTAGACTGCAATTGCTGCATTCTGAAGCATGAAATGTTTGTCGCTTGGGAATATGTTTTGTTTGACTTTGATTCTCTGTTTTGCTGCTTTTAATAACAAATGACACTCTTTAGTTCAATTTTACTGTTACTTGTTAGAAAAGGGGTTATTTCTTGGTATTTGGACATGATGATTTTGTTCTAGCTTTGTGTATTGTATAATGGCTACATGTTTTTTACAAAGCTATTAACATGCATTTTTTAAAGGCTAGTAAAACCTCCTACAGATCTTTTTTAATAAAAATTATTCAAGTGACAGTTGAGTTCTGAAAAAGAAGCATTAGTTGTACATTAGTTATACAGTTATACATAGTTATACATAGTTATACATAGTTATACAGTATATCCCACACATACACGTTTGGGAAGCTATAATACCAATATAACAATAAAGCTTCTAATTAGTAAAAAACAGTGCTAGAATGAATATTATATTATGTGTTCAAATATGTTAATGCAAAGATAAAGAAAGAAAAACTTCAGAGGGCATTGCCTATTCATCTGGTTCATCTGCTTGAAATGCAGTATTTGTGGAATAAAAAAGTACCCTAAAGAAGAACTTTTTTTTTAGGGCAGAAGAAAAATACAGTGTCATTTCTGAAGCAGGATAAACTTCTGATGTGCACTGTACACCATAAAACGCGTTTCCTTTCTCAGTGGAATTGTCTGTATTTTGAGAAGATAAAGATGAGCATTAGAATTTGCTAGGGACCATTTCAAGAGGAATTCTGCATAAAGGCATGCAGCTCTGGAGAATTAACTTGCTAGGATGGATGCTCACTCCTTGTTGCCACCTGGCCCCAGTGCCCAGGTGCATTCCTGGGCACACATAATTTACTAGTTTATAACCAGTAGACAAAAAGTATTTCTTATGAAATCTTTTCCCAGTGGTCCTAATGTTCTTTTTCCTGATGATGAAAATAATAATAAAAAAGAACAGAAATAGTCCCTAGAAAAAGGAGACCAAAGACATTCCTGCCCAGCCTTCTGCAGTTATTCCCTTTTCACTGGGCCATATAATTAAGTTCTGTTTATTCCCTTCTTCTGGACCCATGAATCTTGATTTGAATGGAGAGAGACATACAAGCAGGTAAAATAAATTGGTCATCTACCTTATCTAATCTATTCTTAGAGATGAAAAAAGAAATTTGGGTAAAAATCTAAGTCTCGGGTTTTAAGAATGGTTGATGCCACTAACCAGTTGTTTTTAAAAATAATTTACAGCTTCTCTTTTACAACATACAAGGTTTCACTTAGGATGGCAGACTCCTGGAATGTTTCTTATGTTGACCTAATTTCTGGTTGGAAAAGCTTGACAATGTTTTTCTTATCTGTATATAACAAGGTCTTGTTCAGTTCTCAACTATGTGCATTTTGCATCAGTATAAATCAAATTCACAGGACAGTTACATTAGGAATTTAATATATGACATATAGTAGCGATCCTCAGTTGTTTAGAGGGCTTTAAATCCAAATGATTCACAATTAAATTAATGGAAGGCATTAGATATCTGCAAAGATGCATAATATGTTATATGCAGTACTTAAGCCTATCTTTTAATCATTATTTTGGGGATTTTTTTGCGTACTGTTCTAACCACATTACACGTTTATATTTTCTTTTGCTCATCAAGTGCTTGTTAGGGTGATGCTGGAGACGTTATACTGAGTCTGTCATAATCATTAACTTGTTTTGTGCCTTTTTTTTTCTTTCCAAAAATGAACTCCAAATTTTAACTCCTGTGACAATTGCAATAAGTAATCATGTTCAAAATACAGTTGTGAAAACCAGCCTGACATTATGCAGGGCTTTTCCCTTTTCTACCCAGCTTTGTAGGAAGCCCAGTCTTTTTACTTCAGTAGTAGTAAAACTTTGCCTCTGGAACTACAGTGTTCTTTGCCTGTGTAAACAATACGTTGAAGCTGTAAGAATTTTTAGCTAGAAAACAAGCCTAGATTACTAACAACACACAGCCTTTTCACTTTTTTGTTTGGGTTTTTTTTTGTTGTTTTTTTTTTTTTTTCCTCCAGCTGGTGCGGTGGATAGGATAAAAAGTTTCAGTTTCTACCACAGAAAGCTAACTCACCCATTCACTGTATTTATTCAAATTAAACTAAATCACATTCTCAGTTTCTAATTTGACTGAGAAAACGTACATATCTTAAACCCTTCCCAAGGAAACATGCTATATTACTTTTCAGGGATCGGAGTTAAAGGAAGAATCTCCTTTGGCTGAATGTGTCCTGTATGATTTAAAACCCAAGTGTTTCTATTAAATAATTTTTTTATTTTTGCCTTGATTTTTCACTTTTAAAAATATTTTTCTCAGTACAGACTGGTTAATTATCTTCAGTGGGTAACCTAATATTTGATCAGTTTTAAATTTGCAAGCAAGATGCAACATGTATTATAAGTATTGTAATCTTGGGTTGGAGCAATGGTCTCTTTAGTCCCGTACTTTATCAGTGCCTGTGCTTAATGTTGGTTGCTGCTCCAAAGTCACAATAGCTTGTAATCTACTTTACTGTGTAAAAAGACACCATGAGGGAGTTTGCTCGTGGATGTCAGCTGACGATGAGCGTATGTCCTAAAGCATGAAGACTGATGGCCCTTGTAATTTTTTTCCCCCCAGAGTTAATGTAACCATAAATGCTATTTGCTATTATTTGTTACCACAGTTATTTATAGGCCATGCTTTCAGCAGCAAGTCTACAATTTTAGAATGAGAATCTTAAACACTTCGTTCTACCCCATTTACTTAGAGCTGTTACAAGATCTCATGTACTTCTTTTTTTAAGCATTGCTTCTTGATTTTTAAGTAGTAGATCAATCTAGAAAGATCACACTGTTGCAAACAAATGTTTCCATGTGTGTTCTATCTATGTGTTTGTGATTTTTCTGACAGATTATCTTTCAGGGGCTTTCACCTCTGTTATCATAGAGCATGCCATACCCTTTTTAGTATGTTTACTCTTAATTCACCAGTATCTCAGTTTCTTAGGATTTGCAGTGCAATATTTATGTCACAGTGGCACAGGGGCGTCTGAAGAACAAAGGGTGGTAACTCACCCATGTTGCATTTGAGTGGGGATTAACTAAATGGTGAATCCTTTCCATTTTGAATTGATATTGAAAGTATGAAATACACTTAAATATTCAATAAGAGACAGATTTGGTAGCTTTCTTATGATATGCAATTTTAACCATTTCAGTTTTTTAAATGGTAAGTCCTTATAAAAGAAAACTTGTGAGTCTGAAGCACAAAAGCTAATGTAAAATAAATTTAAATAAAGTAATACAGAGATTTATACTTAGGTGTATAATAGTCTAGACCTTTTAACGAGACAATATCTGTAGTTTCAGATATTTTACTTTCAATAAGATACAGTTGCTGCACTGAATCAATAGTTTATTATCTAAAGAGATAACCAGAAAAAAGAATGAAAGGCAAAAATGAAACTTAATAGGTTTGAGACGATTTGCCCAAGGTAAGTCTCAGAGCAGTTGAGCTAAAAGTAGAAATCAAGTATCACTATGCGAAGTCCAGTGTCCAGTTGTTCTTATCAAAGAGTACAGGGAATAGTAAGCATTTAATAAAATACCCATTAAAGACTTTTTTTTTTTTCCAAAAACAACAAAAAAAACCTCTTTCATTTTTCTATCTTCAATATCATTCCCCTTTTTTGAGTTACCCTTTTTGGTTGTTGGTTTTTTTTTTTTTCGGCTTTTTGTTTTTGTTTTGTTTTGTTTTTACATCTTGAAAATCCAAATTCATATCTAAGATCACTTCCTTGCTTTACAGAGTGAATCATAAAATCCTGTTCAAGAACAATCCTGTTTAATACTTCGCTGCAATGTTTTTCTTATTCCACATCCTGAATTAGCTATACTTGTTTCATGTAAGTTCATTACATAATGTTGTAAGAAATTGGTTCCAGTTACCAATAATGTAGCACAGTAACTGTTAATGCAATATTGATACAGAAACTAGATAGTTCAGTCTTAGCTATTTGAGTCAGTATTCTTCAGTGAATGGCCAAAATTCTTTATGCATTTGGTGATTATCTAAAAAAGGGCAGAAGGAATATTAGAAGTGATAAAATACAGCTCTCTAGAATTCTAAGGCTCTTGAGCATTTCTGACTTTGAAAGAATCAAGCGAAAACTGAATCAGGTACCCGTGCAAAGGGCAAAACTCTTACAAGACTGACTGTTCCTGGCAAATTCCCATGTGTGTGCTTCATGTAGTAACATAGAGAGTTCAACATTAATTTAAATACTCAGTGTCTGAAGTAAATATAAGAAGTAAGAAGGATCACCAATTTTAGTGGTTGTTAACATGTTTTTGGAAAAGATATATTTCTATCACCCTGCATAAAGAGATCTAAGGAATAGAACCAATCTACAGAAATAGGTGTGTGTAAGACTCTTCCACGCCCTCATGCAGAACTATAACCAGATTAATAAAAGCACGTGGAGAAAATCCTGTCCCTGCAGAAATCAAAGGCAAAACTCCTATGGGTTCTGGATTTTTATGTACTGGGTGCTGAGTGTCTGAATGACTATGCGTTTCCTTTCCAGTCACATTTTCCACAAGTTAGAATCCTGATATAATTTGTCATCCATACATCTGGATAATGACATATTTCTATATTTATAGGTCTATAATTAAGGACCAAAAAGGATTTCACTATAAAATATATATATATATATATATTAAAATCACTATTACCGCTTTAATTTAAAGTGCATGAGATGATTCTGTAATCTTGTTTTCGTAATTTTGTGTAGTCAGGAGATGTACTTTTCTCATGATCCCCAGAACCATTTTGAAACTTTTGCAGAATCTAGTTCAGAACTCTTCTTTTGCTGACAATTACTTGTCCTCTTGTCTTTTGAATAAAACTCACCAATAGAAAGTGAAAATCCTGTGTCTTTTTTTTTTTTTCCACGGAAAAATACTTGAGGATCAGTTAATTAGTAGGAAAGAAATTGAGATCAAAAGGGAAAAAAAAGAACATTATTTTTTCATTCTAAATCCATGATTCTGTTCTCTTCCTCCATGAAAAAAAAAGGGGGGGGGGGAAGCCCTACAGTAGGTACAGATTACTGTAAAAAAGATGATCATCCAAAACTATGGAACAACTTTCATGTGAGGAAATTTGTAGTAAATATTTAGCTTGAAAATGTTTGAGGAGGGAACTGACAGATTTTCATAAAACCATGAATGGTATGAACAAAATTAGTTGAGAAATGTTATTTGCAGTTTCTTATAACACGGCATCAAATGAAAAAAAGTAATGGGATAATTTTATGCATAAGTTTGACCATGTATATAAGTTCTCTGCTAGTACTTCATCCAACTGTGAATGTTATTATGTAAGAGAAACCGTAGAGTTTCTTTTAATGATAGCCTACTAGCATGTGTGCAAGAAGAAGATAAAGAAAAATATGAGAAACCTGGCTTCTCTTCATTTGATTTCTGGTCACTGTCACAAACTGAACACATGACAGAAACTCATAAGCAGCTGTATGAAGAGTTGAAAGGACTTCTTTTGGAACAAGTATTGAACAGGAGATGACTTGTGACCCTAGAGCATGATTCATTTCATATAGTCCCCTGCTTTGTGCAGATGGTAGAGTTAATTGAGCCCAGAGAAAACAGGTACAAGTTTTTTTGGCTTGCTAACATTCCACTGTTAAAACTCAATAGATTACAAGGAAATTATTTAAGTAAGTGAGGTATTGATGAAAGCAAAATCAAATTCAGTGACTCTAACAAGCTCAGCTATCAAGCGTTTTATGTATGTGCCATAGGACAAAATTTTCTGGCATTTACTTTGCTGAACCTCAGTCCTGTAGCCTGTAAAAAAAGACAAGAAAGACTCTTCTAATTGGAGGGAATACCCCCCCCCCCCGCAAAAAAAAAAAAGCAACAACAAAAAACACACAAAAAAACCCAACAACAGATAAAACAAACACCATCACAATGCACAGCCCAGCACAACTCTCCTGTGACAGTTTTCTTTCATCTCAGCTTTCAGGGCCTGAAGCTGTGTTGCCATCTTCTGGAAAGTTGGGGGTTGGTGTGTGTGTGAATAAAAATCACAGACTTGATAAATTAGGGTTACCTGAAAAACCTCTAAAAGATTGTGCTTGAGGATTTGCCTTCTCAATAAACATTATTCTTAGTTTGCTGACCATCAGAAACTTGCCTTTGCACAGTGCAACCCCAGCCTGTCACATTATTTCACTGTATTCTTATATATTGTTTGGTCTTACTCAGTTTCACAAGCAGTGGTTAAAACTCTGCCTGTTCTTCTGGTAGCCTTAGCTGACTGAAAATTCTTTGTCTCTCTTTTTTTTTTTTTTTTTTTAACAGAACATTTTTTTGTAACATAAGTGTCAAAATTATCATCCAGTAAAAAAGATGGGTGGCAGTGATGTGTCACAACTGTCAGGACAGAGAGATGTTATGCAGAGAAGATACACTGCTATGTTATGCTATGTAGGTTATCTGTCTAAAGTGTTAATTGTTCAGTATCCTTATTCTGCTGGCATGGATTTTCCCAGATTTACGTAGCCAAATAAATTAATGCTAATTTGCTACGAGTTCCAAGTAGCTGAAACACAACATTAAGGTATCATTGGGTGCATTAAAAAAAGTGTGTCCAGCAGGTTGAGGGAGGTCATCCTCCCCCTCTACTCTGCCCTGGTGAGGCCACATCTGGAGTACTGTGTCCAGTTCTGGGCTCCCCAGTTCAAGAAAGACAAGGAACTACTGGAGAGGGTCCAGTGGAGGGCTACAAAGATGATGAAGGGACTGGAGCACCTCTCTTATGATTAAAGGCTGAGAGGCCTGGGTCTGTTTAGCCTGGAGAAGAGAAGACTGAGAGGGGACCTCATCAATGCTTATAAAGATCTAAAGGGCGGGTGTCAAGAGGATGAGGCCAGAGTCTTTTCAGTGGTGCCCAGTGACAGGACAAGAGACACTGGGCACAAACTGGAACACAGGAAATTCTGTCTGAACATGAGGAAAAGCTTCTTTACTTGGAGGATGACAGAGCAGTAGAACAGGCTGCCCAGAGAGGTTGTGTAGTCTCCTTCTCTGGAGATAGTCAAAACCCACCTGGATGTGTTCCTGTCCAGCTAGATGATCTCTGAAGGTCCCTTCTGACCCCTACAATTTTGTGATTCCATGATCCTGTATTTAATACATTCCGATTTTAGGGACTTCTTTGACAAGAATCTTAATGTTTGCCTGTGATTAGGTTTGCTGTTTACAGCACTTGCTAACTTTGAACAGTGGAAAAGTTTCCCACCTTTTAAACACAGCTGGCATGTGTTTAAACACAGCTGATGTATCCTAGGCAAATTTGAATATATATCAAAATAAAACTGTTTGGTGACAAAGGGAAATAAGGTGAGAAGGGCAAAAAAGGAATGCAGGGGCAGAAGCGTCACAGAGGAGGAAATCAAGAATCATGAACAAGAAATACATGAAAAATTATACGTTCTATCCCTTTTCCTTGAAGAATTCCTCTTGTTCTCATTTGTTTTTTTTTACTTAAAACTAATCCCATGTTTGGCAATGCAAGTCATCAGAAGCCTTCTAGACTAGCCTTACTTTCTCAGTTATATATTGAATATATAGATATATATGAATTTTATTTTAATACACTAGAAACATAACCAATGTGGAAGATCTAATACACTCATACACCAAAAGGTAATTTTAAAGGCATTTTGAGGGCCATTGACATAGTGACAGTACTGTTATGGTACTTGGTTATCTAAATGCATTACATTGATGTTTATTACTGGAACAGCCATCACATTATGGGAGATGAAGCTTATTTACTTGATTTTGGAATAAATTACTAAAAAATTACCATTAGCAGTGGCAATTTCTGTATTGCACAATTTGGATATATGCTGATGAATGCATGTATTTAAAATGGTATCATTTTCCACGGTGGTATTTACAGAAGGATTTGCTTCCTAATTACTGTGCTACTTTGGGACAGGATGTTTTAACAGCCTTACCTGTTCCTTTTCCTTTATTATTATATTGGGTTTTGCCATGTAGCCTGCACATTGCAATTGATTTTAATTTTTCAAAAACTCATTTGCTTTGTAATACGAAGTAATGTTACTAAAGACTTCCTTTACATTTGGAGTAAGTGAATGTAAGCAAATACATGGTGAACACACAGTGTAGAAACTGAATACACCTGAGGTGGGGTAGCCTTGGCTAAGGGCCAAAAGCCCACCTGACTGCTCATTTACTCTCCCCTTCTCAGTGGGACAGGGGGAGAAAATAGGATGAGAACACTCATAGGTTGAGTTAAAGACAGGAAGGTTGCTTACTAGTTATTGTAGTGGGCAAAACAGACTCAACATTGTGAAAATTAATATAAGTTATAGCTGATTAAAACAGATATGGGTAGTGAGAAGAAAAGACAAATACTAAAGCAACACCTTTTCTCCCCACTCTCCCAGACTTAACTTGGCTCCTTCACTCCAGACTTCTCCCCACCTTCCTCCTGAGTGACACGGGGAGGAATGAGGGTATGGTCAGTACACAGCAGTTTCTTTCTGCCACTCCATCCCTGTCACATGCCCTGCCCTGGCATAGGCTCTTCCCATGGGCTGCAGTCCTTCAGGAAAAAATCCCTGGTGTGGGCTGCAGTTCTTTCAGGAATATCCACCTGCTCTTACATGGGGTCCTCCACGGGCTACAGCATGAATATCTGCTCTGGCACGGTCCTCTCCACAGGCTGCATGTAAATACCTGCTCCACCGTGGTCCTCTTCCAGGAGCTGCAGAGAAATCCCTGCTCTGGTGTGTGGAGCACCTCCTCCCCGACTCCTTCTTCTCTCGCCTTCATGTCTACAGGTTTGTCTCTCACACTTTTTTCCTCACTTTACCAGGCAGCATTTTGCTTTTACTTGAATACATTTCCACAGAGGCACTATCATCTTGGCTGAGGGGCTCAGTCACGCCCGGTGGTGGGTCTGTTGGAGCTGGCTGAAACCATCTGTGTCCAGCACAGGGCAGCCCTGTCCTCTTCTCACAGAGGCCATCCCTGCAGCCCACTCTCCACCAATACCAAAACTGTGACACATACACCCAATACAATGTCCAGTGGGGTGTTTTAAGCAATTACATTTTCTCCTATTTCACAGTATCTACAGTTTTAATTTACTTGGTTATTCCAAAAAACATCTTTGCCTTTGCCATTTTTAATCTACTACCCTTTATTTTTTTGGGTGTTGAATTTTTTGACTAATAATAAGTTAAATATTAGGTAATATTAGGTAATATTAGCTACACAGTATTTTGATATTTGGAACAATAAAGATGGAAGAGGTTTTGCTGATAATCAGAACAATTTTTTTTAAAACAAAAAACAATTGGGTTTTTGGAGAATGTACCTTGATTTTTTCTTTGAAAAACAGTATTTTGCTTTACTCAGATTTTTAAAATAATCTCAATCTGAAGAGTGCTCTAACGGTAACATGAAAAATGTCAAAAACATTGGAGATTAGGTCTGGGTAAAAGTTGAAATACATCCCATAAAAAAGTCTACCGCAAAATCTATTTTTATGAATAAGTATAAAATACAAATTTTCCTTTTATCATTTGGAATTTTCTTTCCATGAAATTAAAATGTTTTAACTCAAGCTGCAAAGGTTCTTTGTATCTAATAAATCAGAATACTTATATTTCATTTTGAATTCATGATTAAGCAATTAAACAAATAATGCATATAACATACAATGTTTGTTTTATCAGCCATGTCGTTGACTTAAAACATAAATGTTGAGTTAATTCATGCAACAATAGTTGCACGATGTTAATATTTTCACTTTAAGAGTGAAAGAAAATAGATGCTACTAAGACCTCTAAGTGTAGACTAACCACCATTCAGCTATGGGCAACTTAACTGTTGACTTCTCTAGCTACTGTTGGGGCCTTTTTTGAAAAGGTGGTATTTGTGATCACAGTGAAAAAGAAATGAAAAGCTGGAAAGCTGGAAGGCAAACAGTGCTGTAAATACCACACTGGCACATAAGCACACTCATTTCCTTGCTGGTCCCACTGTCCCTCCGATCAGAAGTGTTGCACTGATTACTCCCCAGATCAGCAAATGTTCCAACCAACCAACCAGCTGAGGAGCTAGGAGTTCTTTCCTTTGCTAAAAAAATAACTAGTAGGTTCGTGACTCTTGGAACCTGACATACCATGTTATATGTGAACTTTCTAGTATTCTACTTTTCTGGATCTTCCAGGAAGACTCGAGCTGCTTCACCTTTCTATAGTTTTGTTCTTTTTCTAATTTTTACTTCTGTCTTTTCCTTCCACTGGGACATTTATTTTCTCTCTCTGTGTCTTCCTTTTTCTCTGACTAGTCCAGATACGGCTGCTCAAGATGATGAACACCAAATTCTCAGGCTATACCTATACGATGTGATAAACTTAAATGCAGTCTCCTTAACACCATATTGGCAATTAATCTCATTTTCACTCCAAACTCACAAACATGTCTTGAGTGAATATCTTACTGATGGTGAAATACAGGAGGTAATCTGAACATTCACTTTTCACAGCATTAGAGGTGTCAGACAGCTTTCTTGTGTCTAAATAACTGAAAGAAAAAGGTGAGATTTTAGCCAGGATTTTTTCCTTTACTTATCTAAGCTATTAGATAGTAGTATTGCTGAAAGGCTATAGCAGGAATTTTAAATCCTTAGAGTACAGTATCCCACACCACTAAAAAGGAATGACTGTGCTAAAAGGATAGGAACGGAGAAATACCTGCTGTATTCCCAAGTTTCTCCACTTAAGAGGTTTTAACCTTTTTTTATTTTATTTTACTTTTTTTAGGAGGGGAACTTTCTAATCTGTGAATTTGGTGTGCTTATATTTCCTTCAGAGGAGTAGTTTTAAATATTGTTTCACCATCCCACATGTTGATGTGGGACCTTGACAAAATCAGTGCCTTTAGCCAGTGCCACACCTTCACAAAGCCAGTGCCTTTAGACAGTTCTTGTCACTGAATAGTATCTGTATTTAGAACATATTAAGAGCTGAGTGTTGTTTGTGGTGCTTTAAACGTCTTATGAAATTTTCAAATTACAGCCTTCTCATTGTCAAGATTCATGGTGGTAGGAGGGGGTGTCTAATGTTTGCTCATAATTTTCATTCCAATGGGTAATGTCTAACATCATGATGATACAGATTTGAGCGTATCAAATGACAGCAAGCTTGGAAGTTGGAGAAACTGCGAGTATGTGCCAGAGGCATGAACTCTGGCTCCACTGTAATTGTTACTGTGATGTGCTGAAATGAAAATAAAATACATTTAATGGTGTTTTTCTCAATTAGCGATATCACTGAACAATGCTGAGAATATTTAATGACTTCAGCAGAACAACAGCAAACACAGCTTTATCAAATATAAATGGAAGAGCTATAATAGTCTCAGACACAAATGCATATAACACAGCTGGGGATTGCTCAATTTGTAACCCGCATTTCTCAACATTTCCTTAAACCACTAGAGCCAAATGAAACCTTCCCCAGGGATAACATCTGGACAGTATTTCTAAATGGCATGCTGTCACATATGTCAAGCTCTCCTGTGGCTTAAATGTGCCGTAGGCTCAACAGCAGTTATCACTCCTGACATTGACATAATAATCGCTTGGCAAAACACTGAATTATTTCTTCACTGCAATCCTATTCATAGTGATTACTTTACTGAGATCTTATGAAAACTCTCTCCTTAATTACATCTAAAATATCTGTGAAATACTTAATTTACTGGTGTGTTTACTGGAAATGGCAGAATGAAAACTTTCCAGAAAAGGCTTATAATAAGGTAAGTATTCTGCAGGTTCTGCTTTATTGGAACATACTGTTATCACATCAGTTTTCCTCATTACTTCCCTGACCACTAAGATATATATTGAACTATCATGTTTCATTTTCAAAATGTTCCGTATCAATATCATCATATCTGATGCCAGAAGTCATCATATTGACTGAGAATTTTTTTTTGCTGAAATTTGTTACTGAAGTCTTACATTTTACCTCTTACCAGTTTGATTTTTTGTGTATCCATCTGTACTTGAAGTCACCAAGAATACATGTTCTCTAACGGAATCTTTGCTTTCAGTACTTATATAGCATAGGAAATCATTCCAAAATGATTATGCTTAGCTTGAAGTTTACTGTGGATGGAGTATGAAAACAAAAAGAAATAAAGTATCTGCATAGTATACATATAACGGAAAATAAGCAACATTGCAAACACATGCAAGTCATTTGTACACAGGGACAGAAGATATTGTCTCATTTCTCATTGTTTCCTTTCAAAAGTGTTCTGATCCTGAACCCTTTCCTCTGTCATTTATGATGATACTTAGTGCATAGCCTGTATGAAATTATCTTTCATATATAATGTAACTGGTCAACAAACTGTTTCTCTGTTAAGGTCTACCATAAAGATGGACAGATACTAGCATAAGTTCATCCTAGTTCTTTACCAAAGCATTAAATTTACAGAGTTCCATGAGACATCACATCAGATGAGTGCAATGAAACAGGTGACACTGTCATGTCTGTGTGTGAAAGATAAAATCAGTTTAGAATCATGCTCCTGCATAATTAAAATAACTTTTCAAGGGTGAATTATGGTGTTTTCCCCCTCATATAATGTAATCAGTCTCAACTAATATTCTGTAGCATAATTTTAGTGAAAAAATTCTTATTTGTATTACTGTAAATGTCCAGTATACCGAAAGAGACAAAATTGTCATGCCCTTCTATGAGGAGAGTGAGTCAGAAGGAAAAAAATGCTGCATTATAATGACTTAGAAGTTCTTCTGTACTGAAAAACAGGAGGCTACCTACTTGCCTTTGCTTCTCTGAGTGTTTAAGAATTTTGCATTACATTGTTATTGCTTACAAAAAATAAAAACATTAGTAAAATCAAAATCTAGGAAGGAAAAAACCACCTCCTTCTTCCAGTTTAATTACTTAGTCATACAGAGTTAAGGCTTTCTTTTACCTTCTTTCTCATTCTCTGTAGTCCTCTGACTTGTATTCCTGACCACAGTGGTTCAGCCTGTAGGGAAGCCCAAGGTTTCTATCTTGGGCTATGTAGACAAAGCCAATGTTATTGATATTTTAATTTGTGCTTCTGATACTGAGGAAACCCAGGTAACTACAGTAAGTATATTTTGCAGTTTTGTCAATCACACTTGTCTGAGCACTGCTTTGGGGGAAAAGAAATCAAACAAGCAGACAGATCATTTTAATGATGTGTGAGGTCTCTAGCAATCTGATGTGATTTGAAATTAACAAAGTATATAAATGGTGTAGTGAAACATGGAGTTGCTCCGGAAGACAAATGTCATAATAACAAATGTCCTCCCCTGCCTCCCCACCCCCCACCTTTCTCTTAGCATTTTTTGCTGAGCAGAGGTCATATGGTATGAAGTTGCTAAGCTGCCTTCCATTATGTTTGAAAAGTCTATGGCAGTCTGGTGAAGTTTCCACTGGCTGGAAAGGGGAAACATAACCCCCATTTCTAAACAGGTAAAAAAGGAAGACCTGGGGAACTACGGGCCAGTCAGTCTCACCTCTGTGCCTGGCAAGATCATGGAGCAGATCCTCCTGGAATCTCTACTAAGGCACATGGAAAATAAGGAGGTGATTGGTGACAGCCAACATGGCTTCACCAAGGGCAAGTCATACCTGACAAAACTGGTGACCTTCTATAACGGGGTTACAGCGTTGGTAGATAAAGGGAGAGCAACAGACTTCATTTACCTAGACTTATACTAAAAGTCCCACATGACATCCTGGTCTCTAAATCAGAAAGGTGTGGATTTGATGGAAAGACCACTCAGTGGATAAGGAACTGGCTAGATGGCCACACTCAAAGGGTTACGGACAACAGCTCAATGTCCAAGTGGAAACCAGTGATGAGTGGCATTCCTCAGGGGTCAGTACTGGGACCAGTGCTGTTTAATATCTTTGTCTGCAACATGGACAGTGGGATGTCCTCAGCAAGTTTGCTGACAACACCAAGCTGTGTGGTGCAGTCGACATGCTGGAGGGAAGGGATGCCATCCAGAGGGAACTGGACAGGCTTGAGAGGTGGGCCCGTGCAAACCTCATGAAGTTCAACCAGGCCAAGTGCAAGGTCCTGCACCTGGGTCACGTCAATCCCAAGCACAAATACTGGCTAGGTGGAGAATAGATTAAGAGCAGCCCTGAGGAGAAGGACTTGGGGGTGCTGGTGGATGAGAATCTCAACATGAGCCAGCAATGTGCACTTGCAGCCCAGAAAGCCAACTGTATCCTGGGCTGCAGCAAAAGAAGTATGGACAGCAGGTCGAGGGAGACGATTCTACCCCTCTACTCTGCTCTGGTGAGACCCCACCTGGAGTACTGTGTCCAGCTTTGGAATCCCCAACATAGGAAGGACATGGACCTGTTGGAACAGGTCCAGAGAAGGGTCACAAAGATGATCAGAGGGCTGGAGCACCTCTCCTGTGAAGACAGGCTGAGAGAGTTGGGGTTGTTCAGCCTGGAGAAGAGAAGGCTCCGGGGAGACCTTATAGTGTCCTTCCAATACCTAAAGTGGGCCTATAAGAAAGATGGGGAGGACTCATTATCAGGGAGTGTAGCGATAGGATGAGGTGTAATGGTTTTAAACTGAAAGAGGGTAGATTTAGATTAGATATTAGGAAGAAATTCTTTACTGTGAGAGTGGTGAGGCACTGGAACAGGTTGCCCAGAGAAGTTGTGGAGGCCCACTCCGTGGAGGTGTTCAAGGCCAGGTTGGATGGGGCTTTGAGAAACCTGGTCTAGTGGAAGTTGTCCCTGTTCCTGCCCTATAGTTAGACAACTAAACCTAACCCACAGTGGCTGGTGTAATGAATTGCTTTCTAGGCTGCACAGACTGTGAGTGTGTTCTGCTGCCTAAAAATTGGCTTTAGTGCTATTTGAACTTCCTTAGATTATCTGAGAAAACACATGAGAGATCCATGCCTCCATGAAGATGGAGCTGGAGGCTAGGAAAGATAGTTATGGATTCAAATGATATTTGCCATATCTCTTTAGGCAAGTGAATCAAGTCCAAGAAGTCTGGTGCCTATAATGGAAAGTTGTACACATAATTTGTGTGTAGACAATATCCATGACCATTCAGGAGTATGAAAATGTATCACAGTTACCATGCGACAGCTCTTTAACAAGGTGCATCTAAATAATAGTATAATTAATCAAGGTACATACAATCAATGTATTGTTAATGTACATGTATTCAATGTACATTTAACCATAACTGTATGTATATTGCATTGTCGTGTCCACTGGAAATATTATATACACCTCTTCAGGAACTGTAATTTTATTTATGAGATTAGGGTATTAAAATGTGTTGTCCAAGAGATTCTTCAGACCTAAGTCCATGTTGCAGAGATAATGCTTTTAGTGATTCATGAATATGTATTGTAAGCAAGAACTTTGTGCTGGCGAACCACACCGCAAACAGGATTCTGTGAATGTCCTAGTTTGAGGTAAAACGGAACCAATTTTCTGTTCAGTAATTTTACTTTTCAGTTAAGCCTCTTCTAACTAACTAAACTCTCTGATATTAACAGCATATTTTTTAGACACTGTTTGCTCCCAGAGGGATAAGACCTGATTGTTTCTAATTTATGCCAAGGAATGGTATGAGAGAAGCTCTTGCTTATATTTATTGCTATAACAACCTAGGTCATCTAACTTTGTCATGTGCCCTGTTGGAGAGTCAGAAGCTGAAAAGCATAGAGGGGTTGCACCTGCAGCGAGGAGCAGAAAGGACAGGTGACCCAAAGCTGACCAACAGGGTATTCCATCCCATCTGCATCATGCTCAGTATAAAATCTGAGGGATCAAAGGGTCAGCCCTCTTTCTCCAATAGACGGTGTCTGTGGAGGACACTGTCCGTTCATTTGCCTTTGATCCGTGTCCATGCATTCCTGAATCCAGATCCAGAATCCAATTCCTATCCATTGCTGAGTCCAGTCTGGGACTTTCCCAGTGCCTGCCAGTGACGTGATCATCATCCTGGGAGCTCGAAATGGTTTTGTATACATTGTATATATTTCATTATTTTCTTTTTATTATTTTATTATTAATATTTCATTAAAATAGTTTAGTTTTCTTTTAAACTCGTAAGTCCCTCTCTCTTCGTCCTCTCCCTTCTGGGAGATGCCATCCCTGAGGGGAGAGAGGTCAGAAAGACTGCCATTCTGGCCCAAACCACGACATGCAGCATGCTGTGATCAATGAAGATGGGCTTCTCCGGTGCTGCAACAGCTGGACTTCCTCACATCAGGAGGGACAGGAGGTTGCTGTCAACTTTTCTATAATTCCCATACGTTATGCAATAAATCCTACAGTCAGCCTTGAACGTTGGTGCCTTTCTTACTGAGATTCCATAAGAACCAGCACTTCCTCAGTGGAAAACAGACTCTTGCACATGAAAAGATAAATTTAATTGTCTTAATCTGGAGTAGCATTCAATTTTAGCGTCAAGATTGTGGACATGAGACACATTCTTATTGCCCTTTCAGGTTTAGCAGGTTATTATTCTGGCTGGCATCTGTTTGATGGTCTGGAAGAGAGTGGGTTTTCTATATGGTCTTTCTTAGCTGTACGTTGATGTCCCAGATGCCCTAGAGCTCCTAAGTGGTATAGATGCCTTTACATGAGTCACAGAATTAAGGTCATAACGGTTTGATAACCCAAAGCTCCTTCTATAGCTTGTAAAAAGATACTGGCATCTTGAGAGACCAACTCATCTGCCCTTTCCTATGCAGTAAATTGTCCTTGGAGGTTATTACAAAGTGAGACCAGAGTGACTAATTAAGACTTGTATGCCTTTTAGATACCTAAAGTAGGGCACATGAATCCCAAATATATGTGTCTAAATTAGAAGGGTAGTCTGCATTGATTCTCATATAAGCAATGCAGAAAGATAGATTCCTCCAAAGAGCTACTTAGAGCAGGCATCTAATTTAAGTGCTCCGTATATAGAATAGCTTCTCATCCTTTGCTAATTACAGAGAAAACCTCAGGAATTTTACTCTCTCTGTCCCACTTTCTGTCATTTTTGGAGGCAGAAAGAAAATAAAAATGTCGGGGATGTAGAATTATCAAAAAAATAACTAGAAATGTTGCGACTGTGTTGCTTAAATGTGATACAGAGGACCTAAGGATGTGTCCTGGTTTTGAATTAGAAAAAATACAATTTTAATCTCTTTCTGTAATTTTAAAGATGAGGTCACTGTGTCAATATAGTATTTGCTGCAGGAGCAATTTATTTTTCTCCACTTTTGTCCAGAATTTTCACATCATGAATTGTTAAAAGTTTTATTGAAGCTGATACACTGTTATAAAGAGTTACAACTTTGAGAAATTGGCATTTTCAGTCAAACAATGGCATTGTCAGAAATTTCTTGACTATATTATAACCAAGAGCCCACAAATTCCACAGCCTTACTGAAATAAATAAATAAATATTTTTGAGCACTGAGCAAATGCATAAAGCCATGTAAAATTATAATACTGACAACAAACAAAAATGGAATTGTTGAGATAGTAATATATAGTAGCTTACAGACCCAGGAGAAAAGTACTGATGAAAATAGTATAAAACCTTAATTAAAAAAGTGGAATGTGAAAAGTTAGCAATTCAACTAATGCATCCCAAACTTAGTGACTTGCCCAATCAACAAAGACCTGGGCATTGCCTACACTGGTACTTCTAATAGTATTCAGATGTAGTCTAATACTATATGAGTCCTACCTATCTGCAATGAGTATTAGTCAATAGGTAGTTGCTGTGCATGCTGTATGCTACTTATGTGTGCTTTGAAAAATACCTGTGCTTACTCTAAAGATGCCTGAAAAAAGAAGACCCAGTAAGAGGAGATTATAACCTATAATTTTATTAACTTAATTTGTAGCTATTTTTTAAAAAAGATTGATGCAGGATTCTCTTAGATTTTAAAATAATATAATAAGTTAATAAGATACTTGTATCTCCAATAAATTTGCCATGGTCACTGGACACCTTTTATTTTTATGGAATAAAAGTACCCTAATTTATCTAGAAAGAATATTTTCTTCAAGAAGTGTGTTGACAGAGGGAACTTATTAGATATACAACTATGAAATGAAAACAAAGTCATAAAAATAATAATGGCCTATTTCAGATGGTATTTTTACAAGTTGGCACTAAATTCTAGTGCTTCTGGTTTGGAAAAAAAGCAGCTCAAGAAATATTTTTCCAGGATCAAAAACATAACCCTGAATGATTATTTAATTCTCTTCTCCCATCAAGATTCTAATAACATTTTATTATTGATTAGTTATTTACTGTTATTCCCAAACTCAAGAGTACTTATTGATATAAATAGCTCTCTATAATGTTGAGTTTATTGTAATGAAATATATTGTAATACAAGAGGTTTTTACTATTTACTGGAGTTTGACCATTTACATAATTCGCAATATGAAACAAAAACTTTGGTATGGCACTGGGATTTATTTCTGTTTCTGTCATAATTGCCACTGATATAACACTGCCTTAAAGGCAGTGAAGCTTTCGCTTCTAAACCAAGAGTTTGCCAAGGCAGGATATTTCATTTATGTGCATGGCACCATGGAACAGGGAATTAATTCAGCTCAGACAAAGAGTCAAAACAACAGGGGTCTCATAATAATTATTATTCCCTATACAATCAATACATCTACAATGACAATAATCAATATCACAGAATGATTTAGGTTGTAAGGAACCTTAAAGATCATCTTGTTCCAATGCCCCTCCCATGGGCAGGGACACCTCCCACTAGACCAGGTTACTTAAAGCCCCATCCAGCCTGGTCTTGAACATTTCCATGGAAGTGGCATTCACAGCGTATCTGGGCAACCTGTTCTAGTCTGTCACCATCCTCATAGTGAATTTTTTTTTTCCTGATAATTAATCTAAATTTACCCTCTTTCAATTTGAAACCATTACCCCTCGTCCTATCATTACACTCCCTGATAATTAATCCCTCCCCATCTTTCCTGTAGGCTCCCTTTAGGTACTGGAAGGCTGCTATAAGGTCTCCTCGGAGCCTTCTCTTCTCTAGGCTGAACAACCCCAACTCTCTCAGCCTGTATTGAAAGGAGAAGTGCTGCAGCCCTCTGACTATCTTTGTGGCCCTCCTCTGGATCCACTTGCCTCCAGAGTATAATCCACAGTATTTAAACATAGATCTTCTTCTTGAAGAGTTTTGAAAACAGATAGAAAGTGTTAGGAACCTCCATGTGTTTGGAGCTCAGTCTAGCTTGGTCTCCCTTGTTTCAAGGAAATATATGCCCATACATATATATGCTAAATATAAGAGGACTAGGGAGAGTAATATTTGTATTCTTATTTCAATCACTTCACTGCTAGTTTATTCCCTGATTCTGTTTTAACTAGCTTTGTCAGAAAAAAAAAAAAAAAAAGAAAAAAAATCTGCTATAGAGGGAGCTGTCACTAAGCAGTACAGACTCCAGCTTGTTGTGCCATCAGACCTCTGAAATGGAGATTTGTCCCTAACTGCTGTTTATAAGTATGGACATTGTGATTTTATATATAAAGTCCATTCCAAAACACTCACACAGACAAACACAGACAATACATCAAAACACTTTGTAAGAAAGAGAGTAACTGCAGTTTCTGAAGATACACATCCCAGAGTCAGGGAACAAGTGTGGGCTGTTCTGTAAGCGTGGATGAGCCAAGGGTGGCCCAAGGTAGGTAGGAAGGCCAGTGCCCTCATCAAGCAGTGCAGTGCCACAGACCCTGAGCAAGAATCACCGAGCAAGTCTGGTGACAGTAACCTCGATAAGCCAAAAGGCCTGATGGCCAGAAAAGTCCATAGCAATAAGGCAGGTCTGAGGATCAAGCCAGTAAGTCAGGTCAGTGGGTCAAGAGCAGGACGCAGGACCAGGACCAGCACAATACATAGACAGGCACAGGCATATTTGCTACATAGCACAGGCAAGGATAGTGCCTGAACTTGAATGAATGCAGCTAAGAGGAGTAAGATCCTTATTTCTCACAGCTTTTTTCCACAAAGCTTCCTTCACCGCAGTCTGATCCATAGTCACACAGCAGCACCGTATCAGAGCCTGCTTGAGCACAACAGCTGAGCCCCCAGAACAGGGCCCAGGGCTCTGACATATGGTACTGAAGTCTGGGACTAGATCTTCAGCTGAAACCAGTGATAGCCTAGAGGTGACAGCTTTGGCTGCTTTTGCTTACTTATGTGCCCAACAGCACTTGTGGCCACACGGCCTTGTTGCAAATAAAGTAATGTGGCTTTGATACAGAGGTAGAATATGGAAGCTATTCATGACTCTATCCTTCATGGGGCAACAAGACTCCACACTTTTCATAGAAGAGTCTGCAACTAAAATCCTCAGCTTTCTTTTGCTGTCAGGAAATATAAAAAAAAGCACTTTTAGAAAGCAATCTATCTAACCAATGTTGCAATAAGGTAAAACAAATAGCAGTACCTTATAAGAGCCTCATTGTCTTCTCTCACAATGAAGGGAGACTAAAATCACTGGTTTAAGTGTAGACATCTGTTCCACTGATCAGGAAGGGTTAATCCTAGTTAATGGCCAAATGCCCACCCATCCACTCTTTCACTTGTCAATGGGCAGGGGAAGAAAATAAGATGAAAAAGCTTGTGGGTTGAGATAAAAACACAGAGATCACTTACCAGTTGCTGTCACAGCCGAAACAGACCTAATTGGTGGAAAATTAATTTAATTTATTGCAAAGTAAAATATATTTGTGTAGTGAGAAACCAAGACAAAAGATTAAAACAACACTTTTGTCCCCACCTTTTCCCAGGGTCAGCTTCACTCCTTCATTCCCAACTCCTTTTATCTGCCCACATCCTGAGCTGTGCACTTCTCACTGCCCTGCAGTGTTTGTCCTTTCTTAAATTTTCCCCAGGGTGCCACCATCTTGTCTGCTGGGCTTGGCTGTGTTCTGTGGTGGGTCTGTTGTCTGCCAGAACCAGCTGTGTCTGGAAGGGGAGAGCCCCAGTGTCTCCTCACAGAGGCCACCCCTGCAGCCCCCTGCTCTGCCAACACCTGGGCACCTGCACCCAACACACTGCTATTTGTGTGTAATGAATGAGTCCTCTCTTAGCTCCCCAGCATACCAGTCTGTGCAATGGCTTGACTTCTACAAGAACAAAAAGGTGAAGGCTGTGATGCATGATGGTTGAGGAACCTCAATACAGCAGATGTTTACATAGTGTTTAACATCTTGTCTTTCAAAGTTCAGATAAGTATAATGATTTGGTGCCACTGCGACAAATTAGCTAGGCTTATCCACCAAAATCTTTAATATAATGGACTACTCAATAGGAGAATTTCTAAACATGCCTGGGAAACTAAAACTAAATAGAAAGTTATATAATTAATGTCCTTAAGGTAACACAGCCTAGGGAGGCAGACAGGCAATTTCTATGTGGTACACAAATTGATAGATGGGATTTAGGTACATTTATCTATATATGTATACTATAGTCACATAAGTCTCAATAGAGATCATATTCAAATCTGTAACAAAATTTAATATTCATGTAGTAATTAGTTTAGATAATGATTTTTTTTAACTTTTTGTATATAGATCTAAATTGGACTCTTAGCCTGTGAAAAGCAGAACATTGCTAAATCATATGTGTAATAAGATTTCTTCTAATAAATGCTTCCCTTTTGTGGAATATTGCAGTATGTTCTGCACCTCCGTATGTTGTTGTGCCACCGTGCCAGTTACAAATAAGCTTTCTATACAGTGCAGAGTTTTCATAGACACACTTTAAAAATAACCTCAGAAGGGAAAGATAAAACATTGAAATCTGACAGAGAATCTGTCAAATGTCAGCTAGGATTACAGTTACACAGAAGTTCCAAGAGATATCTAGAGGCCTTTTATCTGTTGATAGTATGGCTGACTATAATTTTAAAATAAAAAAGATGGTCCAAATCTGTCTGTCTATGAATAATATTTTTATGGGTTTCCATAATCAAATTAAATTTAAAAAATGTTAATGCTATCTGGGAAAAAAAATAATATTTTTTGACATTTGAATGGCAATAAGATGCTCAGATAAATGCATGTTTAATTATGTGAATTATAGAACAACTAATATATCCTGAATTTCTATACTATCTTTTATCCCACAGGATTCTATTCACAGAATTAGAACACTTCACTATTCAGAACATTAGAACTATTCAACCAGTTTTCTTAAGAATGGGTTGCTTTTGAATGTCTTGTGGAACAAGAAAAATAATGTCTTTCTGAAAACAGTGTGCAAGGAAGGCATTGTAACTTACTGCATGCTTCCTGATGACAGCATGCAAAGTATGTGTTGTAACATACAGTGAGCATACTTCTGAAGGAAACATATTACAATGAAAATTTTCAGGATCTTAAAAATGTAACAAAATTTAACAAACAAGTGCAATGAACAGAACTGAAGTTAAGCTTTCAAAGTCTTGTTGATAATCAGCCTAGAGCCTGACCTTGAAATCTTAACAGTATGCCTCATTCAATTCTCCATTTGTTCAAGGAAAGTTGTGCACAATATTGTAATCTATAGGATCAGAGGAATGATATATGCACTATAAACACATGCTCACAGTTTTCATTACATTTTATTAGTTCCAAGTTCTCATCTTACCCCTTTCTGGAAAAATTAAAAAAAAAAAAAAAAGGAGAACTGATTTAATGTCAGTCTCGGTACAGAAGATTTCCTCCTGTGTAGCAGAAAAACTGATGAAAGAGGTTAAAATATGTTTCCTTAGTTTGGCTGTTCATGGTTTAAACCAAACAGAACCCATGTTAGTGTAGCTATCCAAATCTCACTTTGTAATCTTCACTTGCAGCATGAATTGGCTCATCTTCAGTGACACTAGCTTATGCTCAATACTGTGGTTACCATGTTCACCCAGCAGTTCCTAGTCTACTGGAAGTGAGAGCAGATTAAACTATCTGCTCAAAGTACAGAGAAAATAGATTCATGTCTGCTGAAAAATCTTGTGTTCTTTTTATATACTGAGACTATTTCATGAAAAGCATTAAAAATATCTGATTAATTTGATATAACATTTCAACATCTGTCCAGAGATTAGATTGGTCTTCAGTTGGACTCAATCTGAATTTTTGAAAAAGAAATGTTCGTTGGGCTTTCTGGAGGTAATTTCTATAGAGGATAAAATGCTTTCAATGCAAGAGTACTTTCTGCAGTAATACAGGCTACACTCAACATGTTGCCTGAACATGTCCTGTTTTGCTGTGGCAGGGTAACTTTGGCTGGCTGCCAGGTTCCCACCAAGCTTCTCTGTCACTCCACTTCCTGAACTGGACAGAGGGAGAGAAAATATGATGAAAGCCTCATGGGTCGAGATAAGGATACATAGAGACCACTCACCGATTACCGTCACAGGCAAAACAGACTCCACTTGGGGTAATTAATTTAATTTATCTATCTCCAATCAAATCAGAGTAGGATAACGAAAAATAAAACCAAATCTTAAAACAGTTTCCCTGCAACCCTCCTGGTTCTAGTGAGGTGGTAACCCCACTTCCTGGGCTCAGCTTCACTCCTGACTTCTCTAACTCCTCCCCCCAAGCATGCGGGGGGATGGGGAATGGGGGTTATTGTCAGTTCATCACATATTGTCTCTGCCACTCTTTTCTCCTTACAGTCCTCCCCTGCTCCAGCATGTGGTCCCACCCATGGGAGACAGTCCTCCACAAACATCTCCAACAAGATTCCTTCTCACCGGCTACAGTTCTTCACAAACTACTCCAGCATGGGTTCTTTCCACAGGGTGCAGTTCTTCAGGAACAGACTGTTCCAGCATGGGTGACCTGTGGGACCACAAAACCTGCCAGGAGCCTGCTCCATGATGGGCTCTCCATGGGGTCACAACTTCCTTCAGGGCACATCCACCTGATCCGGCGTAGGGTCCTCCATGTGCTGCAGGTGGATATCTGCTCCACCATGGACCTCCATGAGCTGCAGCAGGATAGCCTGCTTCACCATTGGTTGTCACCGCAGGCTGCAGGGGAATCTCTGCTCCTGGAGCACCTCCCCCCCCACCTTCACTGACCTTGGTGTCTGCAGAGTTGTTTCTCTCACATATTCTCACTTCTCTCTCCTGGTTTCTGTGGTGCAGCATTTTTTCCCCTTCTTAAATATGTTATCACAGAGGCTCTACCACCGTCACTGATTGGCTCAGCTTTGGCCAGAGGTGAGTCCGTCTTGGAGCTGGCTAGCACTGGCTCTATCGGACATGGGGGAAGCTTCTGGCATATTCTCACAGAAGCCACCTCTGTAGCCCCCTCACTACCAAAACCTTGCCATGTAAACCCAATACATTTGCTCAGAGGTTCTTAAGGTTCCTCAGAGGATCTTTATCATATCTTCAGGCTGCCTCTCTTCTGAGTTTTTCCTTCTAATTCCAACACTAGAGAAGTTTAAAGCAAATATCAGATGCATTCAAGAAGATTTCATTCAGGCTTTCCTTTGTTGTGGAATGTTGTCCTTCCAATGTCATGAGAAATTGCAAGCTGACTGTTACCCCGTTCACATTTTACAGTAAAATCAAGGCTTATGTAATCAGATATCCTAATTTTGGAGTGAAAATGAAATTCTTTGAAGCTTGTTTCCATTCAGTAGCAGTAAGAAAACTCTCAGATATAAATGGAAACCAGACTTGAAGTCCAACTCTGAAAGATAGTGCTATGGAGTACTGTTTTGCTGACATCTTGACAAGAAGATTCTAAATCATTGTATTAGTTAAAAAAAAAAAAAAGAAACAAAAGGACAATGTGTCAAACAAAACTTAGGTGCCTATAGTCAAGAAAAAAATATAAAATTGTAAATCCTGTAACAGAATCGGAAAATAACACAGAAACGTGCACACAGAATTAAGCATTTGAGTTCAACATTCAGGTACCACTTTCACCAAACTTCTAAAAACTGTATTCCAGTTTGGTGGAATACTTCACCTGTGTTTCTACAGATGAAGTCATACAGTTGTCTAAATTTATCTACAAAACTATTGAAGCCTGTCAAAACTAATGCTTGATGCTTAAATCCTTCATGCATTCATAAACCAGGTAATTTCTCATTTACATTTGGAGCTTTATCTGATAGATGTGTCTAGAGACTACTACCAAATAAAACACAGAGTAAATTGAATGGTCTTGTTCTTACTGAATAGACTAATTTTCTTCCTGATTTCAAGTAGTAATTTGCACTGTGAAAGCTGTAACAAGTGTATTATGGGAAGGAAGACAAGAACATGCCACTTTTTTCATTGATTGTTTGTTGTTGTTTAATTGTTATGTATTAACATTTCTGCCCAGCAGAAAAGGACCTGGGGGTGCTGGTGGACGGCCAGTTTACCATGAGCCAGCAGTGTGCCCAGGTGGCCAAGAAGGCCAACAGCATCCTGGCTTGTATCAGGAATAGCGTGGCCAGCAGGAGCAGGGAAGTGATCGTGCCTCTGTACTCGGCACTGGTGAGGCCTCACCTTGAGTACTGTGTTCAGTTCTGGGCCCCTCTGTACAAGAGGGACATGGAAGTGCTGGAGCGTGTCCAGAGGAGAGCTACCAGGCTGGTGAGGGGTCTGGAGAGCAGGTCATATGAGGAGAGGCTGAGGGAGCTGGGCATGTTTAGCTTGGAGAAGAGGAGGCTGAGGGGAGACCTCATTGCCCTCTACAACTACCTGAAAGGAGGTTGGAGAGAGGTGGGTGTTGGCCTCTTCTCCTAAGTGAATAATGACAGGACCAGAGGAAATGGTCTGAAGTTGCAGCAGGGGAGGTTTAGATAAGATATTAGGAAGAATTACTGTAGTGAAAGAGTGGTCAGGCACTGGAAGAGCCTGCCCAGGGAGGTGGTTGAGTCACCATCCCTAGAGGTATTTAAGAAACGTGTAGATTTGGCACTTCAGGGCATGCTCTAGTGGCAGAGATTGTAGGTTGTTTGTTTGTGTGTGGGGGGTTTTGGTTGTTTTCTTTTTTGGTGTGTGTGTGTGTGTGTATGGTTGGACTTGATGATCTCAAAGGTCCTTTCCAACCATGAAGATTCTATGATTCTATGATGACCAAATAGTATTAAGTCTATCTTGTACTCAGGAGTCCAGACCCCGACACAACCCTTCTTATTTTGTCTCAAACACTCAATGTAGTATCTCTCAATTTGTAAGGATGTTCTAGGAAGTTCCAATAAGCAGTGGATACACATATGTGGACAACTGAATGGAGCCCTTCATCCTCTTTGGTAGGTTTTTGATTGGAACAGGTCTGCTCTGAAAGTACTTGTTACCTCCACTGACTGCAATGAATGACTAAAACAACTAGCTCAGATTGAGACCTATTAGCAACAGTAAGTGGACAAAGAAGGTGAGTTATTCTGCATGGGCATCTTTGTAATTTTGTATGTAGTTTTCCACCTTGGATTTTCAGTGAAATTACAAGTGAACAAACTTGTAGAAGATTAAATCAGGTAAAAATAATTGATGGAATATGTGTAGGGAATATTTAGAGAGCTAAACTGAAAATTATGAAGATCGTATCTCAACTACAAATGACATAATTTGGGTAACAGTTCTAATTTACCCAAAAGGCCATATCTTCCATCAAATCTGGAGCTAATCCTATCTATCATTATATGAAATTACATTACCATGGACAACCATGATATAGTCAGATTCATATTGGAAGACACAGAGATTGATCAAACCTGTTAAATATCCAGTCAGAATGGTCTGGGTTGAGGTCAGTGGGAAAAGTCCATTGTGTTCCTAGATTTATGTACCAGGGAGTAAACTAAATAATTGTAAAAGCTCTGATCTAAGTCCATGTATCTATAATGCTCCCTTAAACATCTAAGTACAATGTGACTGCAGTGTTAAACTCATAGAATCATAGAATCACCTAGGTTGGAAGGGCCCTTTCAGATCACCTAGTCCAGCCATCAACCTAACTCTGACAAAAAACATCACTAAACTATATCTCTAAGCATTATGTCTACCTGTCTTTTAAATACCTCTAGGGATGGCGACTCAAACACTTCCCTGGGACACCTGTTCCAATGCTTAATAACCTTTTCAGTGTAAAAATTTTTCCTAATATCCAGTGTAAACCTCCCCTGGCACAACTTGAGGCCATTTCCTCTTGTCCTATCACCTGTTACTTGGGAGAAGAGACAGATACCCACTTCTCTAAAACCTTCTTTCAGGTAGTTGCAGAGAGCGATAAGGTCTCCCCTCAGCCTCCTTTTCTCCAGGCTAAACAACCCCGGCTCCCTCAGCCATTCTTCATAAGACTTATTCTCCAGACCCCTCACCAGCTTCATTACCCTTCTCTGGACCTGCTCCAGCACCTCAATGTCTTTCCTGTAGTGAAGGGCCCAAAACTGGACCCAGTACTCCAGGTGGGGCCTCACCAGTGCTTGGTACAGGGGGACGATCACTTCCCGAGTCCTGCTCACCACACTGTTCCTGATACAAGCCAGGATGCTGTTGGCCTTTGGCCACCTGGGCACGCTGCTGGCTCATATTCAGCCAGCAGTCGACCAACAGCCCCAGGTCCTTTTCTGCTGGGCAGCTTTCCAGTCACTCCTCCCCAAGCTTGTAACGCTGCATGGGGTTGTTGTGATACAAGTGCAGCACCTGGCACTTGGCCTTGTTGAACCTCATACCATTGGCCTCAGCTCATCGGTCCAGCCTGTCCAGATCCCTCTGCAATGCCTTTCTACCTTCAAGCATGTCAACGCTTCCACCCAACTTGGCGTCGTCTGCAAACTTACTGAGGGTTCACTCAATCCCCTCATCCAGATCACTGATGAGCATGTCATCTATGGTATGGAATATTCCTTTGTCCAGCCTGTCCTGTCTATGCTACCTCTCAACCTCTATGGGAAGCTGAAAGTGTCCTTGACTTAATATAAGCATTATTTAGCAACAACTAAAACAATATCTGTTATCAACATTATTCTTATACTAAATCCCAAACTGACCAGCTACCAGGAAGAAAATTAACCTATCCCAGCTGAAACCAGGACATTCTGAAAGTCGGTGAGAGAAGAAGATTTCATTCTTCTACATTATCTCTTAAAATCCAGCATACAGTATTTAAACTGGTGTTCATCAGCCCTCCTTATGTAGATAAATCTGCTGAAATCAATGTACTGAGGAATTACTATTCATGACACAAATGACAGCGGCAGAATGAACTCTAACTAAGCAATAAAAATATGTTCAGGACTTTTTTACATCTCATAGAATCATACAGTCCATGATAGATTAATTATACGATACTAAAGTGAAGTAACTGTAGCAGGATAATATTATAAGAATCTCTGCTACCAAAAAGTCACTGAGTTCTTCTGACTATGTGAGATTGGACAAAAAGCTATTTTTCTTGCATGTTGACTCACTATTTCTTTATGCTGTATCCTCTTGTGAGATTATTGCCTCTTACTGTAGCAAAGAAGTACAGCAGAAATAAAATGTAATTATTAATGCTAAAGGAATAATTTCATGATCCAAAATTTAAATCTCTCTGTTCTCAGAAAGACATCTGAGAAGAGAGTGCTCATGTTATTGCACTTGTTGTAAAGTGGTTTGCGATGCATTGCATTCAGCTCAGAAAAATTCCTCCCTGAAAAACAATATAAAAAAAATTACATTTTTAGTAAATTTATTCAGACATTACTAGTACCATCCTCTTCTCTCCAGAGAACTCTGAAACAAAGAAATCTGTCAGACTGAGATAAGCATCGAGCTTTATATGGAATGTAATCTCCTCTTAATAAATATAAAAGATACATCCAAAATAATATTTGTCTAGGATTTGCCCAGTATGACATGATCATGAAGTCCATTAAGAGACTCTCTAATCCCTTTCAAAACACCATAGATATAAAAAGCCTGGATATAAAGTAATTTAAGTTGCACACTGAACAAATATCTCTAGGAATACTAAGCATGAATGATTATTATGGTAATTCTGGGGAATTGAAAAGAAGCAGTGCCAGCAATGTCAGTAACGACAGCATGAGGGCATCACAAGATCATAGATATGATTGGATATGATCAGCTGTCATTAAAGCTGCTTGTAAGCTTATGTTCATATACTCATGTAAAAATAGCATCCCTTTATTGCATAATAGCTACCAAAGAAACTATTAGGAACACCGTTTTTGTAAAAAACTGTTACTGATCCATTCTTTCATGAAGTAATTTATGGAAAATATGATCTACCAACACATAAGCAGTAGAGAGCATATCATTTTATTTACTGATACCTTATAACTGTTTGTTACATCTGTAGTGTAAATTTGTTCTTGATTTGTTTCAGAAAATGTGTTTCTATTCATAAGACCTTTAAATCCTTAATTATTGCAAAGTTATTTTTTCCGATAAAATCCCAAAGTATTAGAGATCAATACCTAACGCAGGAACATCTTGACTGTAGCACAGATTATTATTTATTAAAATAAATAAATAGATAAATAAATAAAAGAGTATGAATATAATTCTGTCATCCTGATTTGAAATAAGTGATTTTCAGTTTTTGTCTGGAAGGGGAAAAGTAAAAATATTATCTGAGTAATGTAAGAATAAACCTATCTGTCATAGTATCCCATTCCTAATATTAGCTGGTAACAAATACTTGGAAAAGAAAACAGGACTTCAAAGACAGGACCAGCATATGAACAGATTTCTCCACATAATCCCCCAACTTCCAACTGTGGAATAAGTACTTTCTAAGATAGAAGCAATGTGTTTGACCACTTGGATAGATTTCCTTTCCACTGCTTGCTGATTTCATAAGGCTCGTTATGATCCAGGTGACATTTCCACAGCTCTGATAACATGTTGTATGAAATTTTTATGAGCTGCACCAGTTTCCCACCTTGGCTAATTAATAAAATGAGAAAATTACAAGACTGTGGCCTGCTCTACCACTTCTATTACTAGTGTCACTAAATGACTAGGTCAGGTTTCTCTTGTTCTTAATTTATAGTAGTAGAATGAGCTTCAACTGCAAAGACAGTGTTAGTGTTATTATTTTTTTTCTTTCTATTAATTGCTTGAAGAAAGCTACAAGCCTTACAATTTTTATGTAAACATTTCATGTTAAAAATCTAGTATTTTATCTTAAAAAAAAACCAACCCAAGAATGACTCAGGACTCCCTATTTACAATTTTGAGATGACCATGCTAATTTTTTTAAAAAATATTATTGGTATTACTTCTACTACTATTATTATTAATATTATTATTATTGGTTGGTGGTTTTATTTTTTTTTAAGAGACAAATTATTCTGTGCTGCTGTAAATCTTTTTGTGCTTGGATAGGGAAGGTAGCCTTCCCATCCATCTCACTGATTTACCTCCTATTCCTATTCCCATATTGCTTTCCTTCTTTCCGTGTTTTTCCAAGTTCTTTTTTTCTGCAGTGGTTTCTTAGGTAATTTCCAGATATCTCTTTTGCTAGATATACTACTTAAATATAAATGTGTATTACATGCATCTCTGAAAGGCACTTTCCTCCCAGCAGTCTTGGCCTACTGCTGTAGACCTCATCCTCTCTAATACTTCCTGCACGCTTCAGAGACTTTCTTCTTTTTTTTTTTGTCTTACCATGGTACTCAAGACTGCTGTACCTGTCATGTAATTCTTGACATCTCCATATATTTCTATTCCTTGCCTAGCTGACAAAATGGCAAAAGAATTATGTCATCCATTAGGACAGACTTGCTTCTACTCCATTAAAAGGGATATGAGATTAATATCTGGACAGCCTCACTTTCACTTGCAAAATGTAAGTGGACACCACAGCCTTCTTACAGAAAGATTCTGCTGCTTTCAGTACTATGATTGTAATGGGTGATGACAACCACTTGGATAAATACAAAAATTACCTAATTGAAGATTAAAGGGGAAAAATCATAAATTACTATGGTTTCTTTAAATCAAGCAAAGAATATTATGAATTTAAAAATAAAATCCCAACTGGTGGCTATGCTACTCTCATCTTCTGTCATTTTCTCCCTACTCCTCTCGTGTATCATTCCCCTTATTCGCACCACATATCTTCAAAGACATTTCTTTCACTTTTTTCCACCACTTTGACAAAACCAACCACTGCCTACACTTTCCTCCATAATTCCACATCTCTGTTCTATTCTGAGGCACGTAACACTTACTTAATAATGTTCTCCCACTCACCCCTTTGCTGTATGCATCAGAAATAAAGCAGGCAATAATATATCTTTCCACTACTAAAAGGATTCTTTAGGAATATAGGAAAAAATGCTAAATTTATTCCTGTTGCTCTCACTGGGAGTTAGGACGAATAACATCAACCCCTAAGTTCTCAGGAATTTCCATCTTGATGACTGTTTATATAAAACTGAGCTGGCCAGTCATTGCAGTTCCTTGTATCTCTGAGGACAGATGAAACAAGGTACTCTCTGCCCTGGTCCTCTCTAATTTTCCTCTTCATGATTTCATGGTTTGGGGATGTTACATTCCTTTTATTCAGAATTGATATTCAGACTTCCGCTTTATAACTAACATCCTTTGCATGAAACGTCACATGTATTTCAGATGCCTATTACTATATTAGAAAATGTTGTAAAAGAAGCCTGATAATATTTAGTACGTTTGTCTCTCTCTACAGCACTCCATGAAGTAGGAAAATGCAACCTTACAACCACAGAAGTAAGGCAACTAAATATCTCTGAAAGTTCAAGCTAAATCCCAAGACCTTGCATTAAACCTTGGAGCAGGGAACTTAAATAATGTTATTTAAGTCCCAGGAATGTTTGCAAAAGTTGTATTACTGGAAGGCATTTTCTGACAACAAGAAAGAAATCCTTCCAAAAATCAAAACCAGGCTTTTTTATTCTATATACCAGTTTTGCCAAATAACTGTAATATTATGATTCTAGCATCACCCACAACGAGATACAGTAACTTAAAACTGAAGTTACACAGAAACACGAATAAGTCAGCAAGCCACTTAGCAGGAACCTTTGGTTTTATCAACAATGTTTTTTTATTTTTTATTTTTTTTAAATTTAAAACTGAAAAAAGACATAAATCATTAATTCAAGACCCACAAGACGTACCTTCCTTAAAAGAAACAGATCAGTCCTGGGGAATAGCTAGTAGATACTGTAGGGACATAGAAAAGAGTCAACAGGAATGAAGTAGGGGATTTATCTTTCCTACATGATGGCACTTTTTTATACAGTGTCTTTCATTGTGTTATTGATTTTCCAATTTCAAATCTGCTTTGAAAACATATGGTGCTTTTATCATCTGTAGCTGTTGATTAGAGTGTACTTCTGGTGTTATGGTTTTATATTTTAACTTATAACTGTGAGTCAAAGCATGGGCTTGGCTCTTGCTACAGTACAAGTAAATGCACAGCCATAAAAAACAGTGCAATAAATAGACATGCAACTGGGAATGCAAAAATGGGCATTTGAAGATAAAATTAAAAAGAAGGTGAAGTAGAATGTTATTGAATTAGTTCTTACCATAATATCTGTGGTGAGCTTTAAGCATTGTCCTTTAAGAAAAACAAGCACACATTCATAGATACACATACATAAAGAAAAAATAAAATGTATGGACATGTTTATTTGAAAGTAAAACTCTTCTGTATCACTTAGGATTAACATGTTATGGTGACAGGAACTGTGCAAACAGACAGTAAAAGACATTGTATGGAGAGCCCTAGTTGAAAGCTTCTCAAGTCCAAGAACCATCTCAAACTGATTGGACTAGGATTGAAAAAGCATGCTACTGAGTATGGACAAAAACCAAAAAAACCCAACAAAACCCCCCCAAACCCCATCTAGTATACGTAAATCGGTTTCAAACCTTAGGAAGTGCAAGATCATCAGTGGCATTTCCTGAAATATGGAAAAATTGTGGAAATTATTAATATCTGAAATTACCAATGTTGAACGTTATACTACAACATGAAGTTTGTGAATACAGGAGGATAATACTGGTAGTTGACATAGTCTTATATTCAAACTCTGCAATCACTTGCTCTGAAAAAAATTTCAGAGGAAGGTGTGGGGAATACAGTAATGGACAACTGCTGTGGGAGTAAAGATTTCTGTATTATTAGTTTTTCCTTGCCCTCAGCAGTACACCATTGTTTCATAAGGTGAACTGTGAGATTCTATTTTGACTCTTCTTTAACATCAGGTAAGGAGTCCATAACAATTTTGGAGTCCATCTATCAAATCTGAGGGTTGATTTTGATCATAACTTCACTGTTTATGTGTCTGTTATTCTGCAGAGACCAGTTGAGTCATTGTTGATTTATACGTGTGTGAATAAAGACAGATTCGTTCCTGTGAGATGGGGAAGGTATAGTTCCTCTCTAACTACCACAGCGAGACCTCATCTAGTCCAACCACCCCTGCCAAAGGCAGAGGCATCTTTCACTGTATCAGGCGCTTCAAAGCGCCATCCAGCCTGACTTTGAACACTTCCAGGGATGGGGCATCCACAGGTTCTCTGGGCAACATATTCCAGTCCCTCACCACCCTAAGAGTAAAAAGTTCTTCCTTTTATCTAATCTAAATCTACCCTCTTTCAATCTAAAACTATTGGCCCTTGTCCTATCACTACAGGCCCTGTGAAAAAATCTTTCTCCACCTTTCTTATAAGCCCTTGTTATATATTGAAAGGTTGTAATAAGGTCTTCCTGGAGCCACCTTTTCTCTGGGCTAAACAACCCCAACTGTCTCAGCCTTTCTTCACAGGAGAGGTGTTTAATCCTTCTGATCATTTTCATGGCTCTCCTCTGGACCCACTCTAATAGATCCATGTCTGTGTTGCCCTTGGGGCCCCAGAACTGGATGCAGTACTCCAGGTGGGATCTCCCGAGAGCTGAGTAGTGGGACAGAAGTACCTCCGTCAACCTGCTGGCCACACTTCTTTTGATGTAGCCCAGGATGCCATCGATTACAGTGCCCCAGTCATGTGATTCATCTCATCACATTTCAGCAACAGCGATTAGATCACAGCTTTCTAGCTGCACAGTGGCTTCCATTTCCTCCTGTTTGTTACCCATACATGCATAACATGCATTGGTATGGAGGCAGTTCAGTTGGGCTATCGACCTTGACACTGTTTTAGAGGAACACATCCTAATTCCTTTGGTGCATTTCACAGGTGTTTCCCTTTTGGTTCCTAATGCATCAGCAGCCCTTGGCTTTTATCTTTTGCTCAAAGCTCCATCGCCTTCCTCCACTAAATCTAGTTTAAATCTCTCTGTATAAGTCTGGACAGCTTCTTGGCAAAGACCCTGTTGCCTGACTTGGTCAGGTGAATCCCATCAGCTCCCAACAGACATATCTTCTCACAGGTAGATCCATGGTCACAGAAGAAAAACCGTAAGTTTGCCACCAGCCATGTGGCCAGGCATTGACCTGTTCAATTCAGCTCCTTCTTCCTAGAATCATAGAATCATTTAGGTTGGAAAAGACCTTTAAGATCATCGAGTCGAATCGTTAATCTATCACTGACAAGTGCACCGCTAAACCGTGTCCCTAAGCACCACATCTACATGTCTTTTGAATGCCTCCAGGGATGGTGACTCCACTGGTGAATTCCCTGGGTGTCCTGGTTTGATGTAAAACAGAACCAATTTTCTGTTCAGTAATTTTCTTTGCAGCTAAGCCTCTTCTAACTAACTAAACTCTCTGAAATTAACAGCATATTTTTTAGACACTGTTTGCTCCCAGAGAGATAAGACCTGATTGTTTCTAATTCATGCCAAGAAATGGTGTGAGAGAAGCTCTTGCTTATATTTATTGCTTTAACAACCTAGGTCATTAGGCTTTGTTATACGCTCCATTGGAGGGTCAGAAACTGAAAAGCATAGAGACGTCACACCTGCAGCGAGGCGCAGACAAGACAGGTGATCCAAAACCGACCAACAGGGTATTCCATCCCATCTGCCTTGTGTTCAGTAAAAAATCTGAGGGACCAAGAGGTCAGCCCTCTCTTTCTTCAATGGCCAGCACCTGAGAAGGACTCTGTCTGTTCCTCTGTCTTTGATCCCTATCTGTGCATTCCTGAATCCAGATCTGGGATCCAGTTCCCGTCTGTCACTGAGCCCAGTCTGAGACTTTCCCAGTATCTGCCAGTGATGAGATCATCACCCTGGGAGCTTGGTAATGGTTTAGTATGTATTGTATACATTTCATTATTTTATTTTTATTTTATTATGAATATTTTATTTTTATTTAATTAATAATGTTTCATTAAAGTAGTTTAGGTTTTTTCTAAACCCATAAATCTCTCTCTCTTCACCCTGCCCCTTCTGGAAGAGGTCGGGGAGAGCACCTATAATTTATTTCAGTGGCCAGTTCAGCCCAAACCATGACACTGGGAAGCTTTTTCCAATGCTCGACAGCCATTTCAGTGAAGAAATTTTTCCTAATATCCAGTCTAAACTGAAGGAACTTGAGGCCATTTCCTCTTGTCGTATCACTTTTTACTTCGGAGAGGAGACTTACATCCACCTCACTACAGCCTCCTTTCAGGTAGTTGTAGAGAGCAATAAGGTTCCCCCTGAACCTTCTTTTCTCCAGGCTAAACAAGCTCAGTTCCCTCAGCCGCTCCTCATAAGACTCTAATCTTGCATAGGACTTAGACCCTTCACCAGCTTTGTTGCTCTTCTGTGGTCATGCTCTAGCACCTCAGTGTCTTTGTAGTGCAGGGCCCAAAACTGAACACAATATTTGAGGTACTCACCAGTACTCACCAGTGCCGAGTGCAAGGGAATGATCACTTCCCTAGTCCTGCTGGCCACACTATTTCTGATACAAGCCAGGATGCTATTGCCCTTCTTGGCCACCTGGGCACACTGCTGACTCGGCTGTCGACCAACATCCCCAGGTCCTTTTCCACGAGTAAGCTTTCCAGCCACACTTCCCCAAGCCTGTAGTACTGCATGGGGTTCTTGCAACCCCAATGCAGGACCTGACACTTAGCCTTGTTGAACCTCATACTGTTGTCCTCGGCCTATAGATCCAGCCTGTCCAGATCCCTCTGTAGAACCCCCCTACCTTCAAGTAGATCAACACTCCTGCCCAACTTGGTGTCATCTGCAGACTTACTGAGGGTGCAGTCAATCCCCTCATCCCAATCACTGATAAATATATTAATCAGAAATGGCTCCAATACTGAGCCCTGGGGAACACCACTTGTGAGCGGCCACCAGCTGGATTTAACTCCATTCACCACCACATTTTGGGCGTAGCCACCCAGCCAGTTTTTTACCCAGCAAAGAGTACACCCATCCAACCCATGGGCAGCCAGTTTCTCCAGGAGAGTGCTGTGGGAAACTGTATCAAAGGCTTTACTAAAGTCCAGGTAAACAATATCCACAGCCTTTCCCTCATCCACCAAGGGAGTCACTTAGTCATAGAAGGATATCAGTTTCGTCAAGCAGGATCTGCCTTTCATGAACCTATGCTGACTGGGCCTGATCGCCTGGTTGTCCTTCATATGCTGCATAATGGCACTCAGGATGATCTGCTCCATAACCCTCCCAGGCACTGAAGTCAGACTGACAAGCCTATAGTTCCCCGGATCCTCCTTCCGGCTCTTCTTGTAGGTCGATGTCACATTTGCTAACCTCCAGTCAACTGAGACCTCCCTGGTTTGCCAGGACTGCTGATAAATGATGGAAAGTGGCTTGGTGAGCACTTCTGCCAGCTTCTGCAATACCCTCGGGTGGATCTCATCCGGCCCCATAGACTTATGTGCATTTAAGTGATATAGTAGTTCTGTAACCATTTCCTGTTGGATTATGAGGGTTTCATTCTACTTCCCGTCCCTGTCTTCCAGCTCAGCGGGCTGGGTACCCTGAGAATAACTGATTTTGCTATTAAAGACTGAGGCAAAGAAGGCAATAGGTTCCTTAGCCTTTTCCTGATCTTTTGTCACTATGTTTCCCCCCGCATCCAATGAATGACAGAGATTCTCCTTAGTCTTTTGTTGCTAGTGTATTTATAGAAACTTTATTTATTGTCTTTTACAGCAGCAGCCAGATTAAGTTCTAGTTGGGATTTGGCCCTAATTTTCTCCCTGCATAGCCTCATGACATCCTTGTAGTCCTCCTGAGTTGCCTGTCCCTTTTTCTGAAGGTCATAAACTCCTTTTTTTTCCCGAGTTCTAGCCAAAGCTCTCTGTTCAGCCAGGTCGGTCTTCTTCCCTGCCAACTCGTCTTTTGGCACCTGGGTACGGCCAGCTCCTGTACCTTAAAAATTTCCTTCTTGAAGAATATCCAGCCTTCCTGGAATCCTTTGCCCTTCAGGACTGTCTCCCAAGGGACTCTGTCAACAGACTTCTAAACAGGCCAATGTCTGCCTTCTGGAAGGCCAAGGTAGCAATTCTGCTGAACCCCTCCTTACTACTCCAAGAGTTGAAAACTGTATCATTTCATGATCACTATGCCCAAGATGACCTCGAGCTACCACATGACCCACAAACCCTTCTCTGTTAACAAACAACAGGTCCAGCCGGGTGCCTTCCCTAATTGGCTCCCTCACCAGCTGTGTCAGGAATTTATCTTCCACACACTCCAGGAACCTCCTAGACTGTTTCCTCTCTGCTGTATTATATTTCCAGCAGATTTCCTGTATTAGTAGACCTGTATTTCCTGAACCCCTTCATCTGTCTGGGAGGATAGAGAACACCACCTGTATTACAAATCCTTTTATCTTTCCACCAAGGGACATACAGTCTCTTTTAATGGTTCTAAGTTGCCTTGGTGCAGTACCATTTGACCCTGTGTGGAATAGTAGGAGTGGATGATATTTTTTAGGGTACGCAGACTTGGTAGACTCTCAGTGATGTCGCCAGTGCAAGCTTCTGGTAAGTTATAGACGTGCCAGTCTATGACTTCCCAGTCTATAACTTTATTCTATGACTAACTCCTTCCCATTCTATGACTTTTGCTCCGCTAGACTCCAAACTATTAATTTAAACATAATTAGATTTCAGACTTCTACACATTTTTTTCAGCTATTTTTTTAAGGAAAAAAATGTTCCACAAATAACAAACTGTAAAATATTATAGAGCAAGTTTCATATATACACCATAATGCCTTTGAATCAGATCCATCTCCCTCTGACAATATCAACAAAGCCTGTTTCTATTCTAGACTCTCTTCTCTTTGGAACAATCTTTTTTGGAGATCATCTCTTTTAGTGTCAGCTACAAGGTCTGCAGAGAAACATCCTTAATTTACTCTTTAATTTATATACAGAAGATTCTATTACATTCAAACCAGGATCTGAGTACCTGAATACTAAGCAGGAATAAGAGTTGTTTAGACTAAAAATAGTTGAGATGAGATGAAGCAGGAGAAAATAAATATCAGGGCAGGAGAATTTGTCAGCCCTACTTGGTTGTGGAAAATTACTAAATACTTTAGAGAAAATTTTCACTGTGTTTTAATCCAGTCTTCTATTGAAAATTGCAAAATATTTGGATCCTAATCCTCAAAGGTATTTAGTGGTATAAAGCCCGCTGAAATTCAAAATGTGCAACATTGAAACTTATGGATGATAAATCAGATGCCCTTGTGGGATTTTTCAACTTTTGTCTTCCGGTGGTCAGATTCTGCTCCTTTTATTTAGTAGGACATGCTCAACAGCAATGTGTAGCACAATTGTTTGGATCAAAAAAGTTTGTAAAAAGAGATCTTTAATAACTTTCATTATGAATTATAAAGTATATATAATCACTGCAATGCTGTGAGGTGCTTTTTTTCCTAAAATTTACTAAACTTGCCAGGTCATAGAAAGGAGGAGGAAAAATTATATACAAGGTGGCTTCAGACAACAACTGAGTCTGATTTCATCAGAATTGTTATGAATGTTTTCCCTTTTTGCAAGCTTGAAATTTATTAAAAAGTTAGTTTTTGTCTTCTGAAAAGTTTGCAGTTGGCTCTTCAGTGGAATCTTCTGAAAGACTATAATACTTAATAGACATTGTTCCCAAAATAGAATTACAGTAAATGCTATTTCATTTTTAATAGATGTATCACAATTCATATCCAAGTACCATTTCTTAGTTCAGTAAATTGGTAAATTGAAAAGAAATATGTCATAAATAGAAACACTATGAATTCTGAAAGTACTGAAATGTCATTTGATATGAGGAAGTTAATAAAAAGTAGAAACCGTGCTTTAAGTTAACTGCCCTTCTTAAAAAGAGAACTCTGTAAAATGACAAGTTTCTTTTTATATAAATATGTTATAGTAATTTTTCTTTGTTTTCTAAGTTGTTCCAAGTTTTAAAATTTTATTTTACCATTACATTGATAAAATACAGCTGATGAAATTATTTTTAGTGTTAGTAGAGGGAAATGTTGTCTAAAAGTCATGAAATATGCAAATATACCTTCATTTCTTTATTGTTGCACTGGTAGAACTTACTTCAGGTATCCAGTGGTCTGAACACAAATAAAATGACAATAACATCAGTTCCAAGTTACTAGACAGTTCCTTCTTAGTAACTGGCATAAAAGAAATACTCTCTGCAGGACTTTTTTCAGATATACTGCTCATAATGGAAAGTGATTTCAACATTTGGAGAAAATGACTGACAGATGGCATTGTTTCTTTCTTTTATAAACACAGTTGGAATGGAGTGAAGTCTAAAAGACCTTTTGTCAGAATAAGGATTGTGAAAGGAAACCTGCACTGCTTCTAACAGCTATGACAACAGTTAACTCATGCTCCACAAGTTTTGTTCATCACTTAAAAATGTGACTTTTCAGAGAAAATAAAAAAGGTTACCAACACAAATGAACTACACTATAAAGAAGAAAGCAATATGCTGTGAGTGATAAGAAAGGTCAGTTTGGGTTGCCAGCAAGGCAGTCTTTCATTAACAGATCAAGAAGTTTGCCCCACTAAATTAAGACAAAATTTTTTTAGGAAGGGATGACAATAGAGTCTAGTAATTTTTTAAGTTAGATATAAGAAGTTTTCACACTGACCAAAACCAGTGAAGCCATGGGCTGTCTATCACTGTTTGAGCAATAAACATTGAGCCCTCTGTATTACCTTTGATATGCATGTAGAAGAGAGTGTCCTTGGAGTTTAATGTAAATTATAGATTACTCTAAGAAGACTGCTCTTCAGCAGACTGTTCTGATGGTGCGGTTGAACTTTAAAATCTTTAGTATGTGGCCATTAGGTATTCTGCAAATGCTTTCTACACCTGATGTGCTCTTATAAGCTGCCAGGATTTAACAATTGACCTGTGATTGATGAAGTGAGAAGAACAAAAGCAGTCTGTAGAGTACTAGTGTCCAAACTCTTGCTGTGAGTCTGACTGACTTCAACAAGCAATACTGAAGTTTTATGTCTGACCAAAGAAAAAGAGAGAGTATTGCTTTGTCTCTATCACAGATTCAGCAAAGTCCTTCACATTTAAAGCATGAAACCTGGCTCGTCAGGTCAAGTTACTCCAAGCAACTTCTACTCCAAAGTGTTTTTTTTTCTTATCCCCCTACTTTCTCTCTCCCTGCCGCCCTCCAGCCTTCCCCCTCAGTGTAAGCAATTTCAGGGATTTTTAGTGGTAGAATTTAGATTTGTGATATGTAATATCAAGTGATAAGTAATATCAAGGGTATAGAATCACTTCCACTTTTATTTTACCTGGTCACAGATAATAAAATACTCCTCCTTTTCCGGGTACTGCAGGAACTTCAGTCTAGTTTTAGCTGTTAACTTGAATTGGTCCATTCTCACTGGACAAGATCAGATTAAATTAGTTTTCAATTGAAATCATTTGCCGCTTATGTTGAGTGTGCATGTGCTTGTTCATATTTTCAAAAGCTGCTGTAATGCTGAACAGTTTTACAAACTACTCGTTTTATTCCTTCAATGTGTAAAAGAAATTATAGATCAAAAATGTTAACAGTAAGCATCCTGAATCATTACTTATCTTAAGTATTGATGCATTGCTTATTGAGCACGTTAATTTTCATATTTGTATAGACACAGTGAATTCCTGAGGGCAATCTGCCACATTAAATTGGGTGTTGTTTTATTATTTAAAAAAATTCATCTGACCTGAGAATTACCTGAGGATAGTCCTCAGGTATGACAGATAACTTCATAAATATTTTCCATAACCTACTTTACCTGTCAAAAGAGGATAAGGAATTAAGTTTTGCTTAGAGGAACTCAGGAATAATTACACAATTTCAAAGTAATGCTGTTTCCCACTCTTAATTTATGGCGTGGTACCAGTTAGTCTTTAGGGAAGCTATGCTATGTTTCTGCTGACTGAAGAATATAAAGTCAGGAGAAACTCTCTGAGACAGCTATTCATGTCCACACTGTTGGCTGCAAGATGTCATAGCTTTGATTCAAATTTCCACGCTATTCGACACACAGTACAAGCCTATAGTGCACACAGACTCTGTACAAATCCCATTTGCTTCCGTGACTTCAGTCTCTCTAAGAGATCCACCAGCACATGATAAATTGTGGTAAAGTCAGACTGTATGTGTAACAGAGCCAGATCCTGTTCGTTCATCATGCCTAGATTCTTCGCGTAGCACATTTAGTCCACAGTAATGGGTTTTGAGTTTGTTCTGTTTCTTCTGAATTCTGCGAACATTACCTCACTTTGCAATTACGTATGTCAGGTAGATTTTTACTGGAGCATAAGACTGACCTTGAGCTTGGGTTAAGGGCAGCTGTAGCTTACCATATCTTTATGTCATATTGCACGTTTCAACAACACTTGTGAAATGCCTACAGGATTTTAAAAGTTCAATAAATCACATGAAAGAAGCATGTAGGATTTGTCAGCTGACCTAGTCTGTCCCTCTGCTCCAACGTAGGATCAGCTATAATTAATAGCTAAGGGTTTTACTTATTCAATAATAGCCTGGGGTTAGAGGGAGAATACTGATGGGGGTATCACAGAAAGAGTTTTCTTCGTATTTATCAAAGAGGCTAAGTCAATACAGAAAATCTAACCTGAACTCAGCCTTATTAATGAAACCATGACTGCTACATTTGCATCATGTGTAAACATTTCTCCTTTTAATTCTGTTTTTTTTCTTTTCATTCTCTCTAATATATTGAAAACCAAATTTTGTTGCATTTTTAATATAATGACCAAACAAACTGATGTCTTCCTTTTTTCCTTTTTTTTTTTAACCCAGTATTATCAGTTTTATATAAATGGACATCTCGAAAATGAATATACAAAGAAGAATCACTTGGTCTTTCATTTATATTTACATTCTTTATCTTATTTCCATTGATTTCAGTACACTTGGTCCTGTCTGAAACTGAAGTTATCCCAATTCAGATTCTGAGCATGCTTATATTCCATATAAAACCATATCTGATGTGATAGGAAATCAAAGAGATTATGATTGTGTTAAATCCTGTTATTTCACAAAAAAAGATGGATCTTTAAAATTACATTAAAGTGACAGGAAAGTTTTATTAGTTTTGATCTTTGAGTTAAACCTTTTTTCACTCTGGGAATTCCCCTACATGCTTATAAGGGATTAGGCTTGTATATTCAGGAGGAAAAAAAAAAAAAAAAAAAGAAAAAGGAAAAAGAAAAAAAGATTTGTTAAGAAGAGTACACAGACTTTAAAACAAAAACAATTAGTTTCTAACTGCCTCAAGTGTCACTTTATCAGCAGGATCTGCTATTGTCTCTGTACTAAAAGAATGAAATAAAATAATCTTGTAATGGCAAACATGTAAAATCTCCTTTAATCACATATTTAAATAATGAATCTGACTACAACTCCAGCAATAAAAATGAATCTTTTGCTTGTTGTAAGCGTACCATTAATGTAACAATCCCCAAATATGCCTCTCAATGGTAATATCAGAATTAAAATAAAATTGCAAAAAAAGTTTACAGCTGAGATGTTCACAACCCATATCTAATAGTCTGTCATGGGAATAATTACCCATAATGGGTATCCAAGGGATATAATTGTCTGCTGCTGTGAATTAGGAGTGCCACAGGTGGTGTTAATCACTTGGAATGTATTGGAGTAGAACAGCAGCCAGATACTGAGCCTGCTTAAGCTTGATTTGTGGAACCATTGTTTCTGGACTCTTCAGACATAAATTGAGCGCATGGTGGTGATAATGCACATTCAAGTAGTTATACTGAAACAAACAGATATAAATATAAATGAAGAGCAGAGGAAAGTTTGGTTCCTTCGCAAAGGTTACAGAAATGGTCACGAGCAAAGTTGTTCCATGTTGCAGTACTTGCATTTTTTTTGATAGGGAACAGGAAACAAAAAGGTCAACAGCTACTTTTATTGCTTGAACCTGCCTGGTACATATCCGCAAAAGAGCTTTCATCAATTGGGTACTCCAGAACTTTCAGTCCTTCAATATATGACTTATATAGATATATCCAAGGGTAGCAGTCTCTTTGGTGAGGAACGTAAAACTTTCTTCAAATATGATACTGATTTATTACAACATTATCATCTGAATTTAAGAGCACATCATCAATAGTTTCTCATAAATGTGATGGACAAAGAGATTGAACTGACTAGAATTTACATGAAATATGTAAACATATAGTAACTAAATAAAGGTGGTCATACTTGAATCTTCTCAGAGAAAAGACAAGGCCTTTAGGTATCTGTAAATAAATTAGAGACAGAGGAAATGAAGCTCTGAATGGTACTGTATGTCTTTAGAGATGATTAATTCAAAGTCTAATTCCTCGAGTCTTTAAAGGAATTAGTCTGTGAATTCTGTACAAACTCAAATTCCAAAATCAATTGTCCCTTTAAGGCATTAGGGAAGGGAAGGCTGGTCAAATATCACTAGGGAATATTGTTTCTAAAAGTCAAAGCAACCTAAACCCTATCTTTATTTCTGAGGTCTTTGGAAGCCCTTTTGCATTTTAGAGGGCACAGTTTTATATGCCCATTACATATAGGAAAAGGATTGATTTAGTTGTGACTTTTGCAAGTGAAGAGATCATACCTAGAAAGAAACAAGTTCCAGCCACTTGAGCATTTTAAAAAGAAACATAAAGAATTAAGTGAGACCTCAAGGTTGATGCTCTGAGTTAATCAAGGGGTTTTGGTGTGTTTTTTTGTGCCTTTTTTTTTTTTTAAAGTCATCTAGTTTACTAAATTGTATCATTGCTGAGCTATAGTTTATAAAAATTAACACACATCATTAAACCAAGTTTCATACTCCAGCAGATTCTTCTTTCTCAGAATGCTTAACTGTATGGGCTAATTACAGCTTGATAGCAATCCATGAAAATGATAAATATTATTATCCTCATTTTGTAGATGGGTTTATCAATACACAGATTGCGTCTTGCCTAGAGTAGGAGAAAACATCTGAACACCATCAAGAACAAGAAACAGATACTTCTGTTCCATGTATGTTCCATGCAGTTCCATGTATAACTCTTAGATTGTACTCATCCTTCACTACTTTTCTTACAAATTTTCTGTTTATCAGACACAAAAGGGAGAGAAGAAAATGTGAAAAACTGCTAGAGAAAGAAAAAGTAGGGAAAAATACAAAGAAATCTAGAGTAAAGCAGAGGAAATCTGCTGGTTGGGTAGATGAGGGTGTGTAATACAAGCATAAAAGAATAAAATCACATTTATCAATCTATGAATGAACTTAATATTTTAAAAGGCTCTGAAATTGAACATGTTAGAAAGAACTATGCTGAATTTATTTCTTACCTTCAATGGACTAAATTTCAAAGCAAAATTATTAAAAAAAAAAAGGAAGTATTGTGAAGATGTGGAAACAAAAACTGAAAAAAACCTTAAATTATTTACCAAAGTTATTTAAATTGAATAACCAAAGTGCTACAGATTTTTTTTTGGTGATTGGTTCCTAAAAAAATTCCTACTACAATGCATAAAACAAGTGCATAAATATGTAACTACACTCAATAAAGGAGATAAACTTTTTCATTTTTATACACCTCCAACTTTAGTTGTAAGAGAAGAAAACAAAACCACAGTACAAAGACTTGCACTGTTATGTATCACAACACTTTTTTTCATATATTTATAAAATAAGTGAAAATTAATCATCATAGCATATAATCCACTAGGAATAAGCAGTTTTGTCAAGAGCAAAACTCCTGCTGAAAACTACAGCTCAGAAAGACAATAACATACTGTGTCATATAAATATGTGTTATGGAAATATGTTTTTCCCTCTCTGTGTGATTTTCTGTTATTATTCAGGTCTTTAAAGTATTTGCAGGAACAGTGCTTTATGCTGTGTTTTATTTCAAATATCTCCATAAAATTACAAGAATTGGCGCTCTGTCTAAGGCTCTCAGATCTGTAAGACTTTACCTGCAGCACCAAATATCTCTCCTAAGCTAATAATCAAGAATTAGCACACAACCACACATATGTATAACCATTTTATTGTGTAAATCTAATAAAAGTTGGTAAAATACAGCCTGCCAAAATCCTGTGTGCACTGTGAATAATGAAGCAGATTAACACACCACTCTCTGTTGGAGAGATGGTCTGTTTACCTTCCAGCACTGCCAAAACTGTATTTTGCAGGAGATTCCTAAATTGTCAGGATCAAAGGGGGAAAAAGAAGAGGTTAGCTCTTCGTCTGCAGATCCTTAGAGGTGTCCACCTCTCTTTTGTTCAGATAAATGACATCAGAGGACCAGGATTACTCCAGAGGGCCCAGAATCTTAATTGTAAACAAAAAATGTGAAATAGCTGAATTGGGTTCTATGCATTATTGGTGTTGGCAAATCATACAGGAATCCTCCAGAATACAGCGAGTCCACACTTTAAAATGATTGTGCTTTTCCCAGGAACACTGTTTTCTAGCTTTTTTGAGCTCTTCAAGCAAAATGGCGTACCATGGAAAAAATACAATACTTACCTTATATATCTGTAGATCAGCCTTTATAACAGTATACCATTATATTTATGAGGTCACAACAGTTTTCTTTACTGGTCTATTTTAAAGGCAAGTAATACTCACTTGTGCTTTACATCAGTTAAACTTTCTGCGTTTACCTTAGATAAATAAATATGAGAGCATGCCAAGAATAGATTGCTTCCATTTTTTAAATTTATTTTGTATCTAAAATTTCTTTTATATTTTGATTTAAGAGTGTGTTTTACTCATCTATCAACTAAAACCTACCAAAATAAAAAAGCACAATCTTTTAAATATGGCCATGTCAGTTGATTAATGACTTGTGCAACATTCAAAGTCAGCATATTATAATCTGTTTAGTGACAGCAAACGCTAGCAGTGTTCAATGACAAACACTGTGTTAGAGTGTACAGTACTATTAAATGTATTCATACAGTCTGAATATTAATCCTTAGTCCTGCGTTTGATACATTAGAACTGTATTGTTTGCACCAAGTTTAAAACACAAAAAATACAGAACCCTCAAGGTAATGGATTTATATTAATGTGGGTTTACATAGCACTAAGCGCAGGAAATGAGTACACAATAAAGAAATAATACTTTAGAATACAATGCCTTTTATATCTGGTAAACAAACATTCAACATTGTTAAGGGCAAATCGAGCAATATAACGTTTTATTGTCATTTGTTATATGACAGAATAATTGATGTATCTGAAATTGGATTAATATACTGAATAGGCTAAAACCCCCGGAATTATTATAATACCACTTTATCATTATTTCTATTTTCTTTTACATTTATTTTTCATAAAGAAATTGATTGATTATAGACAGCAGAGGAAAAGAAGAGGAAAAGAACATAAGAAGAGAAAAAAAAAATAATCACAACACAGCTTGCTGAATAGATACCACAAAGCAAAATGTGGCAACAAAAAAGTTATGTAGTTTTAGGTCAATAATAATTATGATTTAACAGTAAACAGAATCATAGAACATTGTAAAATTACTGCGTCCCCAAAATCAATCTGTTTCTCAGTAAATATGGAATAATTTGAAACACAAAGTGAGTTCTTAAATCTGGATTTTTTTTCCCCAAAATCTTACATTAATAACACAAAAAGGTTCCTGGTCATTCTTAACATCTGTTTAACAACATAAAGAACAAAAGCTTTTTTTAAACAGATCAATAAATACAGATAATTCTAGTATAAATTTTGAAGCATCAAGGCTCAATCATGTGAAAGTGCATATAAAGCTGTGTATGTATTCCTACAGATATAATGTCTGCGCCTGGTCATCAACATACTTCAATATTTGATTATATAAATTTGACAGTTGAATTCATATAAATGTAAAAATGAGAGAAAGTTGTCCAAGTTGGTAAGATACCAAGATGAGAGTTATGATAAATAGTAACAGGTCAAAAGGAGATATGGGTGAAATAAGGGCCTTGAGATTTCTCTTGGGAAGAGATGGTGAGATTGTAAGAAATACAGGTAAAGGGAAGGAAATTTCATTGAGGAAGTCCTGGATAGAACTAAAGAAAGTAATTAAAGGTAGCAATTGTACATGTAAAATATGAAATAAAAAGGGAGGGAGAAAAAAGAATAATAATAAAAAAAAAGAATAGAGAAGTTGTTGAATACCTAAATGGAATCAAGAAATGCATCCTGAAAGACGGGGAAGTCTAAGTACTGGAATTACAGGGGAGAAAAGTTAGTACAACCACACAGCTGATTCAGAGCATGTTTAACAAGAGAAGGGACAATAACACAATGAAGACATTTTCAGCAACTGATGATGGTTTTCTCAGACAACATTAACTTTTTAGTATTTTCATGCGAGTATTAGTGTAATACCACAGTTCTCATTACCAGGCATTTTGTTGTCTCCAATTATGTCATGTCACCATTTATAAAGAGTAACTCTAGTTCCTTTTTCCAATGTGGCTGTTTCATTACTGGCACACTACCTTTTCTGTCTAAACGTGTAGAGCAAAATGCCTTTTTCACTCTGTATTACATCCGGTCTAAAATTCCATTGATGCATTTTATTGTTTTAGGTATTGTAGGCTGAAACAAATACAAGATGGCAGGGTAGATTACTATATCAATCCACATATGTTGACCTTGGTTGTGATTTGGTTTAATGCTTGCCTTATGATTAAAATGAAACAGGTTATACGGAAGCAAATGAATCAAGTACAAAGATGGGATTTTTCTGATGGTGATGACTTTGGGAAAAGGCAAATTTTATCAAGTATTTAAAAGAAGGAAAGAGACTGACATTGAACGCCTGACATATTTTTGTTACGTGTATTAACATGCTTCTGAAACACAAAGACAGAAGAGAGGTGTTAATTTTGAGGGCACATCTCATTTCTATGTTTATCACGATGCAGTATTCCCTTTTACTTTAATAACCAAAATGCTACTACTTGTGTAACAGTCAGACACGTGAGAAGGCACCTAGATTAGCCAGTAGGAAGTATTGAGAAGAAAATTCCTGTAAACCCCACTTTGAACATTTATATATATATATGTCTCTTTTGAATCACAAATTATGTTAGAAATGGAACCCCCCCCAAAACATTTTTAAGAGGCTCAAGAGAACATCTTGTCTCTGTATTGGGTTTGCATGGCAAGGTTTGGGTAGTGGTGGAGCTACAGGGTTGGCTTCTGTGAGAATATGCACGAAGATTCCCCCACAGGACATTAGAAAAAAATCCGGGACATTAGGAAAAAATTCTTTACAGAAAGAGTGGTCAGACGCTGGAATAGGCTGCCCAGGGAGGTGGTGGAGTCACCATCCCTGAATGTGTTTAAGAGTCATTTAGATGTGGTGTTAGGGGATATGGTATAGGGGAGAACTTTGTAGAGTGGAGTTGATGGTTGGACTTAATGATCCCAAGGGTCTTTTCCAACCTAAATGATTCTATGATTCTATGATTCTATGTCCAATAGAGCTAATGCCAGTCAGCTCCAAGATGGACCCACTGCTGGCCAAGGTCGAGCCCATCAGCAATGGTCGTAGTGCCTGTTGTGTGAAAAGGGGCCAAGCAGTTTTGGCAGAAGATAAACCTCCTTGCGTTCTAACACTCCTCACCGAGGTGGGAGGCTAGGTGCAGCTAGGTTTAAATTCTGAGTGATGCCCAACTCAACACTATCAGTCCAATCACGTTTAATATGTATTAAACTATTACGATTTGGATACACTAATAGTGGACTGCACCTTCAGCCTAGTCGTGCTCCTGAACTAGCACGGCCTCTCTCGAGTCTTTGGTCGCGTTCAGTGAGAAACCAAAACGACTAACTACTTAAACAGTGCAGTTTATTTAAACAACAGATATACAGGTTCTTTAGGATTGCCGGTGATAAATACACTGTCTGCAAAGCACGTGCAAATAAAGATATTGTTAAGTATACAAATGCGCGACAAAATTATAAATGATACAGCCTGGTTATAAATGTAGGAGAGAGATTCTCTAGAGAAATTTCTAAGTCCCCGAGAAAGCACTCGGTGTAATCTAAGTCTTATCCAAAGGCGTCCCTATGGGGGGGAAGAAAGGCTCAGCCCGTCGACTGGTCCCAGAAATCAGCGATGGAATTCTTCACGATGGTGTCTTCCCTGGGTATCCCCCTTCTCTCGGGCTATTTTTATACTATTTTTTTATCTTCAAGGTGGAGTTTGAGTGACTTTAGTCATACACACTTTTATTATGATTAATGTACTCAAGGAGGAGTGTTCGCACCTCGGGGGCGGATAGCCTCCGGGATGGAGGTGTGTTTTGGTACATTGTGGTGAGCAAAGTTCGCACAAAGGACAGCATTTCATCAACATTTGATGAAATGTTGGCTCGGGTAGCGTGCAGGCCGCTTATCTGTTCCGTAGTACCATCTCATCCCCATATCTGCTATTCGTCACAAGGGAAGGCCACGGAACAAGCGCGTTCCGTTCCATCCCTCGTGTAGTTTCGCAAACAACCTTGTACAGGGAATCACAGATGTGGCATTCTTCGCATGCTAGCTGTGGCTGTATTCTACCTCAGAAGCATCTTGATTTTATGACTTTCCTTAATGTTTGAACAATGCTGTATTTTTGTATTCTTGACCAATTTAGTAATTATTCCACAGTGCCTCTGTAATATTTTTAAGAAGGGGAAAAATTTTCTGTGCAACACCAATCGCAGCTGGAGAGAGGAGTGAGAATACGTGAGAGAAACAATTCTGCAGACACCAAGGTCAGTGAAGAATGAGGGGGAGGAGGTGCTCCAGGTGCTGGAGCAGAGACTTCCCTGCAGCCCGTGATGAAGATCATGGTGAAGCAGGCTCTCCCTCTCCAGCCCATGGAGGTCCATGGTAGAGCAGATATCCACCTGCAGCCTGTGGAGGACCCCATGCCGGATCAGGTGGAGGTGCCTGAAGGAGGCTGTTGACCCTGTGGGAAGCCTGTGCTGGAGCAGGCTCATGGCAGGACCTGCAGCCATATGGAGGGAGGAGCCTAAGCTGGAGCAGGTTTTCTGGCAGGACTTGTGACCCTGTGGGGGACCCACGCTGGAGCAGTCTGTTCCTGAAGGACTGCACCCCGTGGAGAGGACCCACGCTGAAGAAGTTGGTGAAGAACTGCAGACCGTGGGAAGGACTCAAGTTAGAGAAGTTAATGGACAACTGTTTCCCATGGGAAGGACCCCACACTGGAGCAGGGGAGGAGCATGAGGATTCTTCCCCATGAGGAGGAAGAAGCGGAAAAGACAATGTATGATGAACTGACCACAACCCCCATTCCCCATCCCCTTGCGTCAATAGAGAGGAAGGAGATAGAGAATTCAGGAGTAAAGTTAAGTCCAGAAAGAAAGGAGGGTTGGGGGGAAGGTGTTTTAAGATTTAGGTTTTATTTCTCATTATTCTACTCTGATTTGATTGTTGATAAATTAATTTTCCCCAAGTCGAGTCTGTTTTGCCTGTAACAGTAATGGCTGAGTGATCTCCCTGTCCTTTTCTTGACCCGTGAGCTCTCTGTTATATGTTCTTTCCCTTGCCCAGGTTAGGAGGTGGAGTGATAGAGGAGCTCTGGTGGGCACCTGACGTCCAGCTAGGGTCAACCCACCACAGTATCTAAGAGTTTAATTCTGTCACATGTATGGTTCTGTGTATGGTTCCATGTATGAGTGACAGCAAAAGTATAATTTCCAATAAGTCTTTACTAGGATTTAGGACATTGCCTTGTGAATCTGGACTTTATTTTCCCTTTCTAGCACTTATTTCAATCATAGGTACTTCCAAAGTCACCAACATCTTGCTCTCTAAATACGTACAATGTTTCCAAAATAGAATGCAGAATTGTTTTGTCTAGAACTGTCCAGACATTTCTTTCTTATTATAACATTTATGATACAAGTTTTCTAAGAATTTGATTGTGTGTTGTGTAAACAATATAACAAAAGCAACAGGGAAGTTTTGAGAGGAAGACTAATGGTTTTACAGGTCTTTTTGGCAGCTATCTGTAATCACCAATTGAATCTTCAAATCAAGACTGGAAATTTTCTAAAATGTGCCATAGCTGAAAAAGAAGTCAAGTGCTCAATAGATAGGTTACTGTATGAAATTGTACAGCCTGTGTTAAGCAGCAGGCCAGTGTAGATGGTCTTAAGGATACTTTCTTTCTTTGAATCTGTCAATCTGTCAATGCGTCCTTTTACCACCACAAGAAAACAATTCACTGTTGGAACTAAAATGACCTGAAGGTAAAAGTATTAGCAGACAAAATGCAGCAGAAGATATGTAGATTGTATGATCATATCAGAAATTGCAACCTTTTGTATATTAAATATCTATGTATTAAATAGATAAAGCAAAAACCTTTTTTTCTTTATATTTGAAAATGGTATACAATTAATAACTGAAGTTTCAGGATGTAACATTTTTACCCACTAAACTTTATAGTTTGGAGCTCTGTACCTGAAAACTATAGCACAGATAAATTTCTGGCTGCTAAAGCCTGACACTGTGTGCCACCCTGGGAAGGTTCAATAGATTCCCTTGATATTTAGGTACTCTTTTCCTTGGATTTATCCTTTCTTATACCTTTGGATCCAGACTGGTTATGGGAAGTCATTCATCATCAGTAGATATATATCTACGTTCCTCAAAGCTGTCTGCAACAATCTCTGAGCCATGGCAAACCAGAAAAGATGTGGCCCATATATTGATAACACAACATTTTAAACAAGTAAAAACTGTGGTGGGAAAAAGAAAAAGATTATACCATGAGCAGATATGAAGTAAAAAATGTTAAAGTAAAACCTATGAAATATGCTAATTAAAGAAAAAAAAATAAAGTAAGTAAATAGATGTGAAGTATGAAGAAAACATTGTGGGGGTCCTTGCACAGCTCCCTCCTGGTAACACACCCTTGATAGCAACAGCTGGTAAGAGGTTGGAAATGTGAACAGTGTGTGAGAAGGGGACACCCAAAACTGTCTCACAGCATTTGCCTAAAACTGATAATCCCAAAGAGGAAGACGATCTTCAGTGGGATTAAAGAGTAACAAGGGAAAAATCAGAAATTTTTATAAGACAAAGAAGTCAGCTTGAAAAGAAGTACAAAGAGAGCACAGACATTTGTGAAAATGGTGACAGGTGGTGGAGAGGAAGCAGTAGTCATCCCAGGGGGTCTGTCCCTGATGGCAGTGTCCCCGAGGCACCTCTGCCCTGCCCAGGCTGGGTAGTTCAATCTCCCCATCAGGGACCAGGAGCAGCCTGAACTCAGTGGGCGACCTCACCTTGGGGTGTGGAGGCATCTCCCGGGCCACCTCCTCACCAGTGGATACATCAGTAGGGTGTTGACAGCAAGGGAGGTGCACAAAGCTGGGGTACTCATGTCTCCCACAAGCGTAGCAACCCCCATGACTGGGGAGGAGGGGTGAGCTTGTAACTGCATGTGTGTGTGTAGAAGGGGGTTAGAGATTCTTGTGAATAGTTGTAGAAGGGTGTTTAGAAACTTGTTCGTGTCAATTTTATTTTTTTTTGTCCTGTGTCCAATGCTGTGCTACAGCTGTTTTATTGATGCTATTGATCCTGAACATATGGTTCCCTGATTGCTGGCTAATTGTGTCATTAATAAATCAATAAAATGCTTCCTGATTTGACTTAAACTAAAATTGAGAGTGATAAGTCCTACTTTTCCTTACAGTTTTTTTTCATTTTAATTTTCTCGGTTATATAATATTAATTTTTCCTGAAGCTATATTTTATGATTAGTTGTTAAAAGGTAGACATAATATTTTACCAATAAACAGAAAGCTAGTCTGTGTTTGACTTTGGCATGACGCAGAACACTTTTTGACTGGTGGCATTTCTGCATTGGATCTCTAGTGGTCTACTTTTGAGGTATACCACTTGCAGCGTGAGGCTATTCATTTTAATTACAAAGGTTGTACCTATACAGACTCCAGCGTACTTAGGAGAACTGATTACCGAAAAGTGAAATAACATGGTAACATCTATACCTCACCTAAGCAAAGCATTGCAGGAAGGAAAAATCAATATCCTTACCTATCAGAATATGGGACTTTAAATACTGGAGATTTTAGTTACCTCCTAACAAAGAGAGTATTTAAGATTGTTTCACTGTCGTGTACACAAAATTACAAGAGAAATTAACACGGACATGCCTGCAATTACACTAAGTCAATGTGATACATCTATGTGGTGGTCATAAAATGCTATGGTTTCTCACTACTGGCATCAGGTCTTCAGAAGATGAAAACATGGTCACTCCTGTTGCCTTCAATGAATCTTTACCTTTTTTCATAGGTTGAAGGTCTGGCCCAGCTTCTTTAGGATTAATTTTCGATTCACTAATTTTTAAATCAGAAAGCACTGGTGCTTTATAGAACCATAGAATCACAGAACCATAGGGTTGGAAGGGACCTCTGGAGATCATCTAGCTCAAGTCCCCTGCCAGAGCAGGGTCACCTAGAGCAGGTTGCACAGGAATGCATCCAGGTGGGTTTTGAATGTCTCCAGAGTTGGAGACTCCACCACCTCTCTGGGCAGCCTGTTCCACTGCTCTGCCACCCTCAAAGGAAAGAAGTTCCTCCTCATGTTTAGGTGGAACTTCCTATGCTCAAGTTTGTGCCCATTACCTCTTGCCTGTCTCCCGAGCACCACTGAAAAGATCCTGGCCCCATCCTCCTGACACTCACCCTTTAAGTATTTATAAGTGTTGATAAGGTCCCCCCTCGGCTGTCTTTTTTCCAGACTGACGAGACCCAAATCCCTCAGTCGTTCTTCATAAGAGAGGCATTCCAGTCCCCTCAACATCTTGGTAGCCCTTTGCTGCACCCTCTCCAGCAGTTCCCTGTCCTTCTTGAACCGGGGAGCTCAGGACTGGAGCTCACAGTACTCCAGGTGCGGCCTCACCAAGGCAGAGTCGAGGGGGACGATGACCTCCCTTGACCTGCTGGCCCCACTCTTCTTGATGCACCCCAGGATGCCATTGGCCTTCTTGGCCAAAAAGGAACATTGCTGGCTCATGGTCATCCTGGTGTCCACCAGGACTCCCAGGTGTCTTTCCACAGAGCTGCTCTGCAGCAGGTCAGCCCCCAACCTGTACTGGTGCATGGGGTTATTCCTCCCCAGGTGCAGCACCCTACACTTGCCCTTATTGAATTTCATAAAGTTCCTCTCTGCCCAAATCTCCAACCTGTCCAGGACTCTCTGTCTGGTGGCACAGCCTTCTAATGTGTCAGCCACCCCTCCCAGCTTTGTGTCATCAGCAAACTTGCTGAGGGTGCACTCTATCCCCTCATCCAGGTCATTGATGAATATATGGAAGAGGACTGGACCCAGTACTGACCCCTGGGGAACACCACTCGTCACTGACCTCCAACTAGACTCTGTGCCCCTAATCACAACCCTCTGAGCTCTGTCTTTCAGCCAGTTATCTATCCACCTTACTGTCCATTCATCTAGCCCACTCTTCCTAAGCTTCCCTATGAGGATGCTGCAGGAAACTGTGTCAAACGTCTTGCTCAAGTCAAGTTAGACCACATCTACTGCCCTCCCCTCATCTATCCATCCAGTCATGCCATCATAGAAGGCTATCAGATTAGTCAGACATGATTTCCCCTTGGTGAAACTTCAGAGAATAATATTTCTTATTGCATTAAGTCTATTATATGATTGGGTAAGTGGCATTAATGGTACCTATCACTTCCCACTGATTACAGGCAGAGTTGTGAGCACACTCCAGCTCCAGAATGTCTAAAATTATACAAATTCCACCTTTAAATGTTGAAGTCAAGAGTGAAAACTACTCGGTAGCATAGACTGCTGTTGCTCACAGCTCCTGAAGCCAGAAAATGTGAGCCTTGGGGTGGGAGGGAACCACACAAAAAAAGATAGAAAGCTAAGGATCAGATGTCTGTTTTAAGATTAAATTTTACTTGGTTAGTTCTGTGCAGTATCTTCTCAATAATAAGAGCTTACACATTTTTCTTTGCCTCTTTGTTATCCACCAAGCAGCCATAAAATGCTATCCCATCTGAACAGGAGCATTTTTCATTGTCAGTAACGTTTTTCTATATTTTGAAGTAGTAGATAATCAGGCCTATTGTCCCTAAAGGATCTACGGTTACTTCAAATATTTTATTTCTCTGGCTGATGGCATGACATGTGTGTGCTCATATTGCTCATTTTTCTAACAGATGCCTACTGCCCTTAGGACTTTTACCACATTTTTATTACATGGGTAGAAGCAAGACATAATGTGGTTTGTGTTTAAACTGCAGTGGTTGATTGAACTCTCTGTCTTCTGGAAAAAAACACTAAAAAAATCTGATTTTAATGGGGGTTACAGTAGGATGGTTCTCATTTGTTTGCTAAAAGAATATTTCACTGGCTTGTTCTTGCAGATATTGCAGCACACGGAATGTGGAAATGAATCTACCCAGCTATTTCTCCTTTTGTGCTGAAGACAGCTTTTTTATTTGCACAACTCTAGCTAGAATGGCACACTCTTTGCAGAAGCAGAACATTGAAAATATTTCTAAGTTAATTCTTAACATGTTTCTGCTGTTGTTTTTAGTAGCTCTCTAATAATTCCTCTGTTTACTTATTTCTGTCCCCCACCCCACAAATGATGGCTTGGAGGTACTCCATAGCAAATCAAGTCTTTATGTGTGACTCCCAGAAGGACGGTTTGGTTATGGTCTCTTCAATGAATGTAAAACTATTTTTAAAAATACAGGTGGATTTCTTGAAGTGAATTTCTGGAAAGTATCAAGGGTGACTATCTAGGTCTAAGAGTGAGTGTTGAAAGCATGGGCGCCCAAGTGGTTTTCTCTTTGATCCTGCTAATGAGGGAAGGGGCTTGAGGAGTTGTGATTGGATCCTGTGAGTCGACAACTGGTTCCAAGCTGATGTTGACAACAGGGATTTCATTTTTATGACTATTCAGCTCTCTTTGGGAATTGAGGACTGTTAAGAAAAGATGCGGGATCCACTGGATGAACTAGCACAAAAGCATTTTGCCAATAGTGTGGCCAGTCTGATGAGGAGAACTTTACACTAGGAAGAACATTGGAGAAAGATGTAAGGAAGATGATTTCTAAGTAACAGTGATATGTTTATTTCATGGTTTTTTGTCTTCTGCTGTATCTACATATTTAGCTGACTTTCAAAACCATTGCAGTTATTTCTAAGAATTCAGGGAGGATAGTTGAAATTCAGGGGAAAAAAAAAGTGATGTTTGTTTCAAAGGGAAGAGAGAGGAGAAAGAAGGGGGAAAAAGATCAATTGTCATAGTTTCAATTTCCAGACAAAAGCTCCGATTTATTTTTTAATTATTATTATTATTATTATTCAAGGCAAAAGTAGCAGCCAGTATAGATTTTAGAGGACCAAACTGTGACAAACATTCAGATATTTTTTTATGATAGAGTAAGAATTAGTGTTTTTACAAATGTAAGATAAGCAATAACTGCTATAAGCAATAACTGCTATAATGAAAATTCTTCAGAAAACACTAAGTAAGAATTAATAATGTCATAAAAAAAAAAAAAGAAGAAGAAGAAGAAAGGAAATACCACACTGTAATGTAAAGATCAAAGACAATAAACCATTCACTTACTCAACATTGGTAAATCTGTGCATGGAATATAGCATTCTGTTTTCAGCTTGACATTTCATTATCTTTGTGGATCAATTGCAAGAGCCCAGAAAACATTAAGAAATACCAAAGACTGAAAAAAATGTATTTTATACCCTGATGAAGAGAAGATTGATCCCAGTCTTCAAAACACAGAAGACTGTTGGGAACTGCCTTCCTGTTTATCTAGAAAAAAATTACTAAATTTCACCAAAATATCAGGTACTAGGCAAAAATTACTGGTAAATGATTTTCCAAGGAAATTGTTTGCAAGGAGGACAGCAGGCTGTAGATGACAATTTCTTCCAAAAAGGCTCAGTTAGCACTACAGTTCCTGAGATAAGGCAATAACAAGCTGTTCCAGCTCTGTTTTTCTATGGGCTTATAAACAAACTCCAGGCAACTCCAATCTCCATTAGTCATCATTCAAAACCAAGTTGTATATGTTACTAAATTAATGCTACATGAGGTGATTCAAGAAACACATTTTCTGTTCTGTAAGCAAATACTGTTATGCCCTATCTGCCCCCTAGTGCAGAGGGACAATAAAACAGCAACTGTTTTACTGTCATATCTTCAGAATAATTTGTAATTAGTACCTTAAAATTAAAAAGTGAGAAGAAGCTGTAGTATTAATTCCTTTATTTATAATCTATTCCATTTTCCGCTTGCCTGAAGCACGGTTAATATGATAGGCATCTTTTAATTTGTAATTAGTCTTCAGGAAGGACCGTTTTCTGATGCTTTAAGCAGTGCACTATTTATTAATTTGCGTTCTCTCATTTTACTCAGTGTTTATGCACTACGGACCAGATTCAGTACCTACTGAGACATAATTATAAATGAGTTCAGCATTTAGCTCATTTGTCCTTCTTATATTTTTAACACATAAAATAAGATAAATTATAGTTGGATATGTTTAGTTTACATCCTGTCTTCTCAGTCTGGCTATCTGTTATGCTTGCAGATAGTTCTAACAGTAAGTAAAATATCCACAGGAACTATTTTTGCTCTTTTGCTGTTGAGAGTAGTGCCAGCCATGTCAAGCTGTGACAGCAGAAGAAACATGGCTACAACCATGTTCACTGAAGGTCTTCTTTTGAGATTTACCTGTCTTTACTCAAGAATATGTAAAACTAAATTAGGTAAATTTTGTTTCAGTTAACTCATAGTTGATACTACCTCAAAACATGACATGAAAGCTGTTGCCTTCTTGTACTGTTTATGTACTTCTTAGTCTACATTAGCATCTTGATATTAATTCTATTGGTTTAAATACCATCTAAAACTAAACTGAGATTGTGAAGCCCTTGTGTCAACCACAGCACATATACTAGGGAGTTAGTAAATGATTCCTGTCCCAATTTGTTGCGAATGAAAGTTGCAGAACAGGCACAGAGGAAAAAATACTGTAAAACATAGACAGAGCATATAATATTTTGTGGTCAGAAAATGCTGGTCTAATTGCTCATTCTCTTTTTGAATAATTCAAGAGAATGTTAAGTAGGGTGGCTACAACGCAGATGGAGTTTCCCTCTTCACATGGACAAGGGGCAATGCATAAAAGTTGCACTAGGAAACATTTCATCTCGACATAAGAAAGGAATTTGTTACAAACAGTAACTGGAACAACATCCCTAGGGATATGGTAGACACCCCATCACTGGAGGTTTACAGGACAAAGTGCTAGATAATTTTGTCTAGGCTCCCTTTCTCTCAAAATGTTGGTCCAGATGGTCCTTTGAGGTCCCTTCCAACCTGGGCTGTTCTATGATTCTATTAATAAATAAGTTTTTATAAAAAGGTAGAGGGACAGAAAGTATAAAATGCTCTCATAGAGATATACTTCTTTTCCCTGGCATTTCCCAATGTTTTTTTTTTCAAGGCTTCTTGTAATTTTATCCTCTTTCTCACAATAGAAGTTTATTTGATCACCCTTGTTTATGATTTTAGCTAAATGTAAAATTAAATTCTAAGATCTTTCCTTATACTATATGCTTTATGTCTGTATTTTTAAGTCATTTTTTTGTTTCCTTACCGTGAATTATCTCTGAACACTTTTGATTCCTTACCTTCCATTTTCAGCTACTCTTCTGAGTGTCCAGTCTGCATCATCTTGTAGAAGGATCTTGTACCTAAGATCCTTGGAGAAGGATCTTGTGATCCTAAACCGTATATTTTGCCATCTATGGCTTCTTAATGGGTGGTGGTTGAATTTTCAGCCACAGTATGTTCATTATGTCAGATATTGGAAACTAAATGAAGTCAAGATTACTTAGATGACACTTGTAGAAATACAACAGGAAAGGTGTAGTGTCCTGTGTGGTTTAGTCTGTTTTGTTTATTTTCAACTCATGGGTCAAATGCAGAGGTACTTCTGAATGTATGCAGTTCCAGTGTTAGGCAGCACAGGGAGAGCTCTCACTACTCTTTATTGTAGTTATTATATATATTACTGCCATTAGTCAAAACAACTTTACTTGTGTAACAGTGCCTTATAAAGAGAAAACTTCAATATACTTTTTTTCCCAGTAAAATGCACTGCTAGAAATACTGCTTGCTTATAACAAGGAGCTTAAAAAATTCAAGAGAATATGCAGAATCTCAGCTTCCCTATACTGCTTATGAAAAACTGAAATGCCCTGATTGTATTACTGATTACTTATTTTGTACTGAATGAATAGACCACACATTTAAACAGATTATTGGCCTTTTAAATGATCCAGTACTGCAAATTATTGTCACGAGACATTTAGGGGGGAAAAAAAAAATGTTCATATGTATATACATAAATAAAAATGCAATTACATACTGTAATGGAAGAGGTATGATACTGTTTCAGTTAAGCATTTTGTTGCGTAGATATTAAATAACAGCCTGCAGATCTTTAAGAATTTCAAGAAAGAATTGAATCATCTCAAATGTGAGATATGGCATAAACTGTTAGATATATATCTCTGAGTAGATACAACTAAGCTCTGAACTATCTCATGATACATAAGGAAATTTAGATTTAAAGTTTTAAGCAATACCTATTTAGTTATTATCTTCCTGCAAGCTGCTCTAGCAGACAGCCATTTACCACAGTAAAATATTTTTTGAAACTGCATTGATTTCATAGAGATTTCCTTGGGTTTAAAGCCTGAGGGGCTTTTAAATCATCTGATCTGACCTCCAGTATAACACAGGTCATTGCACTTCATCCACATATTTTTTTTTACTGAATAAAATGGCTCTGCATTTCAGTCTTCAGAAAACAGTTGTATGCCATAAAAAGGAAATATGAGAGACTGGAATTAGAATTCAGAATTATTTTGAAAAAAAAATAGAAAAATGGTTGAAAAAGTAATACAGTTAAGTGCATTTTTTGTTTTGGTAAGAGTAGATTACTACAGAAACACAAAATGCAGATCAACTAATTAGGTGTCAAATACCCATGAATTACCTGGAAGTAAAAGATGATTACAAAATTGATCAATAATCTACAGTAGTAGTGTTATTCATAGAACAACCACATCGTGTATGTAAATAAGAGTTCATCTAACGTTTCATTCAGTTCATCTAAGGTTTCATTTAGAGAACTAACTCAATTTTGAGGACTTTGGAAGAATTATGCACGAGTTGTAGCTCTGTAGCACAGAAATTTGGTATTGTCATTGCTGGCAACAGGCCACAGGCTTTCTATTGACTCTGCAAGGTCCCAGGATTGGGATTGTTGGTCTTGCTACGTATGGATTTGTTTAGGCCACCTGGAGCTTTATGTTCATCTGCTTTACAACAAGAGTGCTTCTCTAACAATGAAAAGACTTTAGTCTGAGTGGTTTTAGCTTCAGCATAGCTGTATGCATTGTGTGGTGGAATGCTCATTGGTTTTATATAACTTTTTGACCAGTACATAGCGATAACAAGTAGTTGTCCTATGTAGAATCAGCTATCTATGGCCCTATACTAAAACTGTGGTACAGAACAGTGCAGCCTTAGGATGACAGCAAAGGCCTTTTCTCGACTGAAAATCTTACGTTAGAAAAATAATCCACAGCATATATATGAAGCTAAGAAGTTTTTTTTAATCTTGATATTTAAACAATCTAATACAGAAAAGTCATGTTAATAACCAAGTTAAAAGTGTTGCACAACAACTTACTTCCTTCCAGTGTTCTTTTGGATCGTATGGATGGCCGGTTTGGTATTTCTCAAGGCTTGCACATTCAGAAACCTTTGCAGGTCATCATACCATGCAAGTAGCGTGCATGCCATGTGTTCCGTTTCATATAAAAAAGCTCTCTGATAAGCAAGCAATGGAGTCTTCTGTTTATACCAGATTTTGATCTGAAAAAAGCCTCACAGGAATAATTAATTTAGGAGTATAAAACATATGGCCCAGCAGAAGGCTAAATTCAACTTCTTCTAAGTAAGCTAGTCCAAACACTGGGAATGATACTCCATGGAGCTGAGCTGCATGGCCAGAGATCAGTACCTGGCCTTTATTTAGTGTTATTAATATATGATACTGTTTTTGAATAGATGACTGCTGAGTTTTCCTTCATCTCTTTTCTATATGTCAATATTTTTCCAAGACAATGAATTCACTACATTTTTTTCATACCAGATAATGCATGTTCCATACCTCAAAAAAAGTAACCATAATAATCCATCCTTGCTGGGTCTAACAGAACATCCCTGGAGGTTATGGTCACATTGGTCCCCAATCATGTATGCTGTGATTATGGCAAATTATGAAAAAGCTAAGGGTAAAAAAAGCAGACCTGCTAGGCAGGAATAAAAAGAAGCCTTGTATCGAGTATCAAGTCTGCCAGTATCAAGTCTGCCCAGCCCTTCCCCATCTGGAAACAGGGGTTTCCAAATATATAGCCTGATTTTTTGCCTGTTTTTTTATTTCTGATTCTTAGTTGATAGCCACAAATCAGTTATTTAATCAAAGAAACACACCAGTCTAAGCAGTCTATGGATCCTTGGGCCTTTCCTTTATTGTAATGCAAATATTGCTACTTTTTTCAGTCCTCCAAACCTTTGAAATGTCTCCAGTTTCCTTCTGAGTTATTAAAAAATTAAAATTAGTGGCTTGTAGATAATTCAACTATTCAGTCTTTCCTAAAAAGTTTACAGTTCAGAGGGTAAAAACAATTGTGTAACTATCACAGTAATTTCCTACTTCACTTAAGATCCTTGGGCATGAGTTGACTAGGCTTGTCAATTTGTCTGTCTATGCTTAGTTAATTTTAGCAGATGCTGTTTCATATGTTCTGTTGCTACAGATGGTGAAAGTCTTATTTCATCCGGGGGGTCAAAACTTTATTTCATTTTTTTTTCTTTTTTCTTCCAATCAAAGAGCTAACACAGATGAAATTAAATTTTCATGTAGAGTTTATATCCTAATAGATGTTCTATACATGAAAAAATAGATACTGATTGACACAGCAGAAGATATTTTATTTCTAGGACAACTGGAGGAAGTGTTTTGGTGTTGATTTTTTTTTTTCTTGATGCTTCCAGAGGATCATGTGTCTTTTTATTGCCATAACTTATCAGTATACAATAAAAGTAAAGTTAAGGCTGCATGAACTGATTTAAAATTTTACAGGTGGCTGATAGATGTGTTCAATGAAATCAGAAGCAAGCCCAAGAAAGAGTCAAATCAGCCAGAGTCTTTGATTTTTGGATAAAAAATTCCTGCTATCTCAAAAAATACAAAAAACCCAACTGATGAAAAACTTGAGTATTATTTTGTTCCCCCCCCACCCCGGTAATAATTTCTGACTTTTAGATGTGTGAAATAATTACTGGTGTAAAACAAAGCCTCTCTGACATGAAGTTTGCTCATCTATATCTGTCACTGAAGAAAGGAAGACACATATTAAAAATCAACATGTGCAGACTCCATGTGGCTTAACCTAATAACTCCCAGCCAGTACAAACCTTCCGCAGTCAAGGTCACCACCTCTGCCTGCCCAAGGCACTCCATGCTCTATGCTGGATGTCTGCGTCCTCCCTACAGAGTTTGATCTGAGTTCGAGAGGTGTCTGATCTGCTGGGGTAGCTGCTTCCGTTGCTGCTGGGAACCATGCCCTGTGGCACATCACTGCCAGTGTTCAGCAGTCCCACACTCAGAAGAGTTTTTGGACATGTTCCATCCCAACTGCTGCACAAACCGCTGCCTGTGTTTGCTGTGCTTCCAGCTGGCGATGCTTTCCCTGGTGCCAGCTGAAGAGGTGCTTGACAGTTCCTAACTCTAAATTAAGAGTCAGCTGAAGATAACAGGTGTGAGCACCTTTTGAGTAGGATTAGCTTTCAGAGGCTGTTAGAAACTGCTAGAGCTTCTAGGACTGAACATCTCTCTTGGTTACCTGTGTAAGTAGCAGTGGCACCCTTCTGGAAAGAGAGCTCAGAAACAGCTTCATGAATTGCTGCATCCCTTAGCTGCTTTTATTTGCACTGTTCTTCCTTGGAGTGTCCTACTCTACTTACTGAGTCCATTTCTATTTCAGATTCTACCATCCTTATGTCTGGCTGATGCTATTAAAGACCAGGATGTAGCTATCAGTAAACACTATCAGAAGATGTGTGCCTAGTATGCGTCTGCTAGTTACTTCAGCTCATGTATGTAATATTTAAATGCCAGAAGTGCAAAGTCTAATGGGCCCTTGTCCTATTTGCTCTCCAAAGAAGAATCACAAAATCACAGAATGGTTGAGGGTGGAAGGGAAGATCTGGACGTCATCTAGTCCAATCCTCCTGATCAAGCAGGGCCACCTGGAGCAGGTTGCCTGGGCTGAGGAGATGTGCTTCCTTGTGTGTAGACCAGATTGCATGTTTTGGATCCTGGGGGTAGGGTACATTCTTAGGCTGTGACTGCTCAGCTTTTCCTAACATAGTAGGTATACAACTTAAAACAAAACTTATAAGGTTTGGATTAAATAATTATTTGTTTGTTTATTCTGTTTAGTCTAATCATAATCTTGCTTAAAATTTTGTGAACATTGAGAGTTATTTTGCCCTTTTTTTGCCAATCTTCATTTTTAATCAAGATCAGTTTCTTATTGGTGAGTTACAGTTGTTTGCATAATGTTTCCTTTTATTACATTTTGAATAAAGTTTCATTGTGTTGAAAAAAAGTCAGAACGTTTACTGTATTAAGAAGTTTATAGCAGAAAATATGAAGTATATCTAACAGCTGCAGTTTAAAATGGCTTTGTATTGACTTTTCACATATTTTTGAGCATTAATTCTTTCCTACGAAGAGTGATTGTAAAGAAAGTTCTCACTTAAATCTCCTTATGTATTTCATATATAATTGTATAGAATTTTTTTTAAAAAATATTTGATTATCTCTTCCATCACAAGTTTTACAATTCTCACTCACAAATACTGTAGTTACTGTGTTGGCGTTTTCAGTCCATTATTCAACTCCCTAGAAGCATGCAAGTTGTCACAATTTAAAAACAAGAACACTGGTAGATAATTGATCAAAATTGCCAGAGACAGCATGGATAAGACTGATGATTTCTTCTTCCTTAGATGATTATTTGGTATCTTGATTTGTAGTAGTCTTGGCCATCTTGTGAAGACTAAGAACTGCTCATGTACTGTTCAAATATTATAATGGACTTTTACAAAACTGATTACAGTGAATCATGGAAGCAGGTTTTGTAAAATAGATAAACCTATCCAAGTAAGATTTCCCACTTTCTCTATCATATTTCAGGAGCTGCATCCTGCAGCAATTTGTGCAAATGCTTGTCTTACTACTACCAATTAAATTTAATCACTGTAGTTGAAAAAGCACGCTAATGCTAATGGGATCAAAGGAGCCAAAACCATTCTGATAATTCTGATATATATGTGAAACATACATGCAGGCTTTGAGACTACCAAGGACCTGCTTATACAAACTGTTTGTATTATGGTGACACCTTTGTTTTTATTGCTAGAAATGCTCTAGTCTTTCCTAAGAATGCAGTAGAAATATCTAAAGTGAGGTATTTAATCAGATTCTACAACCATCAAAATAAAGATTAACTTATTAGAGTTTAAGGTTTTAGTTAAAAAAACCCAAACCTGTATGACCTGTACTGGATAACTTTATTTATTTTTTCTTTTTAAAATCTCGATAAATGAAATACTATTCCAAAAACTCTTTTCTTCCAATTCTGTTGCTTTACATTACAAACTATTTTTCAGTTTCTGCTATATAAAAATAATGATGAAAACAATTATTGTTCTTATCTTAACAAGGCAAGGTTGCTGAAGAAGTAAAAAATTAACAAAAAACTTAAAATTTGTTCAAAATTCTCTAGTTTTCAAATAAGCATCAATTCTTATAATTCCATGGCAACACTGGACTGCCTTTGAATTATATTTGTACCATCCCCAATACACTACAGAATTTTACATTAGTTGTTATTTCAACTGGGGACAGCATGATTTAGCTAGAACATTTTAAACCATGTTAGGAGTATATTCCCAGGCATATATGTAGAGATATAAATTTAGCTTGATAATACTTTTTCTTCTTGATTTAATTCTATTTTATTTTCAGGGGGAAAAAAAAAAAAAAAAACACTACCAAAAAGCCAAACAACAGTTTGTGTTTCAGGAATTTCCTGACAAATTAAAACTTCCTAATAGAGATGCACTGTGTATTTCCCAGGAAACACAAACTTGGCTTCTCGAAGTGTTGCGAAGTTATTAGTGGAATAGGGTAGATTGGAGAATTACTAGACTTTTTCGGTGCAGAGGCACAAGCACTATGCTTTCAAGAAAATTTATTTCTTCTGTCTTAAAGGAAGAGAGTGGTACATGAGAAGTACCTTGTCCAAAGGGCACAGATCAAGTGGCTATATTCCAAGCTGCTAATTTTCAGAATGATGAACATTGACAATTTCAGTGAAAACAGATGGTCACAATTTACCTAAAAGCACTTTCATTCCTTATTATAATTTTTTAGGCTCAGTTCCCTATATTATGTTGTTTCATACTGGTGAAACTGACAGATTTTCTGTTCAGAGCTATAGAGAAGGAGGCAATAACACAGCTCTGCCAGGATTAGCACGAATGCTGTGCTACTATGCCATTAGAAGTCACAGTCAAACGCCTCAAAGAACATCTTATCTTCAAACTAGCAAATCATAATTTGTATTAACAAAGCTAATGGAAAAGGACATTGAAATTTTAGAAGCTCAGTAAACAACAGTTCAATGAATGAACATATGTATCTAATAACAGCTATGTGGGTAATGTCTCTCTGTACAAATTCTTTCTCCATAGTAACAATTAGGAACTGCTATCCAGCTTCTCAGGAAACCTTGTGTCCTCAATCAGTTATATAGTCTGACACTTTACTGATAGCTCTTTCCCAGTTTTACTTTGCAGCTTTTAAAGATAGTGTTTTGTTCTCCATAACTTCCTTAACTCTCAGACTCTCTTCTCATCTATATGCATTGACAATTATTCTCTCACATGCCTTATAAGTTAAACTAGGTATGTCAGAGAAGAGTTTTCATAACTTCAAGAGAAGTTAAGATGAGTGGATGATGAGGAAACTTTTTGGGGACAGTGAGATGGGGGAGGCTGTCATGATTTCCCTGTGAAAGCAGCACAAGTAATGGTCCACCTCAAGTGCCTGCACATAAATGCACACAGCATATAAAACAGTCAGGAGACATATTTAGTATGCAAGTGTTGGCAATGTCAGAAGCTTTGCCTGAAATTGGAGTACAGACTGTTTAACTGTTTTGATGCCCTCTCTCATTTTACTGTTGGTGCCACCAGTACCTGATGTTGGTGATACAGGCTGGGCATTGACACTCTAGGGAGCGGCTGAGGACCCTGGAGGACAGTAAGCTGAACATGAGTCAGCAGCGCACTCTAGTAGCAGAGATACTGAACAGCATCTATGGCAGTGTAAACAGGAGCATAGGAAGCAGATCACGGAAAGTGATGATTGTCCTCTACTCAGCACCCATTAGACCCAATCTAGACACTGCATCCAGTTTTGGAATCCCTCGTACAGTCTCCATCCTTGGAATATTTCAAGAACCAACTGGTTAAAGCCCTGAGTGACATGGCCTGATCTTAGTGCTGACCCTGTTTTCAGCAGGAGGTTGTACTAGAAAGATTTAAATCCCTTCCCGTCTGAATTATCCTATGGTCCCGTGATTCCTGGAATTACAGGTCTAAGTGCACTTGAAGAGCTAGGATCTCACTGAGTTTACAAAGATGTGGTGGAATATTTCATATAACAGCAGGCTGCAGTGGATAGATATAGGATTATGGGAAAGATACACTGCAAAGGAGAGGGAGAAGGTATATTGTCTTTGCAAAGAGGTAGCATGAGTACACAAAGCTTTTCACTGAGGCAGGTGATCTTGTGGGTAGATTTAGATCTTATGGGTAAAAACTCTGGGGGTCGCAACATAAGAAGGACATGGACCTGTTGGAGTGAGTCTAGAGGAGGGCCACAAAGATGATCAGAGGATTGGAGCACCTCTCCTTTCAAGACAGGCTGAAAGACTTGGGGTTGTTCAGCCTGGAGAAGAGAAGGCTCCGGGGAGACCTTTAGTGGCTTTTCAATACCTAGAGGGGGACTACAGAAAAGATGGGGAGGGACTCTTTATCAGGAATTGAAGTGATGGGACAAGGGGTAATGGTTTTAAACTGAAAGAGGATAGATTAAATTAGATATTGGGGAGAAATTCTTTACTGTGAAGGTGGTGAGATGCTGAAGAGACTCTCTCCTGAGAGACTGCAAGGATCTTTCAAAGCTAACAGAATGAGAGTGAGTTAAACAAAAAAAAAAGTTACAAACCTGAACTTGAGGACAACTGATTTGGGCATATTCCGGGATCTGTTTTTCAGGATTCCATGAGAGACTGTCCTGGAGAGCAAAGGAGCCCGACACAATTGGGCTGGTCTTCAAAGACAGCCTCCTCAGTGCACAAAGACTGATTACTTAAGTGTGCAGAAAGTCAAGCAAATTTGGCAAAAGATGAAGACGTAGGGACAAGGAACATCTCACTGAGCTCAGACAAAGGAACAGTCAAAGGTGGTAATTATTCTCTTCTCTTTAGCACTTGGGAAACCTCATCTGTTCTGGGCTCTGTAGTACAAGGCAGACATGAGCATACTGGAGGAAGTCCACTGGAGGGAGGACCACCAGGATGGTCAGGGACCTCAAAAACATGATGTACAAGTGAACTAGTATAAGCTGAGAGAACTGGGGTTGTTCACCCTCAAAAAGGGACAGTGAAGGGCAGACCATATTGCTGTCTACAACTACTCAATAGGAGCATAGGAGGTGAAAGACAAAAGGGGAAACGTGGAAAACTGTGATTGTACATAAAGAAAACCATTTTACCATGATGGTGTCTAACAATGGAACAGGTTGCCCAGAGGGGTTGAGAATCTCTGTTCTTGGATGTGCTAAAAACTCACAGGGACAAAGCCATGGGCAGTCTTATCTAATTAGACGTCCTTTGAGCAGGAGATTGGATTAGATAACCTCCAGATGTCTCTTACAAATTCTCTCAGTTTTGGCCTCAAATTTTCTATGATTTTGTATTTGAAATTTACCTTTTTTGATACCAACCATTTTCTTTCTTTCTGGTAGAAAGAGATCTACTTAACATTTTGCTATTTTTTAATCTTACTTGGAAAACATTGCTCTTTCTGTCCTGAAAGCTGTGGAGTCTAGAAACAGCAGTCTCCAGATACCTCTGTATTTATTCCTATAAAGTTTATCTTTACACGTAAATCACAATATTATTTTTTTTGCAAATTAATTTCTCAAATTTCCCTATGCAGTTAATGTTTTTGTAAACATTTTTTTGCAAATGTTTTTTGAAAAGTTGTACTAGGATTTTGACTTAGGTACATAAACATTGATACACCAGAGTGAAGATTCAGACGAATAGGGGTTTTAAAGCATGTTTTAAAAACTTTTGCAAAATTTTACTTTTAAAAAAAACAAAAAACATACAATTTGGACTTTTTTTTTAATTAGAAATGCTTTCTTTTGAATATCCCATGTTCTAAATACAGAGCCTGCTTTAAAGAAAAAAAAAAAAGAAAGTGCACTTAGACACATACTCGTGCATTCCTAGTCAAGAAAAATGCTTGAAGGCGAGATTGATTTGAAATAGTTTAAATCCTTTAGACCTAAAGGCATCTGTGTGTTTGTTTTTTTTCTCTCAACTAGGATGCTTCTCTGATTGGGGCTGTGAATTTGAATGAGAGTACAGTCAATAATTCAATCTGAATAAGAGTCTCAAACCCATTCTAGAAATGTATGTGATGTAGGAAATCAATGGCGCTTCATTTATTTATACCAGCTGAGTATCTAGTACTTACATATTGACCTCCACAGTCTTAAAAGTTTGTTTTAAATATATCTACATGCATTATTATGAAGTTAATTCGTTATTATTATTTTGTGCCTGCCTCTGAAAAAATCAAATACAACTTTCCAATTTAAAGCATATTTGATAACTTGGACATTCACATGTAGATAAACTCATATGCATGAACATTCTATATTATAAGAAAAGCTTTTCCCTGTCATGTTATAGCATATGACTCATTTAGTTTTCTTTCCTGAACAGTACTCTGAAGTGTTTCTATTTCCCCATTAGATGTATAGAAGATCTGCTAAGACTAGAGTTCTGAGTTGAACACTTAAACATAATACGCCAGAGTAAAGATGAAGACAAATAGGGGGAGATTAAGCATGTTTGGAGATAAATTTCTGTCGGAGGACCTGTATGGATTTTTGTTTTATTGCATTTTTTTCCCTATTAAAGATGTTTACTACTTCACAGAAGCAGTACAATTGATTTCTTGTAGAGAGAAAAGCAGTACATGAAGAACTTTGAATCCCTATTGTCTTGACTTTCTAAACAGTTCTTTTGAATTTTTCATCTACTATGATTTCCTCTGCAATTATAACAGCATTAAAAAATCTATTTTGTATGAACTAGAATCATATTCCTTTTCAAACACTAGAGGATCCAAGCTGTTTTAATGTGTAAACAAGAGTCAGAAACACACTGAATGACTTTCCATCTCTATCTGAGAAGTTTTTCATATTGCTTATCTTCTTCATGACCTTTTATTTTCCTAAAAAAAATTCTTCAACCAGAACTGACAATATAAGCGCTTCAAAGCTCAAAAAGCTACTACAAGTATGGTTAGCTATACCAATATTACCTTTATACTAAAAGAACAACATTAAGTTACTTTAAGCATTTGTCTCAGGAAAAAACTTTAAACTATGTAAGCATTCCTAACATATATATTTTTGGTAGGGTCAATTCTATCAACATCGCAGTCCTCCAATTTTCCGGCACAGCATAATTCTGTAAATACTGATGTTCATAAAGCTGTCCTACCTAGACCTGTATTCTAGCTCTCCTGCTGCTTGCAAAAGACTGAATTTGCTTTGCTCTCATTTGAAAAGGGTAACTTAATCACCAAGCAGTGATGTATTCTGATTGTCATTGCCCATCACCTTTTCATTTGAAGCTGAGCCACTGTGAACATGCAAGTAGGAGTCTTTGCATTAAATCACAGAAAAAAGGACCTTAATTCCAGTCTAGTGATTAGGACACTTGAAATTGAAGCTCATTCATTTAAAGCAGGTGTCCTAATGACACTTATCTCCCAGTGTAGGTGGCTATTTTTAACAGTGATTCATTTGCCCAAGGACATTTTGTTCTTCCATTCACATAATGGAAAACATTACAAATGTCTAGGCATCCAGTCAGAATGGTTCAGCTTCATGATAGTCTCATGGTATTGCTAGGTCAAAACATTAAAAATATTTATGCACATGCCTTCCTTGTTTCTTCACAGATGTCCTTTCTTTGTAAATGTAGCTATCCAATCTACAAAAAGACCCTGGAAGCCACTAATTTTTTTCCAAAAACAAGACTGACACGTAAGATGCATAAAGGCACTGTGCATGAGAAATGACAGTCATCCCTGACAGTCACTACTGAAATAAAAGCTTATATTCCTATCTCAAAAAAATATCCTCTAGGACAGCAAGCCCAGATCACTGCTCCTGTCTCCAGTATGAACTCTCACTTAAAAAGAACATCAGATAAAGCAGTAGTCCCGAGCAGAAAGGGCAATGTCCTGGTTTCACCTGGGAAAGAGTTAATTTTCTTTCTAGTGATTGCTGTGAAAGGAATGTCACTAATATATATTGGGTCTAGTTTTTGCTAAGTGATTTTTACACTATTCAAGGATTTTTTTCAGTTTCCCATAGAAGCATAGACAGACCAATGGAATGCCAAGCAAGTATTCCACACCATAGACATCCTCCTCAGTATATAAATGGGGTTTGACCAGGGGACAAGAATCCACGATCACTGCTCAGGGCATGTCATCATCATTATTATTATTATTATTATTGTTATTTTTCCTTTTCTGTTATTGTTTCTAATAAACTGTCTTTATCTTAATCCACAAAGAGGGTTTTTTTCCTTCCTTTCCCCTCTTCTTTTCCCCTCTTCTTCCCACCCTTCCTGGGTAGGGGGGAAAGCAGGGAGGCATGTGTGAGCAAGTGGCTGTGTGGTTCTTGTTGCTGTCTGGGGTTGCCTGCCGCAACTGGCAACCATAAAACACCCCATACTTCCACAGTCCCTGAACTGCACTCAGTCTTCCTCAATTCCTTGGAAGCACAGAATTTCCTTGTATTGGTTGGTTGGAGATTTCTGTCTCAAAGGTTCCCTCCTCATCACAGGCAGTATTATTGATATTACACATGGTGTGGCTCCATGGCACAGGTAAATATCATGGGTTCATTAGGCTGGTAAGTCGAATGTATAATAACTCAATAATAAGATATCTTTGTAGCATGAAAGCAGCAACTGACTAGGAGACAACTCACAGCACTCACACAGTATCAGGCAGAAACCAATGGATTTCAGCAAGCAGCATGTGTGGGTATCCTTTTGTATAGCTCCAGGCCAAAATTACGGAAGGAAACAAGTAGCCAGAGTGAGTCCTAATGCAAAGGCAGCACTCTTTCTATTGGGAAATGTGAGAGATGCAAAAAATCCAGATTGGACTGAGCTTCCAGGAGGAGAAAATATTACAAAAAGGGCAACTGTGGGAAAATGATATAGGGGTATTAACTAACATCATCCACTCAGGAAAAAAAAAATAATGATGTTTTCATCATTTAGGTGTTCTCCTACAGCGGGTGGTTCCTTATTCTCCCATGTCCTCCAGTCTACACCACCTTCTGCCCACTCACTTAACCCCCATTGTTAGTCTAGATTTAGGTGCTTTCAGGTCTCCCACTTGTGTCCTCTTAAGCTGTCCATCCTTTCCATAGCTATGTCACTACACTGTCTCTAGTTTCTCCAAGTCTTTACTACAACTTACCTTCAGTAACTATATTTACATTTGTTACATATTTATCTAGTCTATGATGCTCTCACGGACTTTGCTTCCTCTCTCCTTCTGTTTCTGGTCATACTGGTGGTCAGTCCAGACCCAGGCAGAAAATTAATGGATTTTTTCATTTTACACCAGGAAAGAAAAAAAATGAAGATTTTGACTTCAGAGTTCACTGAAGGTTTGCTAATCTCAGTAGAGGAAAGGAACCTGCACTTTTGTGCTGATAAACGCTTTAAAATTTTGTTAAATGAATTTTAAATATGAAAGAAAAAAAAAAGGAAAAAAATCCTTTAATTTTCTTTATTAATAGCCTCACTAGAATACTAGTGGAAAGGTGGACTGTTCTTTGTCTCTCTGTTCTTTGGTTGACTGTTACACATTAGCATATTTTTAACAGGTCATGGAGCGTTGCCTATAATTCAGCTGAAATCCTTCAAACTGTGGACAACATTGAGCAGGCTTGCGCATCTGTCAGAAAAGGAGATTAACCGTCAGACTGTGCAGACAAGAAAAAATGATGTTTGTACTGATTATAAGAGGCCCACCCTCTTTTGAATAACTTAGCAACTCAGGCCTCAGGGCTTGACAGGGATTGTCTTGGCCGATTGTGGATCTTTTTAAGCTGTGACTGCAAAAATTGCTTAAGGTCAGGAAAGGGTCAAGAGGGCTGTGTCCTTCCGATGAACACTGACTCTGCAGTATCTTATTTCCTATAATGTAGCAATGTCTCATTTTGCTTCTGCTTAGTCCTGATTCTGCAGTGGAAGGGCTTAACTGTAAGTGGTAATGGCCTAATAAAACAAACCTGCGAGCCAATGAGGAAAGAGCGACTAAACAGACTTTGTAACAACATGTAAGAAAAATCTTTCGTGGACCTAAGACTCTGGAGGAAGAAACCACTTCCTTCACCATCAAACTCCTCCCAGTGGAGAGTCCTGGATGCTAATGACTGAATGCAAATCTTCCCTACTAAGTGAAGACGGATACCATTAACCTTTAGAGAGGGACGTGGAAAGGGCAAACATAACATAGGGTAGAAGTTAAGGTACTATACAGTCTGTGTATAACAATTTTAACCACAACATTCATGGAAATGAATGCATATATTAGGATCATTGTAACTGCATTAATACCATTGTTCTGAATAGATTGACAAGACATGAGTAAGACTAATAATGAGGTCATATTTTCACATATGAGTTCCCTTGCTCCCTTTTTTACACATAGCTTTTTGAGGATAACTTGTTCTTATAAAAGATATATTAAAGTAAATAGCTGTAGCAGCTGTGTTCTACGTTGAAGCAAATTCTGTCAGCATGTGACAACCATACTCTGAACATTTGTGCTGGTCTGCACAGGGCTAAGATATAAGGATGATAAATCCAAAACAGCTGGAAGAATGAGGTAGGCTCAAGTTACACAGGTTTTGGAGAGCCAAGTACCAAGAAAAAGGATTGCAGAAAGTAGCCAAGCTCACATACTTTCCCAAACTCATCTCGTTGGTTGCAGCGTCAGGAACAGAATAATGGGCTAGGTGGACAAAGGCCCACCCCACTGACACCCCAAAACATTCCTAATGTCCTACTGCAGAATTCTCAGGCTTTCAAGGTTTTATTGCTTGGTTGTTGTTGGTTTTATTTTTTTAGTTTGGGTTTTGGTTTTTTTTCGTTGACTTTTTTTGGGGTGTTTTTTTTTCTTTTTTTTTTTTTAGTGTGTGAGCAGCATTCTTAAAATGACACTCGAAGTCCTAATTTATGAACCTGATCCCTACTCCCTGTGCCATGTTTGATTCTTATTATTGGTAGCAGTCCAACACACACTTAGTCCAAAGAGATTGGTTTGAAATGTCATCATTTTCTTACTATAACTGAAGATGTCGTTCATTTGATCAGAAGCACATATCCAGGGATGTTTTGAAAGGCAATACCAATCTAATGTACATCAACACACACCAGGTCTGCAATCAAAGCTTCTGCCTGACAAAATTTATCTTTAGGGTTCAGATGCACCTTACACAACTTACTTTGCAGTTACTTCTAGATTTGTCAGGACGATAAATAGCCATAATGGCCATTTCAGGCTTATCTCTATGATCTCAACAGAAACTATATAACGAAAATAAAGAAACTATATAAAGAAAAAAAATACTTCCCAGATTAATTTGCATGTTGCTACTTAAGCCTAAATTTACTCCTGAGTAAAGTGCCTTAAAAGCATTACAATATGTAAAAAGGTAACAACAGAAGTAGTCCACTTTTAATAGCAAATTGTGAACTGTTAGACATTCAAAGCCTATTAGGTCAAGTTCTGCTATTGGTATAGCTCGAGAAATAAATTTGTGAATCTTGATGAAATCTGTGTGCCAAATTCTCAGCAGCATGAAGACAACATTGTTATTTTAGACAACACCAAAAGAATCTTTGAGCAGAAGATGTAGTGCATACATACAGAGCTGAGGCAGACCACTGTATGTGTGCCTACAGTGTCAGTTTGGGGTTTAGATATTCACCTTCCTTGATAGCATAACACTCAGCTTTCAGACTTATAAAGGAGAGTAAAAATTGCAGAGCTGTGCAAGATGAACAATTGGTCTTTCAACTTTTAACTAAAAACCTACCAGTAATTCAACAAACATATAATAAAAATTCAAATTCTTCCTAATAGCCATCACCAGAAATGATTGGCAGAACTTTAGGATCATATTTTTATGTTTAACCTAGGTAATAGTAATTAATTATTTTGAGTAAATAAACATACATTAATGGTGTAACCATAATAAATGTGGTTATGATAACATTTTCTTTAACTGAATTCAAGAACAACATCTGTATAGATTGATTTCATGAAATTTAGATGCAGGTTAATACCTGTCATCTGATGGCTAAATTAGGAAGGATGAATATTTAATAATTTAAAGATATTAATATTTATCACAGTAAAATGTGTTTTGCTACTGAAATTAGATAAAAAGTAAATTTTTCATGATATCTCTAGTTATGACAAAATCAAACCTTTTCTTGAGACACTTCTACAAACTTCATAGTAGTTTGTTGTCAGATACTTTTGTGCAATGATCACAGGCAACGTCTCACAGGTTCCTTTTCACTTACTTTTGAAGTTTCAGTCTGTCACTGTGGTTTAACTTTAACAACACTGCTGGCAAGGGCTTTATTATATTTTTTTTTCATTAATCATTTAATTTTCCTGATGTGCAGCTGACAATTAACCCAATTTGTCATGTCAGATACTTGACTGTTGATTAGAATGATGATTAGGTCTTTGATTGGTGATTCAGATACTTTAATTATTTTCATGCATTAAAAGAATTTACACGTAAAAAGAACTGTCTGACAAAGCTGTTAGAATACATACATATTCTAATAGATATTTAATAATTGCACTGATTCAGTGACAAACTAATTGCCCAACTTTATAAAGAATGAAGGCATTGTTTAGTTTCTCCTAAATCTATTCAGCACCGGCCTGAAAATATGCAACTTTTTTCCCTACTTTTTTTTTTTTTTTTTAGTGTAAAATTCTGGTAGCATAAATTTACAAATGGATGTATTTGCTGTGGGAAAAACATATGTTTTCCATGCTATTTTTTCCCCCTGTAAGGCTTCCAGGAGATCTCTTACGTAAAGCATACCTTATTTTCTGTGGCCATTCAGAAAATATATTCATTTCGCACAGCCCCAGTGCACAATGCCCCACTGGAAGTGTCACCTCATTAAGATCAATAATGCTGTGAAGCCAAAAGCAGCTAATGAAGCAAAAACATTTAAGAACCAATTTCTATCTTCTTAGATCCGGAGAAAATTAATGTTAAGAATATTATAACTGTACAAAACTGACCCTTTGGCATTTTGAAAAAGCTGTATAGCACCAACTATTGAGAACTCAGTTCTTCATGCCATACAAAATTTGTACCTCTTCTGTGACCTGTTTATTTTGTTTGCTTTAGGGTTTTCTATTAGCTGTTGTCAGGTTGGTTTCTTTGTTTAACTTTTTTTTGTTGATCTGTATGCAACATACAGAGAAATTACACATCCTGATAAAACACTCCCCAGGTATGCAAATGAATATTGTTTAGCCTATGTCTACCACTTCCAGCAAAAACAAAATATTGCTTCGTTAGACCTTCAGGAAGACATGCATTTGTATCTGGTAGTTCACTATTGTACATGACAAAACTAGCCCCTCGGGAAAGGGTGTGGGAAAACAGTTGCATCTTGCCATGGATAGGACTAAAAGCAGTTGACGTTTGGTATTCTCGAAGTGAGGTCATAATTTTTTGAGCATGTGCCCTACCAGAATATAGGCATTTTAAAAACAATGGTCAGCTGCTGTCCGTGAAAGCACTCTGAAATAACTTGAAGAAGAAAAAGCATAATACTGTGATATCTTTATGTAGCAGAAGTGGCATAATTTTGTTTTATCACATTTTTTACACACTCAAAAAGCCTAATTAATAATAGTTTATTTTAAAATGAATACAAAGAATCAGGGTGTAGTAAGTGTTGTTATTTTCCTTGGAAATCACTGAAATGGAACTTAGTCTTGATGCTATTTATAGTGACCTGAAAAATGTCAGAAAGGAGCTTTTGTTACATTAATACCTCTGGTAACAAGAGGGTTTTTTAAACCACATACTGCAAGATTATGAGCTTCAGCTACAAAGTGGTGCTGAAGTCTCTCTATATATCTGCCAAAGTCAAGTGAGTAGTTTATAGTCTGATCTTCTCAGGATAACTACACATGCCCTCTTGTATATGGTAGGAACTGTAGAAGAAATATAGGCATTCATAGCCTTGTTTATTATTAAGGGAATTGGGAAGAACAAGGTTAACAACACGACCAGAAACAGTAGGATCATAATAATGGCATGCAAAAAAAGACTTAGTGATTCAAAGCTTGGTTTATCAGCAAAATAATCTGTATCTTTTAAATATGTATGAAGATTTAAACAGACAATTTTCTGCAATTTACCTACCTACTGCATATTATCATTATAACTTCCCGGATAAAGAGAGGAGCATAAATTATGGAGATTCTTGATTGTGTTATCAAGCACTCTTGTACCTTGATAATAGCTGTTTGATGGTTTGCTCTTTGGAAGTAATGCCAGACAAACTTCCCCACCGAACTTAAAATTTGTTAAAAGAAGTGTGTTTTACAAACATAAAAGTGTTTATTAAAAAAAAAAAAAAGTATGAAAGTATAGTTTCTATATGTTAAGATTTTTTTTACAGATTACACTAAGTAAAAATTGTTTTCACAAATCTGAAATTAGTAGTTTGGAATTTTTTTTTACAATAATCAAGATTTGTGCCATGGTCCTGGCATTCAAAAGCCATCAGCCACTTTTACTGACATCAATAAACACTATTTTACAGCTTTCTCAATGCCTCAGGAATGCTGAACCTCTTACCTTAGTTAGAGTGCCCAGAATCAAACTGCATTTCTGATGCTATAGGACTTTGAAATAACTTCGTCTCAAGCACTCTTTTTACTCCAAAAAGGGAAAAGGAAAAGTACAGAAGTAGTTTGACTGATAGCTGTCAAGAACACAAACTGGATTCTTAATTGGATTTTGTCTTGAGGGGAAAATAAATTAAATACAGTGTTGAAGAAGACACTAGTTATTTCCACCAAACTGTCTGTTACTACGATTCTAAAACTGCAAAGCCCTTTGCTGGAGAAATTCTCATTCCCTTTACTTGTTGCCTGTCAAAACCAGTTCCTTTCATTAATGTTATTGTTGTCATTATTCTTATCATTAATCACTACAAGCTTTTTGCTAATTTACAGCCACTGAAAATGGAGTGAAACAGTGGGGGAGTGGGGAGAGAATGGAAAATACTTATTGTACAAGGAGGAAAAAAAATGAATTGGCTGGGCTTGTCTCTGTTTGGCTAGAGCGATTCTATAGCCTAGGGATAAAGAATTTCAGTTCAAAGAAAGAAGTCTCAGATTTTAATCCTGGATGTCAGTGCCATTTATGCATTTTAATCATCAATTCTTAAAGCGAAAAAGTTCACAAAACCAATAAAACTATTTCTGGGATAGCCTGATTTATTCTTTGATGTCAGTCCAACATCTATTTTCAGGGATGCTACCTATTCCTCAAGGGACAAGGAATACCAGTTTCAGAGTGGCAAAAAATTCAACACTTACACAACCTTAGTAATTTTACTTGGGCCTTATCCAACTTGTTTAGAAATCAATAATAGATATGCATTTTTCTTTTCATTTTAAATGGATATGGTCAAGGTCCTGCATATGCAAATTATTTAATACATACTTACCTCTAACTTTTGCTAGTAGATTTTTAAAAGATACGTATACACAGTTGTGTTAGCTTTTTCTGTTATTTCAAAGCAGAATCTAATAAAAATGTAAACAGTTATTCATTCTTCCAAAATAAGCATTTAAAAAACACAGAAAAGAAAATAAAATCAATTCATATCTTCTGCATAAGATTTGTCATGAAATATTAAGTGTAACAGTAGCATGCATATAGGGTTGAACATAAGAGTAGCATAAAATTGTCTACGTCTGAGTCACTTAATTTTTTTACCGAGGAGGAAATAGCAGGTTTCTGGAACACCAGCCTTCAGATGATTATAATGATGATGAAGATGATGATGATAAGAATTATGGCAATCCAATATCCTGAAGACTACTGGGAGGATATCCTAGGCTTTTTCTGGATATATTACGCTTTAACATAAAGCTTCTTAGCAAACAATCTTGAAAGTGTGATGTGACTCCCATGGAAAACATAGTTCAAATGATCTATTTGTCTGTCTGTCTCTCTATCTGTCTATCTCTCTATCTGTCTATCATCTATTTCATTTCTATTAATAAAATAGTGCAAATAATACCAGTATTTTAACAGCATTTTAAAAAGAGATAGTTATGAACCATCTAAGCATCTTTGACAAATTTGATGGCATTTTAATAAACTGGAAGCTTTTATTTCACTCCTATTATTTATCTAACTGCTTTTGCTGATAGCTACATGACACAAAGTATACATAAGTACTTATGATGGTTTTGGTATTACACAGGACTTAAAAACACCCTACAGGCATTAATTACAAAAAAAAAAAAAAAAAAAGCTATTTGAAATAAATTGCCCAAATGGAGCTTGTGTTTGATTATAGCGATGTGTGGTGTTCGATTATGGCTGCGTGTGGGCGTGTGTGTGTATGTTTATATATGTGTGTATGAATTCTAATTAATTGTAAGTAGTTCCAAACAGATGTATAATAAAAAGTCATTATGCTGAAAAGTTTAAGATGAAACAAGGTCAATAAAATGAATGCTTATTCATAAAGGAAGCTGTTTAAGAACTTCAAGAACATTGAAGCTATGAACAGCCTCTTAATGTAAACAGAATTAATCCAGTGAAAAGCTAAATGAGTCCTTTGAAATCAATGGTAAAATGCTTCATTTACATAAATTTTGGATACTTCTAAAACCTTACTGGGAAAAAAAAACTGATGCTGCTTCAGAAAACGAAAAGATTTACAAAACTGAGATCTATTGAACGGTTCTCAAAATGGAGATACAGGAACATGAACTGTGTCTAAAGTTTTTCATTGGCAGGTGGGAGGAACTTTGTATAGCAGTCAATGTCCATAATTTCTAGATTTAAACTACCTTTTTAAGACAAGAAGGTATCATTCTGATTATTCATGTAAACCTAAAGAAAACTGCAAACTACCAATTTAAAGACAACATTTGATGGAGAATTGATGAAAATGCATTGGTTTTTACTGAGACAATGTAGAAAAAATCCTAAATAAAGCAAAAATATCTGATTTCCAATTTGAACTGTGCTAGCTTCAACTTGTCCTTGTTTCAATTTACTAGGTAAAATATTTTTTAACATCAGAGTTGACATTTTATTCTGTAAAAATAACCATAACCTGTGAAAACCATGACTCTTAGCATTCTCTTTATGTAGTTTTAGTTACTCATTCTTTGATTGTAAGGCATACTTTCAAGACCATGAAACACATGTATCCATCTGCGGATGCATGTACTTATGCATGCATGCCATCTACATATTCATGTAGGTGTGAACACATTCTATGATATAATGAATTCAGATTTTTCAGGATTATTTTCAAAGTATCATTATCAGGATTGGGCATATTTTTTATTGGTGGCTCAGAACTGTCACCTACGAAGTGACACCTTTTCCAGATTACAAACTGAAAATACGAATCTGAAGCTGTCTTTAGAATGGGGTACAAAAAGTTGTGGTTATGGACTTATATTTTTCCAGACACCAAGGAGTGTTTCTGCATGCAACTTGACAGTCTTAATATTATCAGTTCTTTATGATCAAGTGCATTGTTCTTTATCAATTACTGTTTTGATCTCAGATAGTTACCAACTGCTTGTACTCCATGTAATTGTACTCTCTGAATTGTACTCTCTGTAATTTTCCTCGTCTCTGAAAAAGGAACGTAGAGCATTTATAACGGTTATACTGTAGAGACTTGTAACAGAGACAATTGAGATTGGTATGAAACAAACATGAATGTAAATGTATGCATGTATATGTGTAAGTACCAGAAGAAACAGCATAGCAAGCGTTAAAAACATGGTCTGTCCTGATAAAAAAGAATATCATTCCAGTGTTTAAAAACTTGGTATCAAGAGCAGATGGCCTGCACTCCCGTGTGACAGCAAATTACTCTCCATTCTAAAAACAGGAGGCCAGCAACAAAGTGGTAGCGTATCAGTTATGCCCTTTTTTTCATGTTAGCCCACCAAGAAAACAAATATGTTTCCATCCTAGAAAAACAGGTAATGCAACCTTGCTCAAGGTTTATGGAGATGGAAACAAGCAAGACACTGAATTAAAGAACCAGACAATAACAAATTATAACTCTTAAAAGGTATAAAATAACTGTCCAAAACCTAGTTTATCATTGCCACTCAAGAAGAACCCCAGAGGTGTGATGAAGATCTAAGAGCTGGCATCCCTTGTCCTCTGTGGCACACACATGGTCCTCTCTGGAACACTTGGGCATATACATCTTGGATCCTGTGAGTATGATTTTATGAGAATATGAGTGAATTAAGTCTATAAGATAATGAATGCAAATGGGTAATATCAGAGATTTCATAAATAAATATTTTCCTTTCCAACAAGCTCTCCCTCTGAATTTTATTATGCAAAATTCTTACAGTACTGTTTTTCTTAAGTAACGTAGGAACCAACTAAGAAGCAATGTGTGCAAGAAACCAATAAACAAATCAAACTACTTATGAAATTTATATAAATTCATTTTAATTGAAATAAAATTTTCAATCCAACATGAATGGCTGAATGTCAGACTAGCAGGAAATAGCTTTTATCCTAATATGATGTTGGAAGGCAGCTGGTGATTTTGAATCTCAGGAGGAAATTAGCTTCTGCATCTATGGGTTTAGTGTTTGTACACAACCAAGAGGAAGAACACTGGTGTTTCTTCTTGGGTTGCTGGACTAAAATTTGCTGCATTTATGTCCTGTCCTCCAGTCACTTCCTTCCAGTTTTCCTGGCATAAGGTGGAATCCAACAACTTCAGTAGGTATTTCCTTTTTCTGGAGGGGTGGAGGGGTAAAGGAAAACCTGGTTCGGGCTGAATGTCCAATTAGCACAATTTGGTCTATTGACAAAGTATAGGATAAGGATCAGGATAAGGCTCAGGCTGTATAATTATGTCTAGTATTTCTGGATATTTAATAAAGGATGTTACAATGATCGCTTTCAAAATTCGAAGTAACCAAGGAAAGAAAGATTACAACACAAAATGAGTAAAATATTACCATGCACGGTTCTGTATCTTTTCATTCAAATTTGCCCAACTGAAAAACTCACATGAAAAATAGTTTAATGGAACACAAAATCTTTATAAAAATTGATTTTTCCCTTTATGAACTTGCTGCTAAAGTCATATATTAAGTTTTTATTCCAGCTGGATATCTATGAACCTTTTAACTCTACATTTGGTAGTTTATGTCAAATTTCAGCAGTTTAGGGAAAAGATGTTAAGAGCATATCCATTGATATTTTCCGGCATCATAAATGGATTCAAATTCTGATTCTTTGAGGAGATTTGCCTGAAGTAAAATAAAATAAAAATAATATACACCAGTTAGGATCTCTCTCAGCAGTGAACTCATAATTACACATTAATCTGACAGCTTGCACAATGCTTTATCTGGGTAAGAGGGAAGAATATTCATTGGAGAATTCTGTTCAATTAAAAACTGCAATGCTTCAGAATTTTTTTTTTCCAGCAATATCTCATTTTCATTGATGAAAAGGGGAAGTTTTGGCCAACTTAAGGCATCAGGCTGACATTTTTGGGATTAAACATGTTTATGTTTTCATTTAAATTATTTGAATATTTTTTTCTGTGTTATTATAAACTATGCTTCACTTAAACATGTCAGTCACAATAAAAGACAGTTTTCATCAGTATTCTAGAATAAATACTTTACACTGAATTTTTTTAAAGCTGCTGTTTGTTGTTGTTTTTTTTTAAAGAACAAAAAATTAATTTCCACCTTCTGCATTGTAGGTATATAACACATTTATATGCATAATACAATTTTAGTGGAGGTAAGTGCACACTGAAGGCAGTGGAATTGAAAAAGGAATTTTCTCACAGATCTGCAAAATTCTAGAAATAATTCATTCTATGTGTAGAAAGATGAGTTAAGTCTAAAAACAAATATTAAGGAAATAGCTATTACTCTTCAGGAATAATTATTTACTTATTCATAAAGTTATGGTTGTTTGTTGTTTTAAAACTACTGTTTAGAATTACTCAGTTAAAAATCAATATTACTGAAAATTAACAATGAGCTGTTTTCTTTGCTTTATCTGTAAATTAGCCAATTACATTTTCACTTTTACTCTATTTCTTTTCTTTCCTCTTTGTCTCTAGAAGTAATAAGTTTTGAAAAAAGGGTTCATGTGTGTTCTCTCATGCTGAATGTTCTCAATCATTCTAAGGTATTCCTTTTAATTGCTATTGTGTCTCTTCAGTCTATCTGGTACAAATGGAAAGGAAATCCCAAATCTATTATGAAACAAAAATTTCTTTTTCCTTTTTACCCTCCAAGAAAACCTCAATATGTAGCTAGGAGTGTGTAAGTCCCATTCAATTTTGGGGTGAGGGTGGGGTGGTGGAAATCACATGAACATCATTTTCAGAAAGAAGACAGGTAAAATAAATTCTAAAAGATTATGACAAAATAACAGAAAAAGAAGGTGATCCACTTTCTCATAAATGTTTTATACATAATTAAAAAATCAAAAGGATTACAGTCACGTACATTAGACCATGACATAGAGGGGAAAAAAAAAAAACAACCAACCAAACAAAGCAGAATGTGTTTTATTTTTTTGTGTATAGAAACAGAGAATGGCAAGAAATGCATAATAAAATAAGAAGGGATTTTAAATAATTTATTTTGGTAATTAATTGTTTTTCATCAGGATGTGTGAAGATAATGTGTAATTTTGTGTGTATCAAATTTTGGGACCATTTCAATGTCTGCTAACCTAGGTTTCAGAAATTGTGTAGATAGCTATCTAAAATTGGATGTTATAGTGTGTAAAAATTGATGCATCTAAAATCACAGATGACCCCAGGAAACCTTCTTCCTGGACTTTTTACATTTAACAGTTTGTTACATAAAACAAGGAATCCACAACCTTTTGTCTAGTGAAGAAAAAAGAGAAAAATGGAAGAAGAAGCACTAAAAGTTAAGTAATTTAGGACTTGATTCAGAAAAGGATATAGGTGCTCTAGTCTTCTCTCTCCACAACAAAGATTAAAATTTAACTGTTTGGTACCTGTCTGATGGTGGAAATTACGAACTTTACAAAGACACTGCTTTGCTTTGATATTCTCTAGTTTCTCATAACTGTATTACGCTTATATCCCAAACTCCCCTACTACTGGTCAGTCTGTTTATCTCAGGATGTGATCCAATGGGATGGTGGCTCAGCAAGCGTGGTACTTGGGACACTGAACAACTCAGGAGTAAAAGGGGTTCTGGCTGCTGCCCTGAGATTAATTCTGTCAGTTCATCCCATGACTACCTTTACGCATTGCAACATGTAACTTCCATTGTGTTCACTACTAATGACAAATATTAGACTGAGTATTTTCCACCCTGGTTTCAGTGCCTCTAAGCTAGGCACCTAGCCTAGCCATCTTGACTCTTTGTATAGTCAGTGACAAAAAAATAATTCTGTCCTGTGAGTTTTTGCATTAAATGGTATGAGCTATTACCTGATAAATCTTTCCTATTTTGGTCTCTTTTATATCTTGCAAAACCATACAAGCATTCAAAAATTTCATAGAGGACAGAAAACAGTGCAACTACTTAGTGATTAACATTATACAAATCTTCGAAAACCTATGCTTTCACTGCAGTCTTGATAACTGATGATAGGAAAGATTTATTTATCATTTAGAACAAATAAAGCACTGTTAAATAAGTTTAATACGTTCATTTATGCAAATCAGCTGTGTGAGCCCTCAACCATGTTCTATCTACTTCCAAAACATAACTTGAGGAAAGATAACATGAACAATTCATTGTAAGTTAAACTGGAAACCTCTTTGATAATTGTCCAAACCAATAAGCAGTCAAATAAGAAGATAAATAAATGAGATATTTTAAAAAATTATGTTAACATAAGACAAATATTCAGGAACCATAAACTGAAGTATAACTTCTAGCAGATTTCAGTTTCTATTCATTTTAACAACATTTTCCACAGCCTTGTTTCACCTACAGCTTCTCTTACACAACTAAACCTGCATTTGTCCTTTCTGTGTACCTGAAGTTGTCAGCCGAACTGGACTCAAGTTTACATTTGTTGTAGGGATAAAACAGTAAGATGGAAATAGGTCATATTGATTTGTCTTCATGCACACTGTCCATTCTGAGATTTAGTGCAAAAACCTGCAATTTCTACTAAAAGGTGGTTTTCTGAGGTGCAGCAGCTTAGCAAATATAATAGTAAATCTAACTTACCTGATACTATGCACCTGATGGATAGCCATGCCCATGTTATTACACACCTTACCTTTTATAACGAGGGCAACACATCAAGCTGTTTCTCAGGAGTGATGCCTCCTTTATCAGGTCTTTGCCTGCTCTAGTATTATGACCAGGCTTGGTTTGGCAGACTGCTAGTTGGTGTGTGCCAAAGCGGTGCCACACAGTTTTAACAGCTTAGCAGTGTAGGCAAGGGAGTTTCAGTGCCCAAGGGTGTTCTGTAGCACAACTTAATTTACAAGTGAAGACACAGACAATGAAGTTGTGCAAATTTATGTAGCAACAACACATCGCTAATTTTTTGAGACTCAAAAATTGTCATGTGAGCCAATATTGAGTCATTCTATACATAGAGCAGCAAATTTGGTACAGAAAAATAAATCCCCAAATAAAAAAAGTACTATCAACTAACTTGGTATGCAGATTAGTCAAGGCACTTTCTACTTTGCCAACAGTTTATGAGTAAAATCTTATACTTAAAAAGCAAACTTTCAGGCAGAAATAAGCAAAATGAACTATTTTTATGTCTCCAGAGCTAAAAATTTAGTGACCTTAACTCCAAGTTTTAAAGCTAATATTCATTTTAGAATATTATTTACATAAATAAAAAGTGAAGGTATTGCACAGTAATTCAACAGAAATTATTTAGTGTGAGAAAAAGGTTTGACAATAATTATTCTGTTAAGGACTACAAAAAACCCCTTTTCAAACAGAAAAAAGAAAGGAGGTTTTTTTTAGTTTGGAAGCACAGGCCACTGCATTTAAAAGAAGAACTGTAGTGCCTAAGTTTACTTAAGTGAGAAAAAATAAGTTTATGTTTTTATGGATATTTTATATGTATATGTACAAATATATATAATATGTAGAGATATTATTTATAAACAAGTTCTCTAAACTAGTGGATCTAAGTTTTTAGACAGTACATTATATTAGTTACGCATTAGAATTTTAATTTTTTTCTGTATTTCATTTTTCCAAACTTACATTGCATAGCCATTGGGATCAAGCTGGGGATTGAGGATTCTCAGGTCCAGCAGCAGTGCTGCAGTAACAAAATACATGAATTGACAGATGACTGAGCTACATTTATATGAAATTGCTGCTTTTAGTGTGTGCTGTATTCTCAAGGGAATTATTTTCATATTGAGGCTTTGTCACATCATGTGCTTAACAAGTTTTTGTTCTGTTTTCTGACTACATACCGTTGTTTTGTCAAATAATTTAGCTCTGAATAACTCAAAAGAAATCTCATGAGGAAACTGGATTTTTTTCAGATGATAAGTCACTGCCGGTTATATTCTACTACATAAAACAGGCAATTTAAACTGTGAAAGCAGTTTAAATGAAATGAGATGTATATAATATACACAGTAGGTCAGCAGAACAATATTTCCAGGCAATACAGATGGAGGTAAAGTGACACTGAAAATTCTTGCTCTAAATAGGACCTTCCAATACATATAATTTGTACCAATAATAACAAAAAGTAAGAAATAGTTTTTGAGGTTTTTAATTAATAAAATATAGCCATTTCTTTGGATGGAGGATCAACCATATCACCAGTCAGGAAAATACTTTTCCTTACTCTCATAGAAACTGGAGTATGCTATTGCTGGGTTTATAATTTAGTTATTGGCATATCCATCCACCCATCCATCCATCTATCTATCTATCTGTCTACCCTATTGTCAATCATAAATTTTAACTTCTTTTGTTAAAATTTTGTCCATCTTTTAACATCAAGACAGCTTTCGTAACAATGGTACAGATAATAACAAAATATTCCACCTAAGATTTTTCCTTTTGATTATCATCTAATGATATTTTTTGATATTTTTGTATTTACTTTTTTTATTATAATAATGCCCATTAATCCCTAGTAGAAACAGAGCCTATTAGGCTATATGCTGCAAAGACATGTAATTTTACATTGCAGCTACTTCAAGATACTCACATACTAAATTAAGGTCTAAGAATGTCCCTTAAATATACATTACAAAGAATATATTATAAGAGGAACATTTTGCATAGGGCTTCACAGATTATTTATGTGACCTATCATGCAACCTAGAGTAATAATCTTCTATAATCACCACTGGCATGAATCAAGTGGCTAGAAGGAGAAAACACTATTATGTTTTGACAGCATGGAAGCTACAATCCGTCAAAATACTGCATGCGGATAAAAGCTTTACTCACCAACATCAGTCTCGTTTCAACTATTCTTAGAAACATTCTTTAGTTTTTACAAATTTTCTTCCTGCTATACCCCCACAATTCAAAGAAACAGGTAGTCTAAAAGGAAAATTCTTTACTCATGAAGACACCTCCATTTATAAACTCTCAAAAAATGCCTCTCCTTAAGTTTGGTGTTTTACAAATGTGGGAATAAAAAGAATTGTCTAGCCATGAACTGCATTAAAATACTCTCCAGTATCTGAATAGGTTGATATTGAACTGCAGATCTGTGGCACACTTGATGGGCTGTGCAGACCAGTCACTGAGCATCACTGGTTAGAATTGAAACACACAGAGTGGGTTGTATCTCATCTCAACTGTACGTTCCCAAAAGTTAGATTCTACATTAAAGTCAGTGGAGGTAGAGCCAGTGGAGTTTAGAGAATAATTCAGTGTCCAAATTTAAACATGTCGTGTGATTCCTTTAGTACCCCAGGCCAGATTTCCCCACTCCAGAAAGACAAAGATCTCCTATATTAATCAGGTCCATGATGATGTCTTAGACATTGAATTAAATAGGAAATATATGTAGTTGCCTTTTTTCAGGCAACTGAATCAAGCCTAGAGGGCTCAACTTGATGATAGCAGTCACTTCAGCAGCTCACAAATAGACTTTGACACTAACATCTAAACCAGTTTGACAGGTTAATCCCTAAGTGAAAGAGATCTCTCTTAAATTCCTCAGATCTAAGAGACTAAGGAACTGATAATCTCTATGCATAAAAACCACATCTTCCCATAATCTCTCTACCTCCATACACCATTACAATATGAAAATCAATTGGCACAGAAATACAGCATAAAAGTATCCTGAAATTACATACATATGTACGCCATATTGCAGTATTGGGTATTTTTAAAAATCAAAGTCCATACCTCCACTCTGCCTTCAGGATATTCCTTCCACTTCATCAAAATTTTCAATTGTTAATGTTCCTTTCCGTTGTTGTTGTGACTGTTGCTTTGCAGAAAAAAATGGTTATTGCTACCTCAGCAGAAAGAATCATCCATAGAAGTTTTTCCTGATTATAAGGATTGTAAAGGCATCCAGTTATAAGTAAAAAATAGCTGTACTTCAGTGCTTGTACTTAGTGATTTATTCCACTTTAGACACTATAAAAACAATGAAAGCAGGTGAAAATGCCAGCCTGTAATATTGTGACCTAAGAATCAGACTTGCCCTGGTACTGAGTAATCCACATTGGTGAAAAAATTTCTTTGTGGCTATATTTCTTTTCATTTTGACCTTGAGAACTCCTTTTCAATTTAATTTAAAGACTAATGTGTATTCAGAAAGCTTTTATACTTAAAAGCTAGTATAATTTTATTAGGCTATGTATGTTTTGGGGATTTTGTATGATTTCAAACCAGAATCATTCACTTGATTTGTGAAGAGAGACTCACCATAGTCATAAGAAAATACAACTTGGATGTTCTTTAGTTGATTTTTAATATTAGTTCAACTTAGGAAAGCAGAGAAGAGATTTTTTTTTCCCACAACCAGCATAATAGCCAAGCAGTATACTTTGATTGAAAAAGTATTTCTACGTGGTGGGTTAGACATGGCCATCAGCCAAATATATACCCAGTTGCTCACTCCCTCCACCTCCTCAGTGGGACAGGGGAGGAAAATTTGATGAAAAAGCTTGTGGGTCACGGTAAAGACTGGGAGATCACTCACTAATTTGTGTTGCAGACAAAACATACTCAACTTGTGGAATATTAATTTAATTTATTGCCACATAAAATAGATTTGTAAGATAGATTTTTTTTCCCCCTTTCCCATGCACAGTTCCACTACAGACTCATTTACTCCATTACTCCAGCCGAATGATGGGGAAGGGTGGGAGGGCTACAACTGGTACATAGTGCTGTGCTTCTCCTTCCTTCTCACATTTTTCCTCTGCTTGGGCAGGTTTCAGTTCTTCAGAAATCACAGAATATCTCAAGTTGGAAGGGACCCATAAGGATCCTCACACAACACATCTTCTCAATTCAGGATGGATTTTACTGATAGGAATAAACATTATTCTCAAGTACACCTTTCATGCCCAGCATGACTGCTCACCTGAAAGATTGGAAAGCAGTAGTAGATCCATAGTCCACATTCATTAGTGACACTACTGATTAAATAGAGAATATGCCTACTAAATCTGCAGGTGGTATGTAATTGAGAGATATTACAACTACACTTGAAAGAAAGGATTTAAATTCCATGTGACCATGAAAGACCATTAATCTGCTAGAAAATGGGAAGAAACTCAACAGGGGGACAAGTAGAGGGTATGAAGGCAGCTAAAATCAACTCTGTATAGTATGGAAAAAAATTGTTTCGGTAATAGTTTTTCAGAAAAGAATATATGGGTTATAATGGGTGACAAGCTGGATGTGACTGAGCAACGTGCAAGCTGTTGACGAAAAAAACAAACCAGATGTCTTGGTTTGAGGTGGAGCAGAACGAACTTTCTGTTCAGTGAGAGGGGCTCTTGCTTACACTTGTTGCTGTGGCAACCAGGGTCAGCTGACTTGGTTGTTTACCCTGTGGAGGGCTCCCACCTGTGGGGAGGCATGGACAGGTCACGTGACACAAACTGGCCAATCAGGTATTCCAGCCCATCTGCCATGAACAGTATAAAAGCTGAGGGGTCAAAAGGTTAGCTCTTCTTCAGCGGCTTTCTTTCTGACTGATGTGTGAGGAGGACCCTGTCAGTTTGTCTGTCTTTGATTGTGATCCATATGTTCTGGAATCCAGTTCCCATCCATTGCTGAGTCCATCCCGGAATTTTCCTGGTGCCTGCCAGTGACATCTCTCTGAGAGCTTGACACAGTTTTGTATATTTTGTTTCTATTTCATTATTTTTATCTTATTGTTAATATTTCATTAAAGTAGTTTAGTTTTTTCTAAACTCATCTATCTCTTTTCTTCGTCTTCTTGGGCAAGAGGTGGGGGAGAGCATCTGTTGTCTTGTCATTGGCCAACCGAGCCTAAACTGTGACACCGAACCAAACCTACCCCCAAGAAAATAAAAAGGAATACTTCTCATTGTGTGTAATAGAAGGATAACAGGAGGAAGTTTATACTCCTACCTCATTTCAGCAGAGGTGGCCTTAGATGGGACATTGATCTCTTTTGGGTTTTGAACCTTGAGAATCTAGGATGCAATGAAGAGAATCCAGAAAACAGTAAGTGGAATACTGAGATGGCTATTACGCTGTGACCAGTGCCAAATGTTTGAAAGAACTGAGTATTTTATACTGGGTAAAAAGGTCTGACTGCATGTGGAGGTAAAGGTTTTGTATAAATAAAAAAATGTATTCTGCTCTTGCATATACACCACTTAGAATAAGAAGTAATGAGCTTAAGTTACCAAAAAAAGATGTTGTTAGGAATGCCTCTGTAACAGAGATAAAGAAGCAATGAAATAGAATCTCCTTCATAGGAAGTCTTTAAAGAACATCTTAATAAGCCTACCTAAGGAACAGCACAGGTATGACAAAACCTATATTTGACATGAAGATGGTCTCTGCTTTTGGTTGCTCTATGTTTTTTTCTAATGCAATGGGAATGCCAGAAACAATATTATTGTAGTATTATTGTATATATTATTAGCATAATATCTTTCTTTTAGCCCTTTTGTTCTTCTAGAAACCCCAGATAATAAATGTTGGGAGTTTTTATCTGTTTTCCACTGGACAAAGAGCATTTTTGCTCCTTTACCTAAAACCAGGAGGTTTTCCTGGATAACGAGATGCAGGGGACAGTAGTTCCCTGTAGATGGAATAAATTTGCTTTCATCTAAGTGTTGAAAAGGCAGACACTTCAATTCAAGCTAGTCACTTCTGCTTACTTTTGTAGACACTGAAGGCAAATCCACATCTCCACAGGGCAATTCACCTCATCTTAAGACAGACAGCTAAAGCAAGAATAATTTAAATACTTGTGATGACACAATGTGGGGAGTGAGCAGAGGGGATGCATCCATATTTAGAAATTAAGTACGGAGAGATGGAGTTATTGACTATATCAGGTTAAACAGGACTCCTTTAATGTCTAGACTCAGCCTTAAAGTTCTCAGGATTCTTGGCATCCATGGAGCTGTTTCTTCAACTAAAAGATGAACTACAAAAATAGTAGGAATTTTGAAAAGTCACTTCCTCCTGTTCACTATCAAAAGACTGACAGCCAGATCTTCATCTAGAATCAGTGAAATTCCTTGGAAGTTAATGTTTGTATATTCATAATAGGAGAGGAGGGGGTTCCCCAGGACTGTTTTTTTTTTTTCCATATTGCTCTACTGATTCAGTTTAAATCACATAATTTAAATATATATGTGTGTATCTAGTCTTCAGGAATTAACATTTTTAACATTTATTAAAATTACATTAACATTTAATAAAAATTAATATTACAGTATCAGATGTGGGTTAGTTACACTAGAGTTACACTGAGATAATCTAAAATGTCATCATATAACACTTACTTTACAGACCATTTTTAAAGAATAATATGCATTTTCATCTTCACTTTTGACACAGAGATACCAATGTAAAGAGTAACAAAAGAAATGTTCTTGAAATATTCTTAGTTGTTACTAGTTAGCTCCCCTTTCTGTGAAACACTGGTATTAGGGTCTCATTCAATTCCTGCACAGGTTATTTCATGAGCATTTTCAAAAACCTTTTACTCTTAAGAGAAACTTATTACACAATACAATATCCCGAAGAATCCTGTAAGCTAGCCAAGAAAAGCACCATTGTGTCACCTAGTAAATCTTCCAGGTAACCCAAGTTTACCTCCTGTTGATTATTTGCTGTCAGTACACACTAAAAGAAAGATATTCTTTTAGGTTCTAGAAAGGTATGATTCCTCAGCTTTTTGCCTTTTTTTTATTTGTTTGTTTGTTTTTCCTTATACATCCTTTCGATGCACTGATATTCATAAAGCAGCAAAAGAGATGTATGTATGATGAAAATTTGCAACACTTTGCTAAATTTTTCCACAGATACTCAAGAAAAAATCTGAAGGTAGATGTTGACAGTTGTAACTACACCAAGATACACGTATCTGAGTCGCCTAATCTTAACAATAAATTTTATTCAGTCCTCCTCTTAGTTGTTTTTTTTTTCTTTCCTTCTCTTTCAAATCCTTTATTTTTTTAATTTAAGATTGAATTCTTTATTTCTAATATAGCATAGTACTGAACTTTGAAAATAATGTTGAAATTATGTTTCTGAGATAGCCACTTTGAGAAATTATTCTCTTCTGGCTAAAACATAATGAATTGTTATACACAGCCTCAAGCTGCAATGGTCTGTCTTTTTTTTTTTTTTTTCGTTCAGCTACTTGGTCTATAGACCTGTCTGCTCTGCTTCTTTATTTCCTTTGATTCTTTTGGAAAATTCCTATACTTTTAAAAAAGAGACACAGATTCTGCTTCTTTATTTCCTTTGATTCTTTTGGAAAATTCCTATATTTTTTAAAAAAGAGACGCAGATTCTGGCAACCCTCTTTTGAATGAAAACAATGCATTCGTAGGGGGACACTGTTTAGTTTACTGCAATCTTGACCTATTTAAAATAACAGTATTTATATTGAAGAGACTTCAACCGTTAAAGACCATTAGATCATTTGAAATCTGATATCTGAGATTAACCATTACATTTTATGTGATTATTCCCACACCTTGCGTAAGTCCTTAAGAGGGGGAAATTCCAGGATCTCAGAAAATGAAGACTCAACAAATACAGTGATGACTATTTCAGATATTTTTTCATTCCACTGTAAAATATTTCTTCCACACTTCACCTCTAAGTATATCTAGGTTTAGCCTTCTGTCAGTAGTTCTTTAATGCAGCCTCTTATCTAGATCAAAGATTCTAGCAGAAGTTAGTATTTTTCCCCAAAAAGAACACACTATGTCTATTCACTCTGCTCAGTTTCTATGGTCAAACATTTTATTAACCTAACCCTAAATCAGAATGGGAGCTCAGAATAAGTTCATTATCTGCTATAAACACTGAATATTTTTCAAGGATATGGCCCCATTTTCCATTACTATTTCCTGCTTTCGTTAATCTAAATCCTGTAACAGCATTCCGCTATGTTACCAAGCAGCTTGTTTAAAAGATCACAGGAGATGAACTCATCTGATCACTCTATATGATTAATATTCTTGTTACAGATTATTTCACTTATCTTTGCTATTTATGCTTTAGCAATAACAAAATTTATTTCTAGATCATTCCTGGAGGAAAAGTTGTCTATCAGAGGACTTAATAGTGATTTCTATTCAACCCTGGCAAAAACACCCCTCCAATCAAGATCCTGCTAGTAGAATTTGAGATTTTAATTATGCATCTGAAGTACATTTTGTTCATATTGTGCTATGCCAATTTTTTTGTGTGTGTACAGGTGTTTTTAATCAGCGGTTTTACAGGAAGAATTCAGATACTCAACAAAAGCCTTACATTTGTGAACTGAATAGATGATCTCATGAAAGAACAAATCAAACTTTTTGACAAGACTCATTTTTCTATTACACAGTTTTGACTGGCATTAAGAATATTAGTCTCCTTTAAATCTTAGCCAAAAGATTCTGAATCAGTTTTTGTGTTACATTCTCCAGGACCAGTGTCAGATGAACTAGTTTAGGGTCATATGGTCTCACTTGCCTTTTTGAATTGTGGCACAGATTTAGTACTCTTCCATCAGCAGTATAGCTTGAGTGAACTGAGAACTTCATGATAGCATGTTAGAAGATATGCCAGCAGTACTCCTTACTTTTTGAACTCAACTTGCTCCCCATCAAATGTTTAGTGCCTTGGAAACCTTTAGCATAGCCTGCTTTCCCCACTGATTGCAATAGGTCTCACAGAGGACCACAGATAGCTATCTTCTTCTGCTGTGCTGTGTTTCACTTCAAAGGACAAACTATTCTTTAATAGATGGCTATGTACTGCCAGGTTGCACAAAACCCATTCTCCAATTTCAGTGGGGCATGTAGTCATTATCTATTAGCCCATCTGCGTAAGAGCTGCTGAGTTGAGCTAATCTGATGTTTTCTTTTATTCCTGAACGCAATCTATGTTGAGTAGTTATTTAAAATCTAAGAAATAAAGCTTTGCTGTGCTGACAACACACAATACAGAATATACACAAAAAATATCTGTATAAATCTACTATGCTCTTAATTAACTAACATTCCTAGTTCATGTAAGGATTCCATAGCTGGTTTAAGCATTAGTCATTCACAAAATTTGAAGACACAGATGTAGCATTTAGCAGTTCTTGTAGTCTAAATAAATAGGAAGATTTAAGGGAGTGTCTCAGGTGAGGATTCTCATCTATTATGGAGATAATTTGCAAATAATGATTAGGTACTGGCATAGAACAAGGGCTGCACTCCAGCTGAAGTAAACAGCCCTCCCCACTGGTGATTTTAGGATACTAGTTATTCAGAAGTCATTTTCCTGACATTTGCATAGTAAACTCAGATCTTACTCTGATGCTAAATATATCTTATGAGTTTGCCTTCCAGGGCAAGCCTCAGGGATACTTTAAAATTAAATGATGGGGTTTTGGTTCTGTTGTTGTTCTTATATTTATTTGGATTTTTCTTCTAGAATTTGTAAAGCTCTTCAAATACAAAACTCAGCAAACATATTATTATGGGTCAATTTCAATGCAGAATAATGAGATCAATGCATATGCATTTTTTTTCTTTGTTGGAGGCCAGAGAAGACAAAAAAGAATAACCACAAAGTATCAGACATGAAGAGGAGAAATTCTCAAGGTAGTTTTTATTCTGCAAAGCGTATTTCAGAATTCTGCCTGCAATAAGTTTCTCATGTTAAAAGCTGAATAGTGTTTAATTGCATGCATTTCTTCTTTGATAAAGACAGTGTGTGTAGTTGTTGCCCTATGTTTTCAGAAATCTTAGATAATATGAAAAATATTTTTTCTGCCTAGTATCTTGCAACAATATTTGACTAATATGTAGTCTCTTATTTTAAATATCACTCACTTAATCAGTGAGAAATTTGTCAGTCAGATAAATAAAAATAAAATAAACTGTAGTGTACTATGAAGACACACAACTTAGCAACCCAATGACCGCTAAAGTACAAAATGTGTGGGTAACATACCAGGGTTAAACCACAACGATGGCTTACTTTAAAAGTTTACCCTCAATCTTATCCTCTGTAAGTGAGAATAAACTAAGGTTCCGAAGACTAAAAAGAATTATAAAAGAGAAAAGAAAAGAGGTGTATTTCATCGTGTACATCTTCATAGTAATAATGAAAGGAAATATAAAGTGGAGGTGGGTTAATTCTTTACATAGAAACACGGCAGGGGGGTTAAAAGTTATCTAAACATGACCAGACATTTATCCTGACTCCATTTGTGGATACCCTAAAACGACATGTATTTTGGGAGCATGCTGAGGACTGGATATCTGTAATTATGTCTTGGCATTGAATGTTTGAAGTTGGACTCCCAAAAAGCTTAGTTTCCCAATTCATCAGGCATTTTGGTCATGGCTTGTTAACATCCATACACAGAGAAGAGTCAACAACTGGTCAGAGGCGTACTTGGTATTATAAATAAGATCCTTCCAGATGGATTAGAAATGCATTTACTTTACATTACATTACAATCTAATTACATTAGAAATGCAAAAAGGTATACTTCTTTTCATTCGTTGTGCAAGCTGACCTAACTTTTTTGATTTTGTGATGATTTGTGATAAGGAAAAAGAAAAAAAACCACTTTTCTGAGCAATTAACCCAAATGGTTAGCAGGATTAGAAGTATATTTCAAAACAATGTGTAGGTTTTATATGCATAATTAACATTTGCATTAATGAAATATATTCATGTAAGTTCTTCCACCCAGACAGAATGGAGTGTGATAGAAGTGTACAGACATCAGTTGGCAGCAATCATCATTTCCATCTATCATCCAGTAAACTTTATTTTGAATCTGTTGTGGGGTTTTTTTTGTGTTTTTTTTTTGTTTTGTTTTGTTTTGTTTTGCATAAATTGGAAAACTATGCCAGGTGTAATTTTCATCTGAATTGTTAAATATAACTATAGCCTCTCTATCCAGCTGAAGCCTATATGATTTTCATGCACTGCGGTTGTATTTATAATAGCTGCCTCTGCATTCACTTGGGAACAGATGGAAAAACCTTTTTGATTCCTGGAATTCACTATGTTGGAGACTGCAGGGTTAGAAACCTTGTTTCCTACTTTATCAAACAGTAAAGGAAAATTTACAGAGGGGAGATCTACATTCTATTGGGCATATTTGAAAAGGATGACTTTCTGATTCTGACAGTACTTGTGAAACTCTCCTGTGTAAATTTTTGTTAAACATTGTCAGTGTCAGGAACCAAGGTCTCCAATTTCACAGCACCTAAGATACTAAAAGTAGTTAATCAAAAAGGCTTTTCTATTCTGTTCCTAGTGAAAGAAAAAGTAACTCTTCTAGAATTTCTGTAGCATATAAAAACAGTAAGCAGCACAATAAATTCTTCATTTATACCATTTATGGACATATTTACAGAGGTAGGCTGAAACTCCATTAACCACTTCAGGTTCTCAATTCCATCCTATCAAATGCCATATTTTATGCTGGTTGAAGTAAAAAAAGTCTATTGGATTTGGATTTCTCCTGTGTTCCTTCACTCAAAATTGGTGAAAATTTAGGTATCTCTCTGTGATTCAGTTCTCTAAGCATAGGTATCCTGTGCAATTGTAAGCACTGAAGGGTATTCCACCTAACTTCACTGCCACTGCAGAAGAGTGCAAGCTCTTTATAGGAATGCATGTAGATGTACTATCCTCTGTAGAGATATTCTCCACAGAATGTATATCTTCTGTCAGCTGCATGCAGAGTTCTTGGATTTCTTCGATCACTAAGAAATGACAGCAGAAACTTGGGTCAATGGTGGTAGATACATATGTTGTACCCAAACTCATGTGTCTAAAAATAAGCAAAAGAATGTCATTGTTTCCATATCTCAATTTTATTCAGACTTTTGTTAGATGTTAAGCTTCTTATATTCGTAAGTTCTGAGTGTCTATAGAGGAACTTTAGATACCTTTAGATAAATTCAAAAGCCACACAGAAAGAGCCATCAAATTAATTTTAAAAATCTCCTACATAAAGCTTCTAAATATGTTGTACTCAAAACACTTGATATCCACTATGTGCTTTAGCCCCAGGCCTTTCTGTAAAAGAAGCAAAGTTCAACACACATCATAGGCCACAGACTACTTTGTGTTTATATTAAAGTGTTTTGAGGCATCAAAATAAATACAACTTCAAAATGTAACAAGGTGCAATGAAGCGTCATCTATTACTGACCTAAAATAATGTGCCAAGATGGAGTAACAGAATGTGGTCCTGTAGAGAAGCCGAGGGAACACTCTGGTGGATAGAGACTTACATCCAGCCTCCCTCTCAAGGAGTTTGGGAGTCCTCTTAATCTTGCAGCCTTCTTCCTTCACTTGATCATGAGAGGAGTTTTTACCTCCAGGCTCTTTTTTGCTGCATGGAATACCTTAAGGAAAAGGTGGAAGCAGGGCTGGAGAGGCAGCAGCAATGAGAACAATGGTCTCCTCAATAACAGTGTCTTCCTGAGCAATGCTGAAGGAAAGACTAAGGCATATATACCTGCCCTGTGCTGCTTGCTCTTTACCAGCTTTAGCAGCAGCACATAACCTACTGTGGACCTGGATAGTTTCTTCCCACAGAGCTTGCGTTTCCAGAAAAGGTGTTCTTTCACTTTGCCTTGAGCAAGATCGTAATCTCACTTCTCAGTCCTACAGCCGCCCCTCTGGAATAGGGTCTCTGATGCAGTAGCTTTAGCTACTGCATTTTTGAGGAACCTTTCTTTCAGGTGTCATTCCTCCAACAGCCTGTCCAGGGGTAAAGATTTCAGGAACAAAAGCTGTGTAAAACCTTATGGAAAATGTGAGCACTATCATCCAACTTCCAAGACAGCCATGTCTCGCTGGAAACAGAGCAGATGCTGTAAAGCTATGCAGCATCCTGTTTATCACCCTGCCCACAGTGTTGCAGACTCAACTGTCATTCTTGAAGTTTTCTTGTTTCCACAAGGAGTGACAGTATTTTCTCCAGCCGGCAATTCATAAGTGGAGACCTGAGTAATACCACTGCAATGAGAGGCAAAAGTAAAACAGAGGGACTGTCTCATAAACAGGGGTGATCAGAAGGACATGAGGTTCAAATAATTGACTCCCACAGGTGTCTGACCTGTACCAATACCTTTCTCTTTTCTTGCGAAGGCTGATTGCACCATCTGGGTCCTTGTAGAAACTTGTGTTCTCAGAAAGTGCTGTGACGTGACTTCCAGCCTAATCAGTCACACACACTTTCAAAATAGCGAGACAGCCTGAACTGGAACATTTAGCAAGTTAAGTAGCATGGCAAGGCATTTTGACTAGGGCTGTATCAGCTGACAAAGGGAACAGCGATCAGCAGGGAGCCTGAGAGGCAAGTATTGGGGATCCAGTATTTGTCCTTGCTCTAGAGACAGTCTTTGCCTGGAATCTTTGATGGCAACTTTATCAGAAAGCTGCAACTGGTCTAGGGCAAGTAGGTGAATGAGATTAAAGGTGAATGATGGAAAAGGCAGTTTCCTTTCTACTTTGGGAGCACACTGCGTGTACCAAACCCGCAGTGGTTTGCCTCAACATGGTTCAGCCTCTGAGTTCTGGTTGCAGTAATCCATATTACTTTTCAGCTTCTGCTGGTAAAATAGTTTCAAAATGCAGTGCTTTGTCAGTTGGCTGTGCTATTCTGGGGACAAGGTAGAACAGCAACATGCCTGGTGCCAGTGAAATTGTGTAAAACCATATCTCCTGCTGTGCCACATGTACGTGAGTAGTGTTTGTATATGAACTGCAGCACAAGTAAGGTCGTAAAATATGACAATATCAATACACAGCTTCTAAAAAGCTACCTGAACCAAAACCAGCTTAAACTCTGAGCTTTTCACAACTTGGTCTTTGTATCACCCTAAGCAGCATAGATAAACTGAAGGTTTAGGAAAAAAAAAAAAAGAAAATCTGTAATGGAACATTATAGCATTTGTTCACACTATGAGCTGTCAACAATCATGCATAATTTAAGATTGCAGCCACTAACAAATTAACTGTGTTTTTCTCTGCTTGAGGAGCTGAGTTTTCTGATGTGTCCCTGATGAGATTACAGTTGGCCCTAGTAGATTCTTGTAAATAGGCCATCCTTCCCCTGCACAGAGTGCAAATTTAGATTTCACAGATTATAGCCCTAAATTATAAACACTGGTTTGGCCCACTGTCATAGCATCATTATGTAATACAAGTTTGTTTGTTAAAGAAACATTCTCAAAATAAAAATAACATCAAATTTCCTTTGTCATGTTGGCATATAATAACATGTTAAAATATGTAAACACTATGTCAGAATGTTCTTAAAATGGTAGCAGTCCATTTAGTTCTTTTTCCAAAATCTGACCTTTCTGAGGAATTTAGCTTTTGTAATGCTCAATACCAATTCACAATGTTCTTTTGGTCTTAAAAGAGAGAATGCTTTGAAATGTCAAGGGGTTTTATGCGAGGGAACATTAAATTTGTGTGAAACAAACAGAAGCTATGTGAGGATCTCACGAGAGAATTTGTATATTTTATATAATGCATGAAAGAAAGACTCAAGCAAAACCCTAAATAAAAGCAAACCCCCCTGATTATAAACACTTGTTCGCTTTTTAACCTTGTTGGGTTTTTTTCTTTTCTGGGATTTTTTTTCCTTTGTTTTTTTTTTCCTCTGTTTTTTTTTTCCTCCTGAGTAGGAAGGGTATGCTATTATAAAAAAGAGCTCCTCTTTGAATTGATTTCTTTTTATTATTGGATGAAACTAAAATCTACAATGTGATGTAGTCTACAATGAACATCTAAATGTTCAGTCTTTAAATTGCTACAAAAGCAAACAATTTTCTCTCTGTTTCATGATTATTTTTTTCATAAAAAATATTTTGTTCTCCTATGCAACTTATTGGTAATTGTGGTGGTAGGGTGTTCATCAAAATATTAGATTAAAAGGCATCAAAATTAAATGAAATCAGCACTTATGCAATAATATTTAGCACGTCAAATGAGAATGGTACTACTATAACTATTAAAATGAGAAATATGAAGTAATAAAGACGTCATTCTTCAGTGACCTTGTGATTGGGAACTAATAGAAATGAAGAAATCAGTCTAGGGTGGATATTAGGAAAAAATTCTTCACAGAATGAGTTATCAAGCATTGGAACAAGCTTCCCAGGGAAGTGGATGAGTCACCATCCCTGAAGTATTTAAAAGACGCATAGACGTAGTGCTTAGGGACATGGTTTAGTGGTGGTTTTAGTAGTGTTAGGTTAATGGTTGGACTCGATGATCTTAGAGGTCCCTTCCAGCCTAGATGATTCTATGATCTTTTAGGTGGATGCTGTAGTAAGAAGCTAATGAAATTGATTATAGCTGGAGAGCCAGAAGATTATTCTTCCTTATGCTACCTTTTTGAAATTCTTTCACTTTTGATGGGCCAGAGAACAAGACTCCTGTATATCCCAGGAGCTAAAATTTGTTCTCTCTTATGTAGACAAAGGACACTGAACAATACATCTTTATGATGCGAAATTAGAGGGAGATAAGGACTGATTCTTGGCTTCAAGGATAAGTAGCATGGTCTGTCTTGTGTCCACATGGCTTTGGGCTGGTCCCTTTTCTAATAGGTGTGTCTCAGTGGCCCAAAGAGAGTCAGGAAGCAAGCTAACAACCATGCAGCATCAGCAATCACGGCAGTCAAGCTCCCCCCCTAAACCTCTCTTATTTAGTAGCATAAATATGCCCTTAGGTTCTATACTAAGCTCATAGCATTTTTAAATGAGCTTCATTAAATATTCAGCAAAGTAAATTTTTTCCATCAGCTGGATACTCCAGTTCCTAAATTATGTGTGTGTATTCTGTCTCTGACAAATGTAATAATTCTTAAAAAAGACTTGCTAGGAGGGTTTGAATGCAAGTAGATCAAAGCATTCCTCTGAGATGATGAAGATGCAAGTTCCAATCACCTAAAGGAGAAGCAACACCTTACCCTAGCTATACCACAACCATATCTGAGTGCTCTGACCCTTAGATTATACACTTAATCTTTCTCTTGTTTATGCCTGAGGAGTGAATGATCAAAATGCTGCCGTCTCAGTAGAAGCATCTATAGCTGTGAATTTTGTTCATAGCCCTGCTTGAGAAAGATAGAACTGACACTTCATACTTTTTTTCTTGAAATTTTCCATTGGTTAAGTGATGTGCTTAATTATGTACCTCGAATATACCTAATTTTTGCACTTAAGGATCCACTTCTGGATGAAAACGTAGTTCAAATACCCACAGTTTTGGGCCTCATTCATTCAAGAACTACTGAATTCTTAAGCGCTGTTTTGTCTGGATCCCAATAGTTAAATTCCCTATCAGTTGCACTCCCAAAAAATATTAACTGTACTCTTTTATTCCCTTTAGCTGTAGCAGAAGGAAGATGATTTAATAATGTTTTTTCAGTGTGTCCCAATGATGCTTTGATTTAATTTTTCTAATGGTTTCTCAAACAAATAAAATTCCCTTTGCACTGGACACTGAAATCAATTTGATTATTCTCCCCTTCCCCTTGCAGAACACACTGTTAATTACCAGGAGAACTAAACAGCAGGACATTAATGTGGTAAATGATGACTACAGTTTTGCATTCATCGATTCAGAATAAATCATAACAATCACTTCGTCCCAAATTTCTGTTAATCAATGCAGAATAAATAATAACAATCACTTGAGGCCTAAAAGCGTGGTTTAACAACTTAGAAATAGCCAAAACCATGCTGGTCTAGGGACCACAGATTTGGGCTGATATACCTGGCTTTGCATCGGTGAAACGTAGACCCTGTAATCCCAGAGAGAAATACAAGGCATTTGTATACTAGAGGAGCACAAAGAGTTTCAAAAGACAAGAATTATTCTTCATTTAACACTGCCCCTGGCTACACCTTCACATATGTTTTAACTAATCTAGCTTCTTTACAGTCCTCCTCCAGTTAATGTTTTCTGATTGGACCAATCTACAATTAAGATAATAAGAAATTATCCTCCTATGATTAACTGAGCTCAGTCAGCATAGAGTATACTCCACAGAAAGTTTTTCTCTCACTTTTTATCTTATTTAATGATCTGCAGGTGTGTTTTGCTTGGGTTTTTTTTGTTCAAGTAGTGGCAATTGATGTTATACACTTTTGTGACAAAAAATAACATGTTGTTCCATAATTTTGCACAATAAAAAATAAATTATCAGCAGAACTTAATATATTTTAAGTGGATTGACAAAAAAGAAAATTCCTTAGTATTTTTAGAAGGTTATAGAATCATAGAATCATAGAATTGTTAGGGTTGGAAGGGACCTTAAAGATGATATAGCTCCAACCCCCCTGCCATGGGCAGGGACACATCCCACTAGATCAGGTTGCTCAGAGCCCCATCCAGCCTGGCCTTAAAAACTTCCAGGGACGGGGCTTCCACCATCTCTCTGGGCAACCTGTTCCAGTGTCTCACCACCCTCATGGTGAAGAACTTCCTAATGTCCAGTCTGAATTGTCCCATCTCTAGTTTTAATCCATTTGCTCTAGTCCTACCATTACCCAACATCCTAAAAAGTCCCCCACCAGCTTTCTTGTAGGCCCCCTTAAGACACTGGTAGGCCACTATAAGGTCTCTCGGAGCCTTCTTTTCTCCAGACTGAACAAGACCAGCTCCCTCAGTCTGTCCTCATAGAAGAGATGCTCCAGCCCTCTGATCATCCTCGTTGCCCTTCTCTGGACATGTTCCAGCATGTCCATATCTTTCTTGTAATAGGGGCTCCAGAATGGGACGCGGTACTCCAGGTGGGGTCTCACAAGAGTGGAGTAGAGGGGGAGAATCACCTCCCTCGACCTGATGACCACGCTTCTCCTGATGCAGCCCAGGATACAATTGGCTTTCTGGGCTGCTAGTGCACACTGACGGCTCATGTTGAGCCTCTCGTCTACCAGCACCCCCAAGTCCTTCAGGGCTGCTCTCAAGGCAGTCACTGCCCAGTTTATATTGGTGCTTGGGATTGCCCCAACCCAGATGGAGGACCTTGCACTTGGCCTGGTTGAACTTCATGAGGTTGGCATGGGCCCACCTCTCCAGCCTATCAAGGTCCCTCTGGGTGGCATCCCTTCCCTCCAGCGTGTCAGCTGCCCCACACAGCTTGGTGTCATCGGCAAACTTGCTGAGGGTGCACTCTATGCCACTGTCCATGTCGCTGACGAAGGTGTTAAACAAGACCGGTCCCAGTACTGATCCTTGAGGGACTCCACTTGTCACTGGCCTCCACTTGGACATGGACCCATTGACAGCCACTCTTTGGGTGTGGCCATCAAGCCAGTTCTTTATCCACTGAGTTTTCAGTCCATGAAAGCCATATTTTATCAGCTTGGAGACCAGGATGTCATGCGGGACAGTGTCAGAGGCTTTGCTCAGGTCCAGGTAAATGACGTCAGTTGCTCTCCCCTTGTCTGTTGATGTTGTGACCTTCTCATAGAAGGCCACCAGGTTTGTCAGGCACGATTTGCCCTTGGTGAAGCCATGTTGATTGTACCCAGTCACCTCTTTGTTATTCTTCTGCCTCAGCAGTGCCTCCAGGAGGCTCTGCTCCATAATCTTATGCTTATACCTAATATTAGAGAATGTACCACTGAACTAATTTTCACAATTAACTAGTCCCTAGTAAATATTTTTTTAATATGATTTCACAGTAAAGACAGAATTACATGATTCTCTAAACATTAAACAGCATACTTTCAAGGGTAAACAGTAATACCTTCATGATGTTTTGAGGATTTCTTTTTTTAATTTAACACACTGAAGACTACAGACAAATTTTCTTTTTTTTTTTAGTTTTTCAGTGGAACACAGTTATTTTAGTGCTCAATGAAAATATTTATACATAATTGCAGAAGCTTAAGAAGATGAAAATAGGACATTGATGAAAGCGTGAAATTAGTTGTGAATATAGCTAATGAGTACGTTACTTCATCTTTAAGCTTTTAGAAAATTCAAAAATTTCTTTGAAAATATTTCTTTTTTATACTAAATTATTTTTTTAAATTCAGTGTTAAATAATAATATTCCCTTAAGACAAACAAGAAATTGAAATTAACTTTGCTTCATTACATTACAAACGCTGCTAGATCTTAAAAAAAAAAAAAAAATCTGTCCTACCACTGAATGCCTTTCATAATTGCCAGATTTTCATCATCTCTTCCTCTATTTTTTTTACATCTTGTTTTCTAATTTCAAAAAAATAGCATTTTATATCATATTCAGTGCCAAGCCTACCTCTTTTCTTGTATTTTTTCAGAAAAGAAATACATAACATCAATATTGAGCAGTCATATTTGTGATGCCATGCAACATCCGTAAACAAATTCTAAGACAGGTAAGAGTTGTTTCTTGCAGCTATATAAAATGATGTTTATTTACTGTTTATTTAATGAAGTTAAATTATTCAATGCCTGGAAATGTTTTTTTTCTTCCTGGATAACACAAAGGCATCTCTCAGGATTGTAATTCCTTTTTAAATTATATAATTCTAGTTATATATATATATTATGTATTTTTTCTCATATATGAAGAAAAAATACTGTATATTCAACCAATTCTTTCTTCAGTGACGGAGTGCAGAATTCCATTAACATTCCACAACTTTCATTTAATAGTTTTTCTCATCCATTGAAAAATGTAGATCCTAGCAAATCAGTTAAGAGGTTTATGAACCACAGAAATGGTGTAGAGTAACACAAGCCAGTAAGACAAAATAGGTTACTTTTCAGGGTTTCATATTTCATATTCACTGTCACAGAGAAGTTAAGGCAACATTTTGTTAGAATCTTAAGAGCTAAGTTCTAACAAAAGATTCTTAAAATCAAGTCTTTGACATTTCTTCTTTCTAGTTTATCAATGGCTAAACACTACAAAAAATATACTCACATACTGTTTCTAAATACTGTGAAGTAATTTTGATAGTTTTCATAAGACCTTTCATAAACAGTCATTGAAACAAAGGTTTGCTCTTGAGATAGTCTATGAAAGCACAAGTATCACAAACGCTGTGGTGAATCTTCATTTGCATGCAGAAACTGCTTCAAACATACTTTTAAAGTTATGATTCCAGTATGAATCTTTTGCCTCCATCCAAAAAATGCCTTGTGAAAAAATGTTTAACAAATTCCATAGGTAAGATTTATCTCACCTAAATTAAGATATTTGAGTTAGTGAACTCAGACTACATAACAGTTAATGATTGGAAATAAAAGTTAAATCTAGAGTATGATTCTTCTTATCATAAGTTATTACATAACTTTTCACCTAAGTTATTACATAAAAGAACCTTTTTGTCTTAATTCTTTAAATAATGGCACCAAGAGTAATAAACTCAGATGTAAACATTCACATTGTAAACATGTAAAGCTATGTGAGAGAAATTCTACTCTGCTTGCATAACGAAGACTATTTTACTTTAACAATTGGCCCAGGATCAAGCATATAAAATGAACAAGTTAGTGCCTAAGACCTGATATCCACAGTATAAAGGGATATGAGTGGGTTACCTTGAATTAGCTTTAACCTGATCCAATGAACTGAATGCTCATTAGCAGCTGAAATGCATCTTCATGTTTTTGTGGTTTTTTCTTTTTGTTTTTTTTTTTTAATTCTGAAAAAGAAATTTCTTGCTACCTTCCTGCACTCCAAGACCACTCCAGGATGTGAAAAAAAGCACAGTAAGTGAGGTCAATTAAATGACTCATTTAAAAGATTATTCTTCTTCTGAACTAAACTGTTAAAGGATGTCTTCCTGTTACCTTTCATGTTTGATCAGTATGAGCTAACACTAGCAATTAAAGGAAAGGTTGCTTCCTCCTTCTTTCCTTTCTCCTAGATGATGCAGATATGCATAAAGGTATATTTTAAGTTTCTAAGGAAAAAACACCATATAAATCTTATGTGGCAAAAATATCCTCCAATACATACTATCTCATACCAATTAATTGATATTCAGAATATGTAAACTATCATTAAAGTAACAAAAATAGCAGAGAGTGGGGAAAGATGGCTATATTGTGTGTTTCTTAATGGAATTTCAATTTTATATTTATAAGAATAATGGATATACCATTTTCTGAAAAACTCATTGTGATTTTCAAAAGTGACACATAACCCATAAATCCCAATCAATGCTTACTTCTGCCTTTATGTACCTCAAAACCCTTAAAAACGGAATTCTGTGTTATTTTGAAAATTTTACATTATAGGCTTAAAGCTCATTTTAATGAAACAAAAGAAGAGCTGGTCATGTAACTATAATATTAGGCAACCACACTCAAACAAATAAACATTATGTTGGAATGGAGAAGAATGTAGAAAACATTATGCTGCCACCGTGTATATAAATGACATTGCCAAAATTTGGTGAGAAAAACCTACATTTCGTTGACAACTTTTGTATTTCAAAGCTTGCTTTTGTGTCTGCTTCTCTGGACCTCTTTATTCAGGAACTTTTTACCATGCACAGAGATTCTGTGAGAAAAATATACATTCTTGAAAGAATAAGACAGTAATTATTGGTTAATACACACAGCAAATAGCTAAGGCAAGATGTTGGGCTGAGCATTAATGTGTTCACCATCCCAAAAACATACCCAATGAGTTTTTGCTGGCCAGGCAGTTGTCAGTCAGGCTGGGAAGGGTCAACCCCCATTACTCTTTGACAGAGGATAATCCTCAGTGTTGCTGAGTTTCCATCTTCTGATTTTCTGTTTTTCCCTTAGGATTTTTTACCTTTTCATGTTTGTTAGTCTTCTTCCTCTTCAGCTGCTTAACTACCTCCACTTCAACCATCTCACTACAGCTTGCAATTTTATTTTTTCTTATCTTACATGACACTAGTCTAGGTACTTTCTCACAGCTTAGCAGTTTTCCCAGATGTTTGAGCCAAGGTTATACAGCTGTGCTATATCAAAACTAGGTCACAACTCACAAACTGGATCCCTAAGAGGAGGATTACAGTTTCATTTTCGTCAGAATAAATAATAATAAAGAAAACCTAACCCCAAATTTAAGAAAACCCAACTAATTTGTGAGAAGGAAAGGGAACTATAATTCCAGGAAAATCCATCCACATGACTCAAAAGCCCATAAAATCCTTCATTCCAACTTCAAGCACTGAAGTAAACTGGACTTGCATTTATCTGAGAGAAACCCACCTGTTAGTCAGACTTATGATGGAAATCCAAGATGTTTTCAGGTGTACATCAAAATGGAAAGATGTCACAGAGGCATTTCACTATTCAAAATAAAACCACCAAAAAGCCTCATTATGATTTCTATAAGCATGCCTGACATGACTTTGTCTAGAGATTATTTACCTAACAAAACTGAGACATGAGAAAGGATAAGATAAAATAAATATAAACACTAAATTAATGAAGGCCAAATTTTTAGAATGTGACTTAAAGGCCCTCTCTCACAGGTCTTTCATTTTTCTCACATAATTAAAAAAGACCCATGAAATATAGGAAATAACTAAGACAAAGATAATTTCATCCTCTGTGGCAAAAGCACAGAGGATGAAATTAATTCCACATTACTTCAACTGTTGTAAAAGCTGATTTTCCCAAAAGGGTCCTTGGTGGACTTTCCATTGTTCAGTCACAAAGACAACAGTAGTTTGTATTGCTGAACTCTTTTTGAAGGACAAGATAATATAATGTAGCATGAATTAGGGTAAAAACTGGAAGATAGACTGAAAAGTTAAGACAAGGACTCTGAATTACACAAAAAATTCTGAACTGAAAGAAAAAAATAGAAAAGACTAGCTAACTAAAGGGATACATTTGAGTAGGAATTCTATGCGCATGGCTATGCAAATGGCTTCAGAATAACATATATTTTTCAATTAAAGCAAAAAAACTGCAAACAGTCAAATGTATTTGTCAAAAAGCACTAAAAATCTTTATAGGAGGTGCAAAAATAATCAAAATTCAAAATAAGACACTGTAGCATGCCATATGTAAACATATTTGATCATGTATGGCACACACCAAAAGTCTGAAGAAAAACATATTCAATGCAAAAAGGTAAGAATCAGAAGACAGAGTGGATTTTTGATACTAGGAAACAAAGATAAAGAGGTACAGTAATGACAAAAAGTTATGCATGAAAGACTGGACAAAAGACTAAGAGCTAATGAAACCTGAAATTTTCACTTTCAATGTAAAGTTTCTATAAAAAAATAATCAGGTGATTAAAACTAACATGGTTTTCAAATATATTTTTTTCAATTTATTTTTTTTTTAAAGAAAAGAAAATAAGGTGATTTTTTATTTTTTTTTTCCCAAATTGGACATTTAAATTCCATGGGAAGTTAAGGGTTATGTAGCCCTTGTAAAGCTACATGTGGGTTTCTTTATTGTTGATAAGACTAAATGTGGGATTTCAGGTCTAAGTAAAACCCATCTTTCATTTCAAATTCTACATAAATATTTACAGGAAAAAGTCCATGCATATGAAATAAAATATTTTTTTTAAAAAGCTAACAGAAAGTAATATCCTTTCATGCATAAAAAGGTGTGGTCAGATATATTAATCAACCAGGAGACCGCAGAGGAAAAAACAAATTAACTAAACATTATAAACCCCACGGTTCACATAGTACTAACTGGAGACTGTTTGAGTTATCTGAATTTTACAAGTAAAAGCATTCAATTGATATGTATGCTATTCTAGAAAGGAAAAAAATATTAAAAAAAATAAAAATCAACAACCCCAAATGAGGCAAACACAGCAAAATGGCTAAAAGTATGAGACTGATAGACATATTAAAAGAAACAGAAAAGACCCACAAAGTAAAGAATTTAATGGATGAAGAAAATAGAGGAGATCAAAAATAGTCATTAACTAGGTTTGTATTCTTTATGGTTTTGTTTCTAAATTGGAAAAAAAAGTTTTGCACTATCTGATACTCAAGATAGTAGACTTTCCCTGCATCGTAACATTGAAATAAGGCTACCAAAACCTCCAAAAGTTAACAATACACCAAAAAATCTGGAAAAAGACTTATATATGTATTTTGATTCACTTGATTGTTTTCTGTTCTTCAGTGGCTAAATTCTACAAGCTCTTCTAATAATGTTTTCTTTTTATTATTTAATACTGAAAAAAACCCCACAACAATACAGGGAACATATACATCTTTAAAGGTACCTTAAATCAGCTTGCTGAGTATAGTTTGATATCAAAATGAACAGAAGTGTATTCTTTTGTGAGGAAGAAATGTGTGTGTTCACTTGTGCATATGTACATTTGATTCTATGTTTAAACCGGGTAAGAATAATTTGCATACTTACCATTCTAAGTGATTAAACCTGAAACTATTATCCAAGAAAGGCATTTTAAAAGATCAGGAATATGTAAAAGACTTTCTAAACATTCTTCAGGGTCAAAGCTACTTAAAAAATGCATTCTTAAATTGTTCACACCAACAAACCCCAAATGCAGATATTACCAGAAAAAAAAATGACTGGAGATTAATTGCAACTGTATATTAAGCCAATTTTAGTGCGTATTGACACCTTCATATATTGCAAGCCTAAACTTCTGATTAGTAACAGTATACCTGATGCATTGACTTGAATTCAGTAGACAATACGCAACAATTTAGCTAAAATTCCTTCATTAAGATTTAAGAACAATTAGAATGCACACAATTATTTGAAGTATATCCCTACAAAGCACCTTGAGCCAGCTCTTGGATGATAAAATATAACAATACAGATTCTAAGTATAAGACTGCTTGATAAAGGTCTGTCTCTTACTTAGTTCAGGGATTGGCATTGAGTTGAAAACACATTGACTGATTTGAATATTTTTAGCCTCTTCTTTGTTGGCACTTATCCACCTCAATTAGATTTAAAGTGGCACCTTTTGCTAAAAGTAGTGTAGACTGTAGATTACTCACCACTACTAGACTAGCAGTTATGTGGACTACTCCTTACATTTCTAATTGTTCCTGTCCGAACTGGATCATCAGTTAGCTTTCCTTCATATTTACTGCTTGTCACCACTCCAACTTTCACTTTTCCTGTGAGGGCCTGAAAATTTTGGAACAGGCCTTAAACATCAGTACTTGGGTTTATTTAGAATTATATTTTAAAACAACCTAAACCCACTCATTCTAGTAATAAACTAAGGATAAGACACACATTCTCTGATATAAAAAGAAGCTTTTTCAGTCTATAATTTTTTCCACAGCACCCTTCAGCCAGAGCCCTTTCATTCACATTTTATGCCCTGCAGAATATAGGTTAGACAGTCTCCAGCCTTAAGGTAAACTTTGAATTATGGTCCACTTTAAATTGCCTCATAGTCTCTATTGAGGCAGTTTCACATAGCTGAGAAATCATGCCCACATTATAAACAAATTCATTAAAAAAATATTTAAACTGTAAGAAAGTATTATTGCATTTGGACCTTTGGTTTCTCAACCTGTGAAACAGAAGATCCTATTTATCACCTTGAACAGATAACGTGATAATTTGTTAATACCTCAATGTTGTATACTTGAGAAGTACTGAATATTGTATATTGAATATTCAAAAAAAGTATCTTTCTGGAGGTTAGTAATATTCATCACAGTTTACCTGTGAATGCCATTTGGGAAGCCCAACACTGTATTAACTTTTAAAAGTGTCAAAACCCTTGTCTGTTAGGCAACAGACATGTAAGTTTATCCTAAGCTCTATGCTTTTCCGCTTCTGACCCTCCAACGGGGTATGTAACAAAGTTAGCTGATCTTGCCTGTTATAGCAATAAGTATAAGCAAGAGCCTCTCTGCATACCATTCCTTGGCATTCACTAAAAACATAGGTCTTATCACTCTGACAACTAACAGTGTCTCCACAATATGCTGTTAATTTCAGAGACGTCAGTTAGTTAGAAGAGGCTTAGATGCAAAGTAAAATTTTTGAACAGAAAATTGGTTCTGGTTTACCTCAAACCAGGACTCTTCTGTACTACTCATAGGAAGTGGGGAAACAATACTGTAGATATATCTATTTCTCTTGAGAAGACAGAATGAGTAAGAGAAATAGATCAAGTCCTAGTATGCAGCTAGATGAATGAAAATGAAAACAAAACCCCTAGCAATTTAGATAGTCTAGGCAAATTTATTCTTTGAATGTCCATTAGCCATTTGAGAACACTGAGACATTCAACTAGGAATACTTCAAATTTAATGGGAAAATTAAAAGGAAGTGTCCATAACTACTTAATGACTCCGACAATCAGTGTATTTTCAGCTTTTTTTTGACTCCCGCCTCCCATCAGTGGGCATTTCACTGACTCCTGTATTGTAAGGAAGCATTTTTATTCTAAACAGTATTCTGTGTGATAATAGTGACTGGAACAGTAGCTCCTTCCCCATGAATTCAAGGCAAGCTAGATTCTCAGAAGAATATGGAAAGGCCTGAGAATGGCAGAATGAGAAGAGCAAACTGGAAGCTTCATTCAATCAATTTAATTTACAGAAGTAAGAGATAGAGTCTCAAGAAAAGTGACAACTACCCTGCTTAGAAATCTGACTAAATCTGACTAAACTTGTCCTGGATGTGACTAAAGAAAAATACAAAACCTGCTGAGCAAGTGCTAAGCTAAGTGACAGAAGGCTGAAACTGAGCCCAGCCCCAAAAACAGTGACCTTCATCTACACAGCTTTCCAACCTAGCGCTGAATTCTGAAGCTGTACTATACCATTTCTATATAGCCTGTAGGTCCTTAGTTAAACTGTACCTTAGTTTCGGCACCTTCAGGGATGTCAGATAACAGTTCTAAGGGCTCAACTGCTGCCAAACATAGCCCGGGTTTCAATGGACTTTTCCACTATTTCAGTGTAGAAACAGAATAGTTTGGAATGTAATTGGAATACATGGGGCTGGGGAGGTGGGAGTGGTGGGGTTTTTGTTGTGTTTGTTGTGTGTTGTTTTTTTTTTTTCTTTTCGCTATTGATTCACTTTAGATCAAGAAAGCATATTTGGAGTGAATCATCTAATTGTCTTTTTGTCTAGCGTTGGTGCTCATCATGGTACAGTCTTTGAACACACAGACAGGCTTCCCTTGGAGTGAGATGCTCTAGACATGCACCAAATGTGTTCCATACTGCAGTGGTCATTCAGTCTACAGCAGGAGATCAGAGGCTGGTGTGAAGCTTACAGTGTGGATATTGTAATAAAGTGGATTAAAAAAAAAGCAACTTTTCACCGCACAGAATGGCTCCTAGACTCCTATTGCCCTGCACTATGTGCTTATATAAACGAGTTGTTAGGCATAAGAACGCCTTGGCAGAACATAAGTCTGTAACACACTTGAAACACTTCTGATCTTCTGTGACACTGAGTACATTTACATTGCCAAGGGGAATGAGCTCAAACACAGGACCTCTGATTGTTCATAAACCTTAGCTGATAGTTTACGTCCTACTTCTGCTTTTGATGAATACAAGTAGGCCCACAGAAACAGCTCTGCTGTGGAGGGAACCAGCCTCATGCAGTGTGGCTGTGAGACAATTGCTGCCAAATGGCCTCAGGGCAAGAACCCTACCAGAATAGAAAGAGTTACAGGGATCTTCGGTAAGAAGTGAGCTTCATCGCTAGCCCACAAATGGCTCTGCTGCTCCCTCAGGCTGTGGAATTTATTTATAGGCTTTTGCACAGAAAATTCTGGATTTTTTCTCACCTTTGCATATTTTTTATGGAAGAGAAGACATTAGGCCATGAGTTTATAGACCTAGGAGAGACAAACAACAGCAAGAAAAACCTCTCTGGCTGCAATACTTAAAAGGAGTACCCACATTTACAAAGCTTCTCAGATTTTTCCTGTCTGCAAAACACATTATGTCTTTCCCAGAAAGAAAGACATGACTCACTTTGAACCCTTCCAATTCCATCCTCACATCACACGTATATTGGCATTTAATAACTTCTTCTGCATGGAGCAGCCTAGGACAACCAGAACTCTGGAAGGTACACACTCACAAGATTTTATTACAAGAAAGTTTTTTATCCTGTACCCAGACTCTCTTGATTAATTTTCTATCCAGCAGGTGCTTTTACTGCTTGCACAGTAAAGTTTTCTCTCTGGTCTCTTCTTCTGGAGATAAAAAAGAAGAAGAAATGAAGAGGCAAAAGAAGTTATACTCTCACTGAAGTTAACTGTGGAAGACAGAAAGAAGAGGCATATCATTCAGCATTAAAAAACTGAGTGGTGGATACTTTCCTGTTAGCCAAAGTACAATTTCTGTTTTCAACATGGGGGTGGTGTCAAGTGTTTCCCTGTTCACTTCAGCTGCCTCATTACAGAACACGCATGAATTCATACTATACTTTCTGAGAAGCTTGCTTCATGGAGAATGCTCTCTATATTTTCTAGACCAGAATAAGGACAATGCTCATGAGCTGCAGAAAAAGAAATTCTGTTTAGGCAAAAGAAAAGGAAAAAAAAATACAAGAAGACTGGTAAAGCCCTGGAACGGGTAGCCAAAGAGGCTGTGGAGATTTTTAAAATTTAACTGGGCAAGTCCCTAGGCAATCATCTGATTCAATTTTTAAGGTAGCCCTCCTTTGAGCAGAAGGTTGGAAGAGGTGACCTCCAGAAGTCTGTTCCAATCTGTTTTTTGTATGACTCTATAAACCTAATACGAAGTTTGCAAAGACTAAGGTATACAAGAGACACCATCATGTGATGCTAGCAAGTCTACAATGAATATCAATGGACTTTCTGGGATAGAACACTTAAGGGCAAAGTGGTGCAATCTGCCACGCATACTAATTATTTTGTATCCAAACACTACTCTTAAGTATTTTCTCTGACTCTGGGCCACTATGTTCTAACAAGCTGGCTGAGAGAGGGCTCTCACTCCTGTAAAACCCAGTGTCTGTTCCGTGTTTGTAGAAAGAAGGGGGATGAAGTAAAGATGTTATCTATAGACAAGTGCTAACAGATGCATATAGTCCTTTCTGGGTAGGGACACATGCTGTGACTGGGTAAATGAGAAAGAGATTTTAGCTGCAGAGCAACCAGCTTTTAGAGCACAACTGGGGACAGTCAGACAATTGTCTTACCAGTCAAAAGCTGAGGACCGGATAGGGCTATAAACCTACTGTGTTACTTGTGTGCCATGAGATGAGCTCTGACTTCCTGTCCATTAGCATATAAAGTCTTCCTATGCTGAAGATGCTTCATAGGATTTTTCTCTAATACCGGGTTGGTTTGTTTTTGGAGGTATGCTGGTGCTACATGTGACCTGTTGAAAGAAGTGGTGGTGGACTCTTGATGTGGGTGCACCCCTCTGCTAATGTGGACACCTCAGGGTTTAATAAATTCAGTTTCTCCCCTCATGGAAACATTGTGTGGCAAGCTGTGATGGCAGTCTTCAAAGTAGAGGTATCTAATTCTACTATTCAAATAGAAATTGAGGTCTGTTGAAATGTTGACCAATGGTGAAGAAAAGTGCATATTGCAAGCTACTAAAAGAGAAAGAATTGCCTTTTCTACACCTTTATTGACTCACTGGAGATTAATTCCTTTAGTTTGTGTCTATTAAGCAGGGGAGAAAGGGAAGAAAGAACTGTCTTATTTTGTATTTATTTTCACATATATAGCTCATGAAGAGTTGTGAAAAACATCTGCAAAGAGAGGGTTATATGTGTCTAAAGGCACCTCACAGTGAGTGGAGGGGGCCAGAATAAGAAAAGAGAGAGAGAATCCCTGTTTCCTAATCCCTGCTGGAGACAGTTCCCCTCAGCTTCTTGGAGAAAGTGCAGAAGCTAGGAGTAGGAGCTAATACCTCACTCCCTGTGGCTATGCAACAGTAGTATCTGGGACAGTTTATAGGCAATAGTTAACATAAACCAGCAATTTGAGGAAATCTGCAACACATAAATATGTGTCCACTCTCGTGTTACATCACTTACATTTCAATCTGTAGACTGGAGTAGAATTAGATATTTAGACTTGCTGCAAATATGACTTCTCACCCTTAATCCTATAAGCATTAAAATACATGCATGACAATCAGAATAACTTTCTTCTTTATGTGGCATCAGTAAACAGCCATATGTAAATTAATAATTTGCATTTTTCTTTCCTAACATAGCTCTTAGTGGCATTTCTGTAATCCAGAGTGTTAATTGCCAATAAAATTTGTTATTTTTACATGTCTTAGGAGGGGGATTAAAATATCAGTCTTTCAGGGAATAATCAAATAGAAAAATAAAGCAATACATGGAGGAAAATGTACAATAACTTTTTTTTTCTTTTCATTAAATAGCACATGATATATAAACCTAGTATGATCAGTTTTCCATTTTTAAGAAATCATTTTGGAACCCAGTCGTAAATACACACCTGATTCATGATCTCGGGATCAATAACTTTCTATGGGATTGGGGTGTTTTTTTGCAATTCCAACCATTCCTGGCAAAGATAGGAAGTGGTCTGGCTTATTTTAGAAATTAGACTTTTCTGTTAGAAAGCTAAGGAGTCTCATTTAGAAAATTCTCAGGAGGTTGGTGATATAGATGGAGTCAGTTTGATGTTTCTTTTATAAAACAATAGAACACTGCTGGTATACTGAGATATTCTGACCATCTAGAGGCAGTGTTACAATATTGTTTTAAGAGCAAGTTAGTAACAAATCACCTGTAATTATAAAAGCTGACCTGAGAAATATATCTGCATATTTTATAAAAACCTTTAGGGACTTGTTCATCAAAGTTTAAACTATGGGAAAACAGCTTGCCTTAGCTACCTTCTATGTTCATGCACATATTTAACACCTACTCACACATGGTTTATTAAGTTTTACTTTAAGAAACCATTTATATGGGTTATGTCTCAGGAATAGTATTCTCTAATTACCGTTCAAAAAAACACAACTATTAACTGAACTGTTCTAGATAGCCAATCTGGAATAACTGATGGTTATAAATTGTAAAGCAAGCTCCATAACGGAATTCATTAGAAAGAAATAATCTCACTCCGTTTTTTCATTACTTTCAAATAGCTCAATCTGCTCATGTTATAAAACTTAAAGGAAAGAGGGTGTTCTTTACTTGCAGTGAGATGTCTAATTTATTGGTCCTTCAGGATCTTAAGCATAGTTAAATTAATAATATGAATAACATAGGAAGCTTTAAGATCTTTCAAAACATATAGAAAAAGACCCCTTCCCACTTTTATGGCCGACACATTTCTTGTTCTACAAAACTTTATGTACACCAGCTTTGCTCTAATAGGATAAAACCCAAGAAGTTTCCTTTACTTTTGATCCCAAGCATCTTCTTTATCAGTTGTTGTCTGGCCTTCTCACTAGGTGTAGGAGATGCACTAAGCTGTCACTGAGCATCACTGATCACACTGTAATCTTTTTTTTTGGTTGTACACATCATGTACGTTACACTATAGTACTGCTATGGTGTATGTGTCAGATGGTTCCTTCTCTGTGTATTCAAGAGGCTGGCACATTCCTGGTCTTGTGTGTAGTATGGACATAGCCATTGTGTATATGCCACTGAGGCTTGATGAATTTATAATCAATGAATCAATGCTATCATTTCTAGTTATTTTCAGTCCTGTGAGACACTCTTCCTCTCTGACTCCTATAAATACCTGAAGAAGCACACGCCTAAAGGGGACAACACTTGCAGATCTACAACAAGAGTTGTTGCCTTTTGCTCTGTTAGTAAAGTAGTAGGAAGAAAGAATGTCAGAGAAAAACAAAGAAAAATAAAATCTTTGATCTTTGGACAGTGATGAGAAGAAGGTGGCAATTGTAGTAACTTCCACTATTACATAGTCTAAAACTGTGAATGATGGAAGGAACAGAGGAAGGAAATGGGAGATAAAAAGGTAAGTCTGAGAAAAAAAAATAACAAGATGTGACAGAATAAAAATAGCAGAAAAAATACATTACCAAAGAATAGACTATATTCTCCCAGAGATAACAAAGACGACATTGCCTTCAGAAAAAATATAAATACATCAGCCCACAAAAATGGCATGAACACTGAGAAAAAATGAATTAACCTATGTAGGGTAAAACAAAAACTGAGTACAAGAAACAGAGGAAAAAAAGAAAAAAAAAGAGAGGAGGAATACCATCAGCTTTGTCAATGTGCTTTTATACCACAATGATGTCAACAGTATGGTGTTTGGATAATGTCCAGGACTCCTCAGGGTGCAAAGTGCTGAAAAACAGCCATCATAAAAAGGTGGAAAAAAGGAAAGATAAACATACAAGAATAAGATCACAAGAGAATCAGCCATGTAACTAAAGGAACTAGTATAGTTTATTACAGCTACTTTGCTATATGCATTAGACTTTGTTAATCACAGTGAAAAGAAAGATAAGGTGTTAAATCACAAATTGATATGTCATAACTGGACAAGGACTATGTCTCAAATAAGCAGGAAATGGCCTTTCTTTCAGGGGAATTACTTACAATAATTAGCTATAACTATGGCAGTATTACCACCACACACTTAGTAAATACTTTATACCTTACAGGGGTGTCTTTTCCATGTGAGGTAGGATATCACTCTGTTTTTATAAAGGAGCACCAGTCAAGAATGAGACTCTAGATACCACTATAATTAATAAGTAAATCACAACAATGACAGCTGTGAGCTTCATTTTGGTCTCTGTGCAATCAGGAAATAATCAGTGTTATACATAACTGTTATGGAATTACAGGGATGAATTTGTAATTATTTGGAAATAATTCTTGGAAAGCTGATGAAAGACCATTACATTGCCTTTACATTGCATTGCCTTCAGGCATTGGTGCACCACAATTTTAGAGAAGTAAGGAAAATAGTGTTTTTTGTGGAAATTCCTACCAATCCTCCCAGTAAACATACTATAGAAAGAGAACACTTGATAAAGTTTTTAGTGCCCCTACCATTCTTTCCACTTAACCATGTAACCATGCAATGATTTAGCACACAAAACCTTTTACACTAGGTTTTTGAAACTCTGAAACTACATCCTTCCTAGAGAGTAATACTCCTTTCCTCCTCTGGACCACTGCTTTTATTGTTTTATTATTACTCCACCTTTTCTTTAGAGTTAATTACTAAATGTTTTTCAAATAGATAACACAAGGAAAAGAAAAATGCTTGCAGATAAACTGGAATGGGAGCATTTTATTTTCTTCCATTAATGGACTGCTCCTTTTAACAGTGTTTCTACCTCATTTTCCAATGTTATGAAAACCCTTATTTTTGTCAAACTATTAAAAGAAGGAAGCTGATGCTGTCTAAAACTGATTTTAATAGTCTTTTTGAGCACTGGCATAAATGGCTTACAGATTGCTTCTGCTTTGATTCTGATTCCTACATGAATTTAGGAAACTGATTTCCTCTGGCTGTTTCATTGATTAGACAACACACAAAAAGGTATGAAACAATCTGCGTTTCTTAAAAATGTACTCAAAGCACATTATTAGAACATCAAACACAGAGATTATACATTTGTGGTTTTTTTCCCTGTAATATATTTTGAAATTCAGTCTGAAATGCTCTAACAGAATGAAACTGCATTGCAGTAAAGTATGTTCCTTCACCTCCCAAAATAATTGTGTAGTATCACAGACACTTCCATAAGAGCTCTTAGATGGTAGTCAATGGGCAGCATAGTATTGTCAATGAGGAAAATGATAAGTGTTAAAATTTTATAATTTAATTCTCTTGCAGATGTATATCAAGTGGCTATCATCAAAAGTGAATTAACAGAAATATTCTGTGAATGTTAATCACAACAGTCAAACTGATTTTAATGGCCAATATTGACTAGCAAATACAAAAAGACTGGTTATATGGTGAAAATTCTAGTTAAAAGTTTAAATTAATCCTAACAGCTTACTTGAAAGCACCCAAGAGGAAAATTAGATAGCTGATTCCTGTGGCTTCATCTCCTTCAATAGTTATGTTTCTAATCTATTTATTGGGAAAACTCTTATTTTTAATAGAATTTGGGGGGGACGGGGAGGGGGCTGTGAATTTCTCAATACTATTTTATAAATTTAGTATTTCAATTAAATTTGTAGGATTTACAATGCCTCCTTGGAAGATAATTGTAAGGGCTATAACAGTTTTACAGTTAAGTTAATTTTAGTCCTCAATTTTCATTCTGTCTTAAAGTAGTTTTTGCCTTAAAATTATCAGGAAACACTGTTAGACAATGATACAGAAACCTGTTTCAACTGAAGCTAATAAAGAAAAATCAAGCCAACGAGGCATTTACTACTTTATTTAAAGAGACCGCAATTTCAAGCCCTGCCTGTTGGTACAGACATAGGAAGAGTAAAGACTATTCTGAGCCATTTTCAATTAAAAAAATAAGGTCATATCTTTTTCTTTCAGTGGGTAGTGAACACCATAAACACTGCTTTGAAACAAAATCCTATGCATAGCAGTTAATTCCTATTAAAATGCTTGTTTATATATAGACTAGCATGATTATTTCATTTTTTCCTTAAGTAATAATAAAATGCAAACTATGGTACTGATTGCCTGATATTTGGGTAATTTGGAATAATCATGTAAAAATATTTATTACAAGAACAGTACTTCCATAGGCTAGTTGGATTCTGTGTATCTACTTATAAGTACTGTCTCATTTGCCTGATGTATTTTTAATGTTAATGGTTTAACTGTAGAAGCTAGCTGGAAGCTGAATACAACCAAGCTACAGACAACTGCATTGTGACAGATGGTGTAATGGTTGTATATAAATGTAATTTGAGGGACTGGGCTACAGGGCTGCTTTACATTTTTGACCCATACAAAACCAAATATTGCTGTATCAGCTTTAACTTAGCTGTAGAGGTACTTATTACTGTTACGTAAAGGATCAAAATATGTTACAATATAGGCTATTAGCATACATAGCACATTTAGTTGTACATGTTCTGTGGTGAATAACATAAAACCTGGTAGAATCAAAAGTAAGAAAAAAAAAAAACAGATCTGTCTGTGTGAATAGTATTGAAATATACGATTATTTAGAATACACTGAAATCTAAGATTCATGCTTGAAAAAAAAAAAAAACAAACAAGAGTGAACCTCATCTATCCTACTGTAGGTGTCTGCAGCTGGATCTCCTAGTCTCAGTTTCCTTTTTATTCAATACAAAAAAAAAAAAGAAGTGTCTCTAGTGGCTTTTTCCTCCATCCTGAAGAATCTTGTATACTCTGATGAACTGGTCTTTAGAGATTTTTTCTCTTGCTTTCCTTTAAATATGGAGCTCAGATTTATACTGCTAATTTATAAATATTTAAAATCAGGTGAGTTGAATTGTACCTTTATAGATCTATGTCTCTACCAGAAGTAGAAGAACTAGAAATACAAATTACAAAATTAATCCACTATATGCAGTTACTTAACATCTCTGGGTTAGAGGGCTGGATTACATTAAGAATTTGTAACTCTCTGTATGATAACTGGACAAGCACCTCTGAAAGGTAACTCAAATCTTAATTAGTTAATTATCTTGTTTCTCTGCTAACTACAGAGGGAGTCTAGAATGATTAGGCTCAAATTTAGTGCATTGAAATAGGTAGAATAATTCACCAATATTTTATATATATATACACACATATAGATGTATGTGTGTGTGTGCGTGTATATATATGTATATCTGCCTCTCCTGATCCTTTCTGCTCATCTGGGACGTGACCAGCTCTGTAGCTCCCAAGAGGGTAGAAAGGATCAGGAAAGGCAGATATACAGAGACTGGCTTCTGCTCCCTCATCACTCTGCAGACTGAGTAATCTAGACTACATGACAATTTTGTCACCTGGCCGCTCTGATGCTGGGATAATGGGGCCAATATCTTTTGGAATTAGAAGGTAGGGAAGCCAAGCAGCTGGGATAGAGTTAATTTTCCTTCTAGTGGCTACTATGTTTCAGATTTGGTATGAAAGTAATGTCAATAATGTATATTGTTTTAGTTGTTGCCAGGTGATGTTTATATTATTCAAGGACTTCTTCAGCTTCCCACAGAAGCCGAGAAGGAGCATGGACATAAAAAGCTAGCTAATGGAATATTCCATACCATAGATGTCATGCTTGGTATATGTCTGAGGGGGTGGGAATCTTATCAATCCCTGCTCGAGGCAGTCTGGACAACCAGTTCACCCAGAGGTGAGAGTGACTTGTGTTGTATTGCTTCATCTTGTATGTTCTTTTACCATTATTATTTTTTTCCTTTTCTGACATTATTCTATTAAACTGTCTTTACCTCAAGCCATGGGGTTTTTTTGTTGTTTTTTTTTTTTCTTTTTCCCTTTCCCCTCCTTTTCTCCCTCTTCTCCCTACCCCTTTGAGGGCAGAGAATTGAGCAAGTCCTAACTACCAGCTGGGGTTAAAACATGACAGACTTATTTGGAGAGTCACCTATATCTAAGTAAGGATATTATCTCTTCTACATAGTACAAGACTATGATTAAACAGTGCATCTTTGGTTTCTCCCAGTGCACACATTAAACTTTCTTTCTAGTACTGAGTCTTAGGGACACTGAATACAAATTAAGTAAAAGTTTTCCAACAAAATTGTAAAAAATAATAAAACAAAACAAAAATACATGCTGAATAAATAACAGAAAACTAGGTTGATCACTGAAGCATTCAAGCTTCTCATTTGGAAAATGAAAAGTACATAAAGATTTATTTATGATATTTAATACTTCTGACTTTAAGATAATTTTTCAGTGCTGTTCTTGGAGAACTTTGGTGAGTTAGGTGAAAAGGCTATCTCTCCAATCTGCACACTGAAAGTGCTTCTCAAAGAAATTTTAAGTTTGGCTGAAGCCAAGGAGGTCATAAGTTTTAGTCAAAACAGAGACTTATTCTTGCCTTGCTCTTTTCTCTTTTTCTCCTGTTAGAAACTGAAGAAGTTCCCTTAATCCGCAGTAAAGAACACATAATGACAGTTGTATTCATTCAGGATAACTTTTGGCTTCTTATCTAAACAAATTAGAAAGAAACTACTAATTTATTTCCTAAGAATCACTGTCTGAAGGAGTCTATCCCCCACATTTACCAGACTGAAAAAATAAATTTCTAGTTTAATCATGTAATCTGTATGCTAAGAGCTAGTGTGAAAGGTTAGCTAGTGTGAACACTCCTACCTCTTAGCTGAGCTCTTTGTAATAGTTGTAATTCCAGGTGGAATGTGAATTCAATAGAAGGCAGTGGACTGCCAAGAGGCACTCAGCACCACTCTGAAAGTGTTGTGCTCTAGTACTAAACACAGAACTAAACCCATTTTGACAGTTCATTCTCTATTTATTTACATGCTCATAATCTTTGACTCAGTGCTTTGTTTCCTCCAGATAAAAGAAGTCTCCGTGTGAAAGGAAGTTCTATGACAATAAGCACATGGAGGGAGCCAACTTCCTGATCTTCATACAAACATTCAGATTTGTTTTTGTGGGAGCTGAGTGAGATGACTCCCTAGTACTGTAATTTCAAGTATCCTTTCTCCTCAGGGGGTGTACCTGCCAAGTCAACTTTCTTATTGAAATATATTAGCATTGTACTTAGCTAAAATACTTATTACACCTTGTAGCACTAGTATGGCAATGTCTAGCTGCTACATATTTAAAGCAACCTTGAAATTATCTCTGTTATTCTAGGAAGTGACAATGAAGTGCAAATACAATAAAAATATCAGTGTAATTGAATAATATCACTAGATGTTCTTTTCTTTTCACATTTCTAGACAGAAACATGCTATCTATAACAGCCTTCCAGTACTTAAAGGCGGTCTACAGGAAAGATGGGGAGTGTAGTGATAGGACAAGGGGTAACAGTTTTAAACTTAAAGAGGATAGATATAAATTAGATATTAGGAAGAAATTCTTTACACTGAGGGTGGTGAGGTACTGGAACATGTTGCCCAGAGAAGTTGTGGATACCCACTCCCAGGAAGTACTGAAGGCCAGGTCTGGTGGGGCTTTGAGTAACCTGGTCTATTGTAAGGTGTCCCTGCCCATGGCAGGGGGTTTGGAACTAGATGATCTTCAAGGTGCCTTCCAACCCAAACCATTCTATGATTCTTTGATTTATTTTTTTTTAAATAAACCTTAGCTTATCTTCTTTTAGTTTTGTGTGAAAACATGGGTATCTTGAACTTATAGAATCACTGATCACATTCAGAAGCTCTAAAAAAAGGACTAATAATGATATTTTTCCCTTCCCCTTTCCCCCTTCCCCCTTCCTTTTCCTTTTCCTTTTCCTCTTCCCTCTCCTCTCCTCTCCTCTTGAGTTTCTGGAGTGCAGCGTGGGGGATGTAGAGAAAGGAAGATATCAGGAGCAAAGAAGCTGGAGCATGAGTGGAGCAGAAGACAACATTGGAGAAGATCAAGGAAACAAGCCATAGCTATATCTCAAAGACAATGAAAAGAAGGTGAGAGTACTAAAATACCAAAGGTCATTTATTCCATAGCTGGAAATAAAAGATCAGATTCTTTCTTCGGTGGAAGAATCAGCTTTGCAAAAACAGCAGGGGCTGTTTTACCCAGCAGATCTGATTTTTAGAGACACCCTGTTTTTGTTGGTATTCCAGTAAAATACAGATTTAGACATTCAAAGCTCCTTGGTATTTAAAGCAATTTATGTCTCCAGCATGACCAGCTGTCCATAATCAATAGACTAATAGGTACCATAGTATGAAATCATGTATAATTATCTAAAAAGTAATTCTCTAGTCCCAAGAATGCAGAAATCATTTTCATATTCATAATACCATTTTCTCAGTATGATTTAAAGTAGCTAAATACAAGCTTTACATAATTAAAAAAAATATAGGCAGGGTGAGTGTATAAGTGTTTATGTAAGATTATGCAGATTTAAAAAAAAATAATATTTATTAAGCTATGTTCTTGTATCTGTGTGGGAAGGAGGATCTATAGAAAAATGGAAGGACATATAATAATTCTAAGCATGTCTTCCTAATGCAAAAGGCAAAGTGGAAAGTGGCTTTCTGCCACACAGTTAAATTGGCATAATGAAGCAGATGGTGTTACAAGTCTCTGGTTGGTTGGTTGGGTTGTTTCTTTTTTTTGCTGTTGCTTTTTTTTTGTTTGTTTTAATTTTATTTATTTTAAGTTAGATTATACTTTAGAGATGTGTAATGTGACATAGTAATTTCATTCCTTCTTTTTAATGAGCTAAGGACAGCTCAATTTGTCTCTGCCTTTATAAGGGCTTGTTTGGGATGTTTCTAGTAGGAGGCAATGAAAAGGAGTTCAGGGGTGCTTAAGATAAATCTCTCACAGCGGCATGCAGAATTCAGAATAGAAAGCCCACTTACTAGTTTAATTGACCTCTGTTTGTAAAGCTGGTGTGCATTGTAACTAGAAAGCACATTGACTCCACTGACTTTCAATGTAATCACCAGATTCTGATCTCACTTACATTAATGCAAGTTTTCATTAATACTACCATGCCCGTCAAACTCATAAATTCTGTATTAATTATCTACTTTTATAGTGTATATTTTTTCCCTTCTCAAAAACTGCACTTACCTCTGCATATAGGCTATCCAATGCCTATCCTGCTATCCTGTAAGTTTCCCACTAATTCTGTAGCCAAACCTTTTCCACCAGCTGTGCTCTTTCCTATGTTTTAACATAATTGCTGACAGCTATAAGTATCTAGTTTAGTTACATAGTCTTTTTCTCTCTCTTTGATTCTAAGGTATTCATACCATAGGCAAGTAGCTCTGTTTCTGCAAATAAAACCCAGTGGCTGAAGCATTCTTTCTACTGTGAAGGTGAATCCTACATTTAGTAGCATGTGTTCCACTTCTGGTATTATCAAAAGCTGAAGAAACAGCAGTGAATCATAAAGGTTACTGATGGAGAGACATACTACATTACTGTATTCATACAACAAATCTACGAGTTAAATTTCTACCATACCTTTCTTTATTGCTTTTCTCTCCATAGATTTTTTTCATTTTCACCTGATTTTGGACAGTTACATCTTAGCAGAAAGCAACGTGTAATGGAAAGCTTTAATTCTTATTGTAATATAAACCTCTGAAAAAAAATATAGAATCCAGTTTATCTTTAGTAGAGGCTTCTCACACTACTGTGCAATCAGCATATAATGATATGAGGGAATTCACAGGCTTTTTAAACAATTTTGGAAGCCAATTTAGGTAGACATTAGGAAGTACTCTCTGCTGTAGCTATACTATTATGCAGAAAAAAATATAACATTTATTGAGTAGGAGAGAAACCAAGCAAGAGGAAGCCTGATTTTGTAGTCTAGTGCCAGAGAGACTGTCTTGGGAGGGAGGAGTGCTTGTGTCTGGTATGTTCTTCCAATTTTCCTTATGAATTTTATTCAGTAACTTTTAAATGCAAATGCAAAAGGGTCCTTGAGGAGTAGGAGGATTCCCTTAACTGAGAATCTAACATGTACCATACTAAAGAGTTGTTAAAAAGCATGTAAAACACCGAAAGGTGTCACAAATGTTCCACTGAAGGTAGGCATAGATTAATGAGTTGGTTACGTTGTGTTTATTCTAAGCAGTGAGAGCACAGAAGTATCATATCCATGCAGACCAATTTCATGAAGGAAGAAAATCAGGAAACCTGTGAAAACTTAAAAGTGGTGGGTTCTAATATTTTGGTCTCCTGCAGGCCTATAATTGACCTTTCCAAGCTACCCTTAGACAACCCATAAAGCAGCAAGATAAAGTAAAAAAGCCAAAAAAAACCCACACCAAACCCACAACAACAACAAAACACAAAAAAACCAAACAAACCCAAACAAACAAACAGAACCCACAAACCAAACTTTTGCAGAAAGAGTGGTGCACTTCACTCGCAAGAAAGAAGCAACAATATATTTTGTTGACATAAGACAGTGAGTTAACAAAGTTCAATGGTAAATGTAATAGTAGTTTAACAAAATTAGATGGCAAGGTACACTTGATTATTTACTGCATAGAAGGCAGGGTCAGACAAAACTGTTAGGTAGACCCTCCCGTTGAGTCATGAGGCTCAGAGAAGACCCTCTTGCTTTCTAAACTCCTTCTCAGAGAGGGGTCTAGGTGCGGCTGGATCCAGACTTAGTCACAGACTTGGTCAGCAGTTTTTGTCTAAAGGATTATATATGTGTAATCAGTCCTTTATATCACTCAGCTGACATTACAAAGGTTCAGCACTCGCATTCCCAATTCACTTACGGAGTATCTGACACAATAAGGAATCTCTCAGCCTCAAGGTGTAACCTTAGAGGCGACCCTACTCAAGGGGAGATCCTGGTACGCAGCCCACTGCTGTGCAGGAGAGCTCAATGGGCCCTTGGCTGTCCACTATTTATGGAGTAAGATGATTGACTTATAGTCATATTTGCATACCAGCAAGATGACTAAGTCAGTGCAAAAGACAGCCCTTGGCTACTGTGTTGCCATCCATCTCCCTGAAGTCCAACTTAGGTCAGATGCCATGGTGACTGCCACTGGTGGTGATTGCTTAAGCAGCGCTGGGAGTGGAGCATACTGCCACACAAACCGAACCAACCAACCAACCAAAAAACAGCACAAACAAAACACAACCAACAAAACAAAACAAAAAAAAAAGCGAAAACATCAAAGCAAACAGACAAAACCCCTCACTTTTTCTTCTCAGACAAGAAGTTTGTCTTCTGTGCCCCAGCTACAGAGAGTAGCCACAGAAAAGAATTTAGACAAATATTTATTGACACCTGCCTACACCTAAATCCGTAAGCAGTCTTTTTTTCAGTGCAGCTGAATCACCTGTGTTCTAAATTTCTTCAGAAAAGTGAGTCAAATCATGCATAAAATCATTCTGAAAACAAAAATGAAGCGTCATTTTAGTCTTAGCCAACAATAACATAAATAAAATAAAATAAAATAAAATAAAATAAAATAAAATAAAATAAAATAAAATAAAATAAAATCTCATGCAAACTACCCCCATTTCTAATTTATTATTTAATCTATTTTCAGAAGTTTGGGTCATTAGAGAGCTCTGACAAGCTTTTAATTGTTAGTAGTCCTTCTCGTTTTGCTGTGTTACAGTATATAATAGACTATATACTCAAGTCAAAGACATCCAAACGAGATGCTGAAGGAACTGTGTTGAACCTGGAAAAGGCTGGGTCAGGGGTGGCTTGGTATGTGGATGTATTTGCCATCTTTATCTGCCTAGTGACTAGTTGTACAGAAGAAAGTACTAAACTCTCCCTGGATTTCCACAGGGGAACGAGAATCATAGAATCATAGAATGGTTTGGGTTGGAAGGGACCTTAAAGATCATCTAGTTCTAACTCCCCTGCAGGGTGTTGGCAGGGGCAAATCCCACTAGACCAGGTTCCTCAAAGCCCCATCCAGCCTGGCCTTGAATATTTTCATGGAGCGGACATCCACATCTTCTCTGGGCAATCTGTTCCAGTCTGTCACCACCCTCACAGTTAACAATTTCTTTCTAATATCTAATCTAAATCTCCCCTCTTTCAGTTTAAAACCATTACCCCTCATCCTATTGCTCCACTCCCTGATAAAACGTCCCTCCCCATCTCTCCTATAGGCCCCCTTTAGGTACTGGAAGGCTGCTATAAGGTCTCCTCGGAGCCTTCTCTTCTCCAGGCTGAACAACCCCAACTCTTAGTGTGTCTTCATAGCCCTGTCTTCTTTGTGGCCCTCCTCTGGACCCATTACAACAGGTGATGTCCTTTTTATGTTGGAGACTCCAAAGCTGGACACATTACTCCAGGTGGGGTCATGAGAAGAGGCCATTCTCATGAGTTGAAACAAGAGGAATTCTGATCACTTATAAGAAAAGAATTCCTATCTTGAAGGCAGTCAAATGCTGGAACAGGCTACCGAGAGAAGCTGTTGAATCTCCATCCTTGTAGATATTTAGAATTTGACTGGTTAAGGACTTTTTTCCCCTCTACTTTGAGCAGGACTTTGGTCTAGATGACCCCAAAGGTCCCTTCCAACCTAAATTGTTCTATGATTATATGGTTATGTAAGTAAGTGTTACTAGAACTGAAATTTTGCGATTTTAAATTACAAAATTAAACTGTACATTTTAAATATTGTAATGAACTATCTCATACCTGGTCAATTCTGCAAATTTTATATGAGTTGAAGATAAAAAAAGATGAAAGAAAATGGGGAAGCTACAAGATAAAAGCAAACACACACTCACAGAGACACAAATAAAACAAACAATCACTCAAATAAACAAACAAACAAACAGAGAGAAAAGATATTCTTTGAATGTTCCCAAACTTGGTATCATCTTATTAAACAGAATTTAATTCATGGATGATGGGAGTTAATATTAAACCAATAGTAATAATATATAATTAAATTAAATTTCCTTTTTTTTTCTTCTGACTTAAAAAAAAAATATTTACTTTATACTGCTTTTTCCTTCATCGTGTTGCTTTTCAGAATGAGTGCTTATTCTAGGAAATCATATAACCCACAGCTATAAATCTTGATAATCTGTAAGCATTATAGTTTTTCAACAAATGTAGCAATATCTCCCCTTTCTCATGAAAACTTTTAAATAAAACTATGCTGAACTGTATTTGTTATAAATTAATTGTCCTGATAAAATATTTTTTTTTGACATTTACTTCTTTACTATGATGTGAAACACATTATTCATTTCTGATTGTATTCCTTCTGAGTTTTCAAAATAAATCTAGTAACACACAAAAATCATTAGCTTTTCCATCATTAAATCAAAGCAGACATGTTCTTTCTACCCAGTCATTTAATACATTTCACTTTTATGTTTTCCTTGGACTAGAAAGAACTTGTTTTAATATTTTTAACAGCCATCATCATTTTAAATGAAATGATTCTTCAAGTTATTAATGTATTGAACAGTTTGTTTGTTTGATTGTGGTTTTTTTTCTTATTCTAATATTTCCTTGAAATTAAGAATTAATTGCGGAAGACAACCTAACTGATACAGCTTCTAACTTTTTCAATTATTAAAAGATCCCCAGAAGGGGTATTCCTAAAATAAGAATAATTCTAAAAGGAAACTAGTAAAAACATGACAAATTTTCTGAACTAGTTATAAATGCAATGACAAGATCATTAGGAAAAAAATGAATGTAATAATGAGAAAAACTAAAGCTAAACTTCTCAAAGTACTGTGGTCATCAATGTTTAAAAATCAATAGTTTGGAAAATTACAGTAAAACATTGTCTGAGTTATTATTGATGCCTCAGAAATCATGTCTAGAAATCATGAATCATGGCTAGAAATCATGAATCATGGCTAGAAAAATAGGAGAAACTTGCAAAGATGTGATTGACTGAGATTAGATATAGATAGATGTAGATGTAGATGAAAGGTCTAAGAAAAGAAAGGTGGGGGAGCCAAGCAGTGTGATTTTGCTTCAGACTAGGTAGATCAGAACCTCCAACAATGAGCACTGTAAATGTAGCACATTGTATCATCAGTACACTCATTAGCTTTTGAGCAATTAAGATCATTAAGTCTTTCTTTTGTGTTTGGGTTCTAGATTCTCTCTTTATGTTATCTTCCATATAACAATAGTTACCTAAGCTCAGAAATTTTTGCAGTTATGCAGAGCACCGCTGTCCTTCAAAATTTCAATGGATCGTGGTTCATTTGGATTCTCAACATGCAAACAACAGATATTGAAAGTCTGATGGTATGGAATGTTCACCATGATTTAGGACCTTATTTTGTGAAATGCTTTATGCTAAACTGACAAACTGTACCTTGTTCCCTTTGTTGATAACAAATAACTTTACTTATTGACAGGACATTTTGAGAGAATATGGTAGATTCCCAGTAATTCTGCACTGTTAATTAGCACAGACTACTCTTCAGTCCTCATCATCCAATGAAGTGCTAAGTCACTCCCAGGACTTCTTTTGGAGCAAATCTTTAGACTGTTTTAGAACAAAAATCTGGTGTAGTTCTGGTGGCAATTAAGTGCAAAGACTGCTTCCAGTTTTCAGTGTATCTCAAATACACTGTACTTTGTGGAGTCTATTAACATTATCCTAGCAGGCTTTGAACACTGTCACATGCCCTTACGCTACACTGTCTGCTAAGTGGCATATATCTTCAATTTTATTGTTTAAAAATAACTACCCTAATGAATTGCAGCACAGCCTTCACAGGTATTCCAGACAGCTTAAACTGCCAGAAAGCACCCCCCAAAAAATAGCTAAACCATCATGCAAGGCCATCAGGGCCACCACATTTAATTCACAGGAGTACTTTTTAAGTACTAGATAGTGTGAGTATGGCAGCCTGATGTCAAGGTAGTGGCTACAAACGACTGCACTATTTGCTCTGTGGGACCAGAATCATTAACCACATTTAGATGTGTAGATTTAACTGCTGGTTACCATCCACTTACTGATGACAGATAGGTGTGTGTGGTCGTGTTACTACCCAGTACTGCTTTTATGATTTGGTGCTGAGATGGGAAATTTGTGTGCATTTAACTCTGGTAATGCATGTCTGGCTGCTACGACTGTGCTTCTAAAGACCCTTGGGCAGCTTGTACAAGGGTGTTGATGCAAATATTAGCACTAGAAATAAGATTAGGCTATGGGACAATATAGACACAAAATAAATAAATATAAAATTACTGTGAATACATTTAAATCACATATTAAAATTAACGTCAAGCAGAGAAATGAGATTCTGAAAATCTCTCTCTGAAAAATATGGGCTAGAAAAAAAAAAGGAAACTTCAATGAATTTCTTTAAAAGGTCATATGCCCTGGTTTTGTGCAGTATCAAAAGTCTGTACCAAATGAGTATAAGATCCTTTGAAACTTATGTACAACAGTTCCTTGCATGTTTTCTTTAAATATTTAACAAGAAAGAAATGTACAGAGCTGCATAAACTACAGAACAATTTTGCAACTCATTGATAGGAACAGTCTTGCACCTTGTCCTTCTCAGATTCAAAACACAGATAGAAGAGCTCAAAAGCTAAAATCCAATTGCCTTATTCATATGAATAATCCTATTTTCAGCAGTCCCCCTAAGGATTATTACAAGAAAACAGGAACATCATTATGAACCATGTTAAAATGGATATGATAGATGATGGATTAAACAAAGGAAAGAGGTCAGAAGCAAAAAGTGAGAAACACTGAGTCATTTACATAAAAATAGTTGGAACCCTGTATATAGAGGAAATTATGCAGAAATATCATGATGGGAAAGAAAAGCAGAGGGTCACAGTTTGGAAAATAATCCAGGGACAAAGTAGAAAAGATCTACCTCCTTGAAACTGTGAACCCAGACCTCTTAGTCATATGGTCAGGTTTTCTTTAGCATGTTCTTTTATTTGATACATGTATCTTAGATTACAGATTCTTTTTCTTTATTCTGTAAAGAAAATCTTAGCTCCCACATTGACAATTATTTTAGTCTCCAGCTATCTCATCCATGGTGCGATAGAGAAAAAAGGTGTTGCCAATTGGATCAGTGTGACCATACTTGCAGAAGGGAAATATGAAGAGGGATGGTACTACAGAGAGAACGTCTTAGAACAGTTACCCTAGGTCCATTTGTTAGTCACGCATAAAGATAATTACCAAAAAAAGGAGAAAAACATATTGGATAATGAAAGTAGTGCAAAAAAGTTTTGAAAGTGGGGAGATTTTTACATGAATGAAAAGCATTGCACACCAAACGATGCTCACAAAATACAAGATTGACTGCAAATGGATCAATAGAGGTATATTTTCAGAATATATATATATAATACATATAACATGTTTTTATTTATAAAATATATTTCTACCAACTTTGAAACAAAAGTTATTCTCACATAACTGCCCTAAAACATCTTAGTGACAAAATGTCCTTAAGAAAATAGTGGAAGTTACAGAAAAATGAATGTAAGCACAAACCCTTATGTGTTACGGGGTGTCTCTTCTCTGTCCAGTATGTGTATCCCAAAGGGAAAGTTGTTCCTGTAATCTTTCATTAGTCTGCCATGTTTTCTCATATCACAGAATCATAGAAAAGTTTCAGTATATCATACTTAGGCATACACTGTTTCCCTCAGCAAGAATGTTGTCTTACTCTCCATCTTACAAGTGGAGGTTGTCTTACTCTCCATCAAATATATGTGACTTTCGTAGGTCACATAGAAGCTCAGTAAGTCATGTGTGTCTCCTGAGGGGACAATCTTTATGAAGTCAGGTTTTCAAAGCTTTCATGAAAAGAAAACAAATCTTGGAGTCCCTTCATAGAGAAGTCTATGATCCAACCAAAGTCAGCTTAGAATGGACTCTGAGCAACCTGATGTAATTGAAGATGTCCCTGCTCATTGCAGGGGAGATTGGGCTAGATGACCTTTAAAAGTCCCTTCCAACCCAAACTACTCTGTGATTCTGTGATTCTAAGTCTTCGTGACTACTGTTTGACCTTAATAACAATAAAAATAAAAATCTCAACAGTTAGTCCTTCCACTCCTCAGCAGAAAGAATCACAGACCTCCTGTCTCTTTACAGATCTCTTATGGACTCTGTCTCTCACATACATTAATTCTCAGTACTTTGATCCCTATGTCCTGAGCACAAAAATCCCCCATATGTCATAGCTCCCTCTCCTCTTTAGTGTTATTTCAAATAAGCAGTATTTGCCTTTGGTATTGCTACATAAAGCACTGGAAGAGTAAACATTACATTACTGGAGTGAGGAAACATACTACTTTTAATACATCTCGTTCTATATATTTTTTCACATAATTTCTGTGAAACCAGGAAAAGCATAAAGGAAAGCTTTCCCTTTCCTCCTTTTTACCCAGAAAACAATGTAAGTGCTGGTAATATTTTATCTAATCCTTGAACATCCTAAGCTTCTGTCCTACTCATGGTTTCCTACTGTTTTACTGCATTAAGAGATAGCTCCTTTTATAGCTTGGCTCCCAGATACACTGGCATTGACGCTGTGGAAAGTGCACGTCACAGACTGTCTTCAATGACCGAGAGAGACACTAGGCCTATCATTACACATTTACTGAAAAGTAGTGGCTACCTGTGCTGAACTTCTGTACTTTTCTACCAGAACGTTTTTGCATTCATATGAGCAAGATCTCTGATAGGATGCATAAGCACATACTGGTTAAGTTGAGACTTAGCAGCAGGCATATCAGTCCTCATTCATTGTAGTGTAAAATTTTGCTCAATTTATTCCTCAGCATGTATTTTCTCTGTTAAAGGTATTGATTCTGCCACCATTGTCTTACAAATATCCTGCTGATGCTTCTAACAACAAAAAGCATCTGGCCAGAGAAAACAACAATCCACCATTATTTTTGACAAGCTTTCTTTCATTTTACCAAGTGACTGAACTGAGTCAGTCATTAACTCAATTTGAATCCCATACTGACAAAGGACAATTATAAAACAGATTTTTTTTCATAAGTAGAAAATAAAAAAAATCCTGTGAGTATGAAAACTGGTTTCTCCTGGTATTTTTGTAATACAATGTCAGATAACTCACTAATATTAAGGACATTTTTAAAAGCTTGAATAGGGGCAAGTCTCCATTTTATTCAGCTATAGGGAGGAGAAACTCAAGCAGAGAATTATTATCTTGGAGAAATTCTAGCCTAATTACTGCAATCTGTGAATGGATTGAATCATAGAATCATAGAATGGTTAGGGTTCGAAGGGAGCTTAAAGATCATTTAGTTCCAACGCCCTGCCATGGGCAGGGACACCTCCCACTAGACTAGGTTGCTCAAAGCCCCATCCAGCCTGGCCTTGAACACTTCCAGGGACAATGTTTTGTTGTTTCAAAAGATGGGATGAAACTAATCTGGGCTTGTGAATTGTAGTATAAATTTAGTATATCCAGGGTTTGAGATTCCAAACAAAACACTGGAAAACAAAAAAGCTCTCTCATCAGTTCCCTACCAGACAGCACTACCCTCCTTGCAAGTACTTGAAAACTGCATCTAAACAGAGTATTGTGCTTTAGCCCCAGACAGCAGCTAAGCCCCATACACCCACTGGCTCATTCCCCCCACAGTTGGATGGGTGAGAAAACTTGTGGATTTAGATAAAGATACTTTAATAGGTAAAGCAAAAGCTGCGCGTGCAAGCAAAATAGGGGATTCATTCACTACTGCCTATTGGCAGGCAGATGTTCATCCATCTCCAGGAAAGCAGGGCTCCATCATGTGTAACGGTTACTTGGCAAAACAAATGCCATAGCCCCAAATGTCCCCACTTCCTTCTTCTTTCCCTAGCTTTTGTTGATAAGCATGGCATAATATGGTATGGGGTATTCCTTTGGTCAGTTGGGGTCAGCTGTCCCAGCTGTGTCCCCTCCCAACTTCTTGTACATCCCCAGCCTGCTCACTGGCGACACAGTGTGAGGAGCAGAAAAGGCCTTGACTCTGTGTAAGCACTGCTCAGCCATAACTAAAACATCCCTTTATTATCAACACTGTTTTCAGCGCAAATCCAAATAAGCTACTATGAAGAAAATTAACACTATCTCAGCCAAAACCAGCACACAGACAAAACTTAATTTGATAAAATAGGGTGATCATTAGTTAAACATATCATAATAAAAAAGACTTTGTAAGAAAATAGGGTAAAATTACTTCTGTAACCACATTTTTTTCTTATTAATAAAACAAGACAGAAAATATTTGGTAGTATCTGCCCATTTCACTGATGGCCATTTTTCTGGACAATCACGCTGCACAAAGTTTTCTTGGAGACATCTGTTCCATTGAGTGCTGGAGCCCTAAATGATCTATATTTCATAACATAAAAGATAGATTTTGTTATATACCTCATGGAGGTCCAGAAAGACATACCTAAATAGCAGAAGAGTCCCCTATGTCTTTGCAGTTTTTCCTGATCATGCCAAGATGTGTTAAAACTTGTCCTAGTTTATTGACTCAGGTATCAAATAGCAGATGCCTAGATTCTCTATTTCAGTTTGTCCATTACTGTTCTCAACTCTCTCTCACATGAAAGTTTCTGCCAGTTTTGTCAGCATGCTGTCTCTTAGCATTCCCATAACAAGGGGAAACAAGAACACCTGGGACCCATGAAGAATCTTGGTTCCCTGAAAATAATTTCATCTGCAAGATCAAGACTCATTTTCCTCTGGTAACCTCTTTGGAAGAGCTACTGCTGAAAATTTAAGCTTATATACAATAACTTTAAGTAATGGGTGTCATTAGGGGAATTGAAGTAGGTCAGTTTGCCAACAAAGCTCTCTGTTACAATACTTTTCTAGTTTCATCACCAAATGGACTGGAGAGCAGAAATGGATTTTGTGAGATTTCATTTCCCATTCTGATCTTCTGGCTGTGAGCTTTACATGCACACTTTTGAAATAAATGCTAAGCATTATGCATTGACAGTGTTAGATGATTGAAGTAGCTCCAAATTAGTCTGTCTTGCAGAAAGACTAGGCAAGCAATTTCTAAATAAAGTGTTGAAGGAGGAATAAGTTTCCATCTTGTTGGCAGATAGGATACTCCTAAATCAAGCAGCATCTGCAATCAGTTCACATATAAATTATAAAAAAAGAGACACACACACAGGTGAAACAAGTTGAAATTTAAAGCTAAATGAAATGAAAAACAGATGCTGAGTCAACCAGTCTCCTAGGTACATCTGGGAAGAGAACACACCTGAAAGTGGTTATTTTTGATTTTAAAAAAGTTATTTTATTGCATGCAGGACCTGTTAAGGGCAGAGAAAAGTGACCCAAAGAAAAGTCATGTGCTAAACAGTATTGAATGGATGCTTCAGAGGACTTGGATCTGAGTCTTAATGTGGTCAAAAGGCTATAGATAGAAATTGTGTAAGAATGTGCTCTATTATTATATAATTTATTGTGTATTTTTATGATGGATGACGTATTTTATGCCTACTTCAAATCTTGAAAGAGTTTGACTTTAGACTGAATGTAGTTTTGAAAGTAGTACAGAAGGGATTTCAGATGTCCACAGTGACCCAGGGAGCCATGGACAGCTGAGGCACAGGTCCTTTTAATATGAAAGGGGTAGGGATAGTGTGTGATGAAACAGGTAAGCAAGGCCATGAAGAAGAAATAATCCTGCAATATATTTAAGAGTGTATCTGTCTAGTGTTTTTTCAACCCAAACCAGCAACCTCTTTCTTGTAGATCAGAAGGTGCTGATCAGGAAAAAATTGGAAGTTATCATAGAATCATAAAGTGGTTAGAGTTGGAAGGGACCTTAAAGATCATCTAGTTCCAACCTCCTTGCCATGGGCAGGGACACCTTCCACTAGACAGGTTACTCAAAGCCCCATCCAACCTGGCCTTGAACACTTTGAAGGATGGGGCAACCTCTTCCAGCCTTTTGCCACCTTTAAAGAATTTATCTGGTTACACGCACAGATAAAATGATACGTAATTTCAGCAGCTTATTTCACGACAAAAGACCTCCTGAGGAAGTGAGCAAAGTTATGTGTTTAGGGTCAGATCCCACCCCAGACACTTTATGCCATTCTGGCAATGCAAAGGAGATGGAAAGGATTGGTTATAGGTGTAGATCTTTGAGTGACGTTATTTTTTTTTTCCTTCTGTGCCATTTCCTCCATCCTCCTTCTCCCTTAGGGTAAGAGCCTAAACATGCAAACCTGGAGCTTGGCTCCAAGTCTTGAGTACTGCACACCCAGGTGTCCAGAGCCTGAGAGTTCACCAGCATATCAGATCCAACAGGAGAATGACTGCTTCATACATGAATAAGTGTAAAAGTAAGAGAGAAAAAAATTAGAAGAAAAGGAGTCTTTTATTTTGAACCTTTATCCACAAATGACCTACACTGGGATTATCCCCTGTAACATTGGTATAAGGGGTGAATAAATTGAATAAGAAAAGAATAATCTTCACTAGCTATGCTGAGTTACACTTACTCTTCTCCTCAACTATCCAGGAACTCAGACCAATATTCTTGCATCCTTTAAATCCCATTTTGAGTCTGTTCACATTGCAGAGGCCTTGAGGATGGTCCACGTTGAGGTCAATTTTGCTTACAGTACATTTTAGAAAGATGACAAATACAGAAGCCACGAGAAGACAAATTTTCTTGGAACCCATAAGCCTGTACATATTAATGCTAAATCTGTACAGTTTTATGCTAATGCTTTATGTTGGTGAGGACTGATCACCACATAAGCTGTTGCCCGGGCAATGAGCATGAGCAAAAAGAAAGAATAGTGTTCCCTGAAGAAAAGAGTCCCTGCACTTTGATAAAATTCCCCGACATAGTTTTCTTCCCCTTAATCTCTAAACTCACAGCACAGGCCTGAATCCAAAGCATGTGAGCAGGGGCTGATTTATTTGCTTATTTTCAAATGGCTGAATCTTTGATATGAGCACTACTGGAATAGATAGTGTACTCTCTTGAAATTTAGATTTAGAGAAAGTTTGGTGAGTGATACTCATGCATACTGAAAAAAAAAAACCAAACAACCTGTTTTGCTGTGACTCTGATTAATCTTCCCATGCCTCAGTGTTGCTTGAACAAAATGATGACATTCATACTACCTCTTTTCTGCAAGATATCTCAACAGAAGTGCGAAGCCTCCTTCAGCCAATTGTCAATCTTTCTGTGTGGTGATGTCTCTCTTCTGAAGCCAATTAATTAATTGCTATACTCATACTTTGATAACATTATCTATTGAAAACACTGCAATTTGAGATCATATTTAAAAAAAAAAAGTATCTCAAAGCACTTGGTATATTTTTCTTTATACAGCTTTGCAACAAATAGTAGAAACAGTATCAGTTCAATTGCCTAGAATATTGAGAACATTATACCATTCCCTTTTCCCTCGTTATGGAAGATTTAGAGCAGGATTTATCTGTGTTAACTTAAGTCTCTAAATGTTATGGGTTGGATTCAGCTTGAGACTGCAGGCTTTTAAATTTAGTCATGGGATTCAGTTTGCTTGTGCTGGCAGCTCACTGATTTAGAGAGCTATTCATCTGACCAACTGTAGATACCTACCTTAAAGTGAAATATCCGATTCCAACACCCTTAACTTGAGGGTAGTTTCTCATAGGCAAACATCAGTATCAAATGTCCCTGGAAACTCCTTAGGGTATTTGAGACGTCTACATGATGTTGGATCTGCAGCTAACCTCTGCCCTACCAGGTTGGTAGCTGGATCTCAGGTAAGGTAGTGTACTATCTCAAATTGCACTAGAAACAGAGGCAAATTAGGAAATTTTGACAATTCAACTAAGCCCTACTTCTGTGATAGAAGCTTAAATACCTATATGCAGACACTTACAGTTAGACATTTGGAAGTCTGGAGCCTGAGCTTATCTTAAATGTTTATGACATTCTTGCTAAAAACTTCTTGTACTTTCTCTGAAACTTTTCCTGGCAACCCATTAATCAATAAATATTGTTTGGATCTTTACTTGTTTGTTTATTCGTTTTGTTCTTTTTATTCTCAATCTGATTTGCAAGGCAATTAACTTTTTCATTTCTCCCATGTATTAAGAACATGTTTTTTAAAGTTAAAAAGTCTGAATTCATGTTTTGAATTGAGGTACTATTTTCCTGCACTGATAACTGGCCAGCATGGAACAATCACACAAATAAATATCTGTAGACAAGTCCAAATCATATTTGCTAAGTTTCAGGTTAATGGCATGTATTTTTAGTTTTTCCTCATACTCACTTTTGTTGTAGCTCCATGTAATTGTTTCACTTGCATCCACAGTCCTAGATGTCATACAACATCTAGTATTTCACAACCCTGGTATGGCCAGTAAGAGTTTTCATATCAAGTTTGACTAGAAGGTAGATACTCCCCTGGCTGTAAAGGAGATGATGAGACTGTTTAATCATTTGACATGTATAGGCGCAGCACATTACTCCAAGCACATAAGCACTTCTGTTGCATGCCTCCTTTTGCTAGTCTCTACTCAAGCACTGCAATGTTATTTATTTTGAAAGAAAAACACTGACAGGTCTACAAATTGTTCAAGGATTAGAGTAGGTAGATCTGACTGTGAGCTGCAACAGAACATGGTGACCCTTCTCACCCTCCCTTAGCCGTCTTGTAGCTACTTGTTCCTGCTGGTTTCTTTGCATCAGAGGTGGTTATTGTGAGACTACAGAATGAATCAGATGATCCAAAAATTAACAGAAGGTAATGAAAAAACCTTCACAAAAGCAAAGTGATTATTTTTTAAACCTTACCCTCTAGACTTTCAAGATTCAGTGCAAAGAAGGGCAAAGGGATACATGGGCAATGGAATAAATAGGAGACATGGCTACCTCTTTTGATACAGTCTATTTGTGGATTATAGTACATAAAACTGCATACCAAATTTCAGGTACCTGAGACAGGTATACTTCATTCAGAAGTATACTGCTTTGTGTTATGTACCTCCTCTGTGACATATTCTATGACACTAATGTTTGCCCTTGTTGTTTGCTATCATCTCTCCTCTTTTTTTGGAAATCGTTCATGTTGCCTTAGAAATACTTTTCCACTTAAAGAAATCACCACATAGAAATTTAAGTATTTTAGTCACTTATTCTAAAATAAGTGTTCAAAAATTACTTTTTTTTTTTGTTTTACTGAACTTACATAATGGGTTCGCTTTTGTTGGATATTTAACAAGTTGCTATATTTATTAAGTTTATTTATCCTCCTGTATATGTTTGTGTTCTTCAGTTTTCATGTTTCCCATTTGCCACGACAATTTTTTCCCATCAGAAACAGTACTTAAAAGCTTGTTTCAGAGAAAGGCTTTAAGTTCCAGACAGCTTTCTACATTTGGTAAGACAAAAATTTTTATTCTGAAAAGAACTTCTGTTTTCCAGTTCAGTTCAATGAATATTTTTGAAAACCAGTTAAAACATAATAATAGTTTATATACAAAATGTCTGTAGTATATTAAATGGTTGATAGTACCAGCAGTCTTTTAAGAATGTATTTGGGAATTTACAAAGTAAGTTAACACCCACATTAGCATGAAAGAATGTTCATTACCCCTAAGGAATGTCTCTGAAATGTACATCACGTTTTCATTAATCTCTTCAATTTGTTGTAATAAATCTGTTTGGAGCTCATTATTGTAGCCTAAAGTGTCTATGCAGGTATGTACAATAGAGTTGCAAAAGAAAATTTATTATTTTATTTTTGAATATGTTTTTTCTCTCTCTTTGTTGTTGTTGTTGTTGTTGTTCTGGCTACTGTACAAAGAACAAAATAGGCTAATTCCTCTGAAATTTGCTTTCAGGTTTTTCTTAGGGAATGAGAAAAATAAAAGCAAGTAAAATCTATGCATAGTATTTCATAGAAGTGTCATTCAAATACATATATACTGTGTGGAAAATCCACTATAAATACCTACACCACAGTAGTTTTCAGACCTTTTGTTTAAGCCAACTAGTCTAGATTCTTACAGAATCTTACATTAGCTTGTTGCTAATACGTTGGCATAAAGCTAGTTTAAGTAGGCTCTAGAGAATTCTAAAGACATGGAGATATTATTAGGTTTCAGAGTTTGCAAGTCTCAGTTAAATAAGAATGGATGAGGTGCTTGTATTAAAAGACAAACAGGTATTTTGGGGTCCATTAGTTGCAGAAAGCTAATTAGAGCCATGGCAGCAGAGCAGACTCAGGGAAGCTTCAAGTTTAAACAGAACCAGAACGATCTGAAACAGAAGATTCAAAACTTAAATAAGCTCGCAAGTGATCTCTCTGCCTAGGTTCTTGTTAGACTGTAGCTCAGCCTTACATTAAGACCTAAAACAAGATTGAGACAAAAAGACAATACATCAGAAAACAGAAAGTAATAACAAAATCCTTCATTTTATTAGGCCAAATTTTGAAGCCCTTATTTATAATAGTAAATATTTGTTGTTAACTTATGGTCCATAATACACAGTAGAACATGACTTCCTGTGAGACTAGATGGTCTGTCCCAGAAGACCAGAAAATATTTTTTAAAATATTAATTTATGCATGCTTTGTTTCAAAAAAAATAACATAATTATGCCATTCATATGAGAAGTTTGATGTAATGATGAAGAATAACATATATTCAAGAGCATGCATGACTTTGTGTGCTGTGTGCCACAGTTTGTGAGTTTATTGATTACCTGAAGAAAAATACACTGTGGTTTCCAAAATATAACCCTTGGACTTTTTGGAAACAGTGGTACAATAGTATGCATAAGAAAGTAAATTTGAAAAGACAGAGACGGGAAAACAGTTAGAATCTTTTGGTACAAGATGTATGGTTGTCGAGATAATTTTGACTGTATTTCTATCATTTTATTTTTATTTTATATAAATCAACGTTTGGTGATCTCAAATATGGTACAATATTTTTTACTTTATCAACTCTTCATTCCTTTGCTTTCATTTCTGTTATTGACCTATAACAACAAATTTATCTGCAGTACAAATGTGTCCTTTCAAGTTGTGAAGTTTATGCTATCTTTGCCATATGGAAATATTTATTTTCCAAGAAATATGTAAATTAAGTAACATACTAGAGAAAAACTGTGTAAGTTAGCATATGTTGGTCTCCTGCTTCCTAGAATTCCTTATTTTTTTCCCCCTCTAAGACACATCTTCAGATGCAACTTTTAATTGGGCAATTTTTAAGTTATTTTTGGCCATTTTCTTATTTTATGTTTAGGAGTTGTACTCTTTATCTCACCTGCACTGGAATTTTTTTTTAATTCAAAAAGCAATAGGAAATAACTCCAAGTTTGTGAATTAGTTTGAACATACTCTTAATTCAGTGACTCTTATACAGGCCAAATAAATTGTATTTGTGTTATTATCATAAAATATTTGTGGTATATACATTTCCAAAATGACACTAGAAAACTTTCAAAAGGATAAAAATGTCTTCTGTCCTCTCTGTCTTTTCCAGTTTTCCGGCTAGGAAACAAGAGTTGGGTTGTTTTTTGTTTATTTGTTTTGTTGGGTTTTTTTGTTTGGTTGTTTTTTTTTTACTTTTCAGTGTACAGAAAGAGAAGCATCACCATGGTTGGGTAATGACTATACCAGTTGTGGGTTTTCAATATAAGTGTCATGGTTTCATCTGGGATAGAGATGACTTTCTTACTAAGAGCCGGTAAAGTGCTACACTTTGGATTTAGGATTAAATCAGTGCTGGTAAAACACAGATGTTTTTGGTTGTTGCTAAGCTATCAAGGCCATTTCTGCTCCTCACACTGCCCCACCAGTGAGTAAGCTAGGAGTGTGCAAAAAGTTGGGAGGGGACACAGCCGGGACAGCTAATCCCAACTGACCAGAGGGATATACCATGCCATATGACATCATGCTCAGTATATAAAGCTGGGGGAAGAAGAAGGAAAGGGGAAAATGTTTGGAGTTATGGCATTTTTCTTCCCAAGTAACTGTTAGGTATGATGGAGCCCTGCTTTCCTGGAGATGGCTGAACACCTGCCTATGGGAAGTCATGGAATCATGGAATCACGGAATTTTCCAGAGTTGGAAGGGACCTCTAGAGGTCATCTAGTCCAACTGCCCTGCTAAAGCAGGACTGCCTAGAGCACATTACTCAGAACTGCATCCAGGCGGGTCTTGAAAGCCTCCAGAGAAGGGGACTCCACAACCTCCCTGGGCAGCCTGTTCCATTGCTCTGTCACCCTCACCATAAAGAAGTTTTTTCTCATGTTTGAACGGAACTTCCTATGTTCCAGCTTGGGCTCGTTACCCCTTGTCCTGTTACTGGGGACCACTGAAAAGAGTCTGGCTCCGTCCTCCTTCAACCCATCCTTTAGATACTTGTAAACATTAATAAGGTCTCCCCTCAGCCTTCTCTTCTCCAGGCTAAAGAGTCCCAGCTCTCTCAGCCTTTCCTCATGATGGAGATGCTCCAATCCCTCAATCATTTTTGTTGCCCTATGCTGGACTCTCTCCAGTAGTTCCCTGTCTCTCTTGAACTGGGGAGCCCAGAGCTGGACACAGTATTCCAGTTGTGGCCTCACCAGTGCAGAGTAGAGGGGGAGAATGACCTCCCTTGACCTGCTGGCCACACTCTTCCCTATGCAGCCCAGAATTCTGTTGGCCTTCTTGGCAACAAGGGCACATTGCTGGCTCATGGATAATTTACTGTCTACCAAGACCCCCAGATCCTTTTCTTCAGAGCTGCTTCCCAGCAGGTCCACCGCTAACCTATACTGGTGCCTGACATTCTTCCTCCCCAGGTGCAGGACCCTACACTTGTCCTTGTTGAACCTCATTAGGTTCTTCTCTGCCCAGCTCTCCAGCTTGTCTAGGTCATGCTGGATGGCAGCACAGCCCTCTGGGGTGTCAGCCACCCCACCCAGTTTGGTATCATCAGCAAACTTGCTGAGCATACACTCTGTCCCCTCGTCCAGGTCATCGATGAATACGTTAAACAGTACTGGTCCAAGTATTGACCCCTGGGGGACACCACTGTTTACAGGCCTCCAACTCGACCCTGCTCCATTAGTCACAACCCTCTGAGTCCTGTCACACAGCCAGCTCTCAATCCACCTCACTGTCTCCTTGTCTAGCCCACACTTCCTCAGTTTCCTAAGGAGGATGTTATGAGAGACAGTGCCAAAAGCCTTGCTGAAGTCAAGGTAGATGATATCCGCTGCTCTGCCCTCATCCAGCCAACCAGTTATAACATCGTAGAAGGCTATGAGATTGGTCAGGCATGATTTACCCTTGGTAAATCCATGTTGACCACTTCCAATAACTTCCTGCTCTTGAACGTGCTTGGATATGACATCCAGAATGAGTCGCTCCATCACCTTCCCAGGGGCAGAGGTGAGACTAACCGGTCTGTAGTTCCCTGGGTCCTCCTTCCTGCCCCTTTAGAAGACTGGAGTGATATTGACCTTCCTCCAGTCCTCAGGCACCTCTCCTGTTCTCCATAACCTTTCTAAGATGATGGAGAGCAGCCAAGCAATAACATCTGCCAGCTCTCTCAGCACTCGCGGGTGCATCTACTCAGGGCCCATGGATTTATGGATGTCCAGATTGGCCAAGTGGTCTCTAACCTGATCTTCCTCTACTGGGGAAAACTCTTCCTATCTCCAGACCTTCCCCCTTGCCTCCAGGGCCTGGGATTCATGAGGGACAGCTTTAACAGTGAAGACTGAAGTAAAGAAGGCATTCAGCAACTCTGTCTTCTCTGTGCCTTCCACCACTAGGGCACCCATCTCATTCGTTAGTGGGCCTACATTTTCCCTAGTCTTCCTTCTTCTGTTGATATACTGAAAGAACCTCTTTTTATTATCTTTAAACGTGGTGGCCAAGATGAGTTCTGCTTGAGCTTTGGCCCTTCTAATTTTCGCCCTGCATAGCCTCACTACATCTTGGTATTTTTCATAAGTAGCAAACCTTCTTTTCCAAAGATCACAAACTTTCTTTTTTTTCCTGAGGTCCAGCCAAAGCTCTCTATTTAGCCAGGCTGGTCTTCTTCCCCATCTGCTCATTTTTTGGGACTTGGGGATGGCCTTCTCTTGAGCTTTTAAGAGTTCCTCCTTGAAGTAAGACCAGCCTTCCTGGGCACCTTTGCCCTTCAGGACTGTCCCCCAAGGGACACTCTCAACCACACTCCTAAGCAGGCCAAAGTTTGCCCTTCGGAAATCTAAGGTGGCAGTTCTGCTGACTCCCTGCCTTGCTTCACCAAGAATTGAAAATTCTATCATTCCATGGTCACTCTGCCCAAGACGACCTCCAGTCTTTACATCCCTTACACGACCTTATCTGTTAACAAGCAGCAGGTCCAGTAGGGCACTTTCCCTACTTGGCTCCTTCATTAGCTGTGTTAGGAAGTTGTCTTCCACACACTCCAGGAACCTCCAGGACTGTTCCCTCTCTGCTGTGTTATATTTCCAGCAGACTTCTGGGAAGTTAAAGTCCCACAAGAACAAAGGCGAGCGATCGCGAGACCTCTGCCAGCTGCTTATAGAATATTTCATCAGCCTCTACATCCTGGCTGGGGGGTCTATAACAAACTCCCACCACGATGTCTGGCTTATTGGCCTTCCCCTTGATTCTTATCCATAAACAATCAACAATGTCGTCATGCACATTGTTAAGTTCTTGGCATTCAAAACTGCCCCTGACATAGAGGGCCACCCCACCACCTCTCCTTCCTTGCCTATCCCTTCTGAAGAGTTGGTAGCCATCAATCACTGCACTCCAGTTGTGTGTGTCTTCCCACCACATTTCTGTGATGGCAACTATGTCATCGTTTCCCTGCTGTACAATGGCCTCCAACTCTTCCTGTTTGTTGCCCATGCTGCGTGCATTCGTGTAGATGCACTTCACCTGGGCTAATTGCCTTGCCACTTTACTGGGCGGACAAACCCTTATTCCCACCTGTCCGCGCTCAGACTTTTCTGTAGTTGCCAACTCATCACTACTCCTCATGTCTTTGCTAACACATGGGTCATCTTCTCCCACCTCCACTGCAAGAACAGGCTGCAAGACCTTGCTAGTGCTTTTACCCACCAGCGTTGGCATGCTGCTCCCAGGCACCTCTTTAGTCATTCTGGTTACATCCCCGTCCCCCTTCAAACCTAGTTTAAAGCCCTTTCAATGAGTCTTGCTAACTCCTGTCCCAGAATCCTTCTTCCCCTTTTGGTTATGCTTTCCCCACCTGTTGCCAGCATGCCTGGTGTCCTGTATATCAATCCATGGTCAAAGTAACCAAAGTTCTGCCAGTTGCACCAGCCTCTGAGCCAGGAGGTAATCTCCTGATTCTTCCTGTTTATCCCCTCATCAATCCCTGCAACTGGTGGGATAGAGGAGAACACTACTTGTGCTTCTGATCCCTTAACCAGCCGCCCCAGGGCTCTGAAGTCTCTCTTCATTGCCCTTAGACTTCTGGTAGCTATCTCATCGTTACCTACTTGAAATATCAGTAGTGGGTAATAATCGTGAATGAATGACTTGTTTTGCTTCGCTTGCATGCATAGCTTTCACTTTACTTATTAAACTGGCTTTATCTCAACCCATCCATTAATAGGTAGACAGTACAGGCTGCCTATTTCTCCGTGGGTATTCTGGCAGAGTTCACCTTCAGAGATGAGGTGGCCTTGGGTAAAGCCAGCAATTCATGGCCAGCTAGTATCTTCCCTGGAAGCATGAAAACACAGCTCAGGACATCAGTGATACCCCTCCTGGAAGCCAGAATGACAACAGCAGCAATGTTATGATTTAACCCCCTTTCATTCAGTTCTGTATCTGGTGCGAGTGTCTGCAGCTATATGCATGTGGAATATACTTTTTCATTATTTTGTCTTGATAAGATGCTCATTTTTTTTTTTGTTTAATGAGCATAAGGCTATCTATACCACTGAAAAATCATTTGAACTTATGGCAAAGCAAAGGGAAGGATACTACTTTTTGCTGGCTTCACACCGTCTTTTAAACACAATGTAAATGCTAAATTTGCCAGCTTTGTTTTCTGCTTAAAATCTTAAAACAGAACTACTCAAAAGGACTGGAATTGATTCTGCAGGAACTGTAGAAATGGAAATAAAGGGATGAAAAAAGCAGAGTAACCTTCTAGTGCTGTTAGTTAGTTTAGACTGCATACTTTAACAAAGTTGTTTTCCTTTCTTTTCCTTATTACAATTGTTTTTCTCTTTGTTGCTTTTCTCTTAATTTCTGGATTTGAAAATCTCTTTGTTGTTGTAAGCTCACCGTTCTTCCAGCAGACAACTGACATCAATATCAACATTGCACCATTTTGGGCATCACAATTCTGGAGATAAAGGAGTATCAAAAGGAATTGCCAGTGGCCCTGTACGTATACCAACTTTGTATAGAGTATTTTGATTATAAATAAACCACTTCTGCTCTGTACTAATCTGATCAGGAAAAAAAAAATCTACATTTTTGAACTGTAATAGTTTAATGGATGTCAAATATATTTTATTATCTTGATTAAAGGTAGTGAACCTTGAAGGCTTAATACTGTACAAACACCTAATATTTTTTTTAAATTTTGCTTTGGGGTTTCACTGTTGTTTTCAGTATTATTATCAGTGGTCCAGTCCTTGAGAACTTTTGAGACATTTATCAGGTCCAATTCTATTTTGTTCCTAGTGAAGAGAGGTACTTTAATGGTAAAATTATAAGTAAGATTTGAGAGGTCTGGCTAAGAAGTTTATCCTAACTAAAAGAACATACGTTTCAACTAGAAGCTAACAGTCTGTGATGGTTTCCCACTGCCCACTTCTGAGTTAATATAATACTGATTGTGACACTCCTATAGCCTCCACCAATAGCCATATTGGCACAATATTTACATATTTACATATTTTATTCCTTCTTAGTAGTGTGGCAATTAGCAAGCTACCTAAGGAGTCCATTCCTCCCTGGGATGGATGCTTGGCTTTGTTAACTCTGAAATGATTGCTTTTCCTCACTTCTTTTTCTTTTTTTATTTATTTTTTCTGAAACATTATATATAGGTTGGGTCTCTGTAATCACTCAATGAAGAACAATGTTTTTTCACTATGGTCATAGTTAAAATAGCGTCCATTGGACTTGTCCTAAACTGTACTTGCATTATTACATACTTGGAGTCTTCAGATCTCTGACATTGCCTTCTGAAGAACATATTCATGGGTACAGTTTGAAGTACTCAATTTTAAAATCTAATTATTTCAGTGATTTTTCATTTCCTCTCCTTCCAGTCGAGATTCTTGTATTCATATTAATTAATTATACTTGTCTTACTGAAAGGCATAACTCTCACAGAGAATAAAACATTCTGTTCTTAAGTATAGTTATTGGAATATAAAAACAATCAATAATTTGTGATTTTGCATTCTGTTCACATACCTTCAGTTTTATGTCTTTGATTCATATTTATTCACTTTTTAAATTCCAACAAGCCTCCTTTTATGAAAGAGACAAAGAGCCAGAGACAAAGAAATGAAATACCCACTTCAAAAACTACTCGTGATATTTTTAGGCAAAATAAAGCATTTAAAGTTTGAATAGATAACAATTTTTTGTACATACCAGCAAGATAGTTTGCAAGCTAGGGTGAAAAGAGAGTATTTGGGATACATCTTGTAAATGATAGCTTTAAGTAGATAAGATATTTTACAGCCTTTGAGATTATTTTCTTCATTTCAAGCAGATCAATATGTTTACTTGGATTACTACACAAAATTTATGCTGAAAGCATGTCATTTACAATACTTAACATCCAATTTATCAAATTCTGTTCACCTTTTTGTAAGAAGTTCCATTGAGAAAGAACTGCCTACATGAAGAAAGCAAGGCTGGGCTTCTCTGTAAAAATAAAACACAGTATATGGATAACTGGCTGCCAATGCTACCATCTTGTACTTAATTAACATTGTAGTTTCTTTTAGACACATTTACAAATAATTTTTTTTCTCCTTTCTTTATTAAAATTGACTGATCTTACTTAAACTAGGTATCCTGAAAGTAAAGTGAGCAGTAGATATCGTCCTAGTGCTTGCTGCTGCTGCAGTTACTGCTGCAGCTCTGGCTTTTAGCCAGCAGAACATCTTGGAGGCTGCATAGAACCTGATATGGGCACCATAAGATGAACTGTGAATTGATCACTAAATGGGCTTTTGTTCAGTGATATTCAGAGAGATATTCAGTGAGGGGAGGGTGGGGCCAGACTTCAGCAAGGGCTTTGTAAAAAAATTTTAAAGTAAACTAGAAAAACACAAGGCATCTTCTTAGAAACTGTGAAGCACAATAACAATTAAATTGCACACAGAACTTCTTACACTTCCTGTTTTGTGAAGTTTTCACTTTCAGACATGAAGATGGAACTCTGTACCTGGAAGCTTGTCTATTCTTTCCAACAACATGACCTCATTAACAGAAGTTTCCATCTCTTATTACCTTAAAAAATCACAGATAGAAAACTACTAATTAAAAAAGAATACCGGTGAAAAAATGAGTGCAGACACATAATCAGAAAATAAAGGGCAGGGGAGAAAAGCATTAATACTACTAACGGCACAGGAAGCCATCTTGGCACCATAACGGACATAATGATAATTTTCTTTATTTGGTCACAGATTTATGTTTCTTATGTTTCTTGATGTTAGTCATAATCTCAAAGCTTATGTTCATTTTGTTATTATTCCTCTCTTCTGTTTTCTCAGCTATGTCCAGTCTTGCTTTACATGTCTCAAAAAGATAGACTTCAAGTAACTTATTCTCCTAGAGAGGAAAGTCTCTGTGAGGTCAAATGGAAGGAATGGAAAGGATGTTCACTTATTAACTAGACGTCTTCTGGCGTAGCTGATATAGGAACATTGTTCAGGCAGTTAATTCTTACAGAAATTAAAATTCTTTGAGTTCCATATACTGTAATTGGTCCAAATTGGAGATTTACAACTTCCTCCAATATTCCATCTGCAAGGCTAAACTAATACCTTTCATCTGTCATAGAGAGATGCCTCTTATTAATGATACACAAAAGCATTTATAAAAATATAAGACCTTATTATTTCAAAGTCCATTTTCAGCCCCTAAGTTGATGCAATATCCCTAGAGCAGCAGAGAAGAATCAATATATTTTTTACAAACAAAACTGAAGAAAAATATGGATAAATAAAGACCAACGCAGCTTTTTTATCTAATAATAATGCATTAAGATTACTTTTGTAAAATAACTTCTTGTATGCAGCCTTTAGAATTTATATTCCATTCTTTCAACCATCAACATTTGTTAAAATTAGACTCCAACCTTTTCTTTTCTATATTTACTTGCAATATACCTGCTGTCTTACTCTGGCTGACATTAATATTATAAATATTTGTTTCTTAGTTTCCTACTTTACATTTAATTTTTCCAATGATTGTGTTGGATTACAGTAAGGTCTTTTGTTCTAAGTGCACAATAAACATTGATTCTGTTAATTTATTTATACACTATAATTACCTCTTGCAAAACTGTGTGAAGAGATGTTGGAAAGTAGAGCTATCTATATGATTTATGAATTGTGAGGATCTGGGAAAACAGGGAAGCTCAGAGCACTCCCACTCTTGCAGTTACATTACCCACCCAGGCAGCCAAAATCCCACATCCACTGCACAAGTCAGTGATGAAATGAAATATGTTTCAATTAAGTAATTGAAAATAATTTACTGCAGATTCAATCACAATTTTTATAGAACTCTTAAATGCCTAGCAAAATTCAGTAACAAGTTAATAAAAAAAAATATATATATTAAGCAAAAAATAAGACTAAATAGAGATACAAAAATAGTATATAAAACTAAATTGCTTGAATTAATTTCACCTAAACATATCTCTAATAAAGATAATAATAGGTGTTTCTAGCTTTTACTTTACAGTGCAATTTAGAATATATTCTATGTGATCTAGAGATCACACAAAGAAAGAAAAAGTGACAATTTCTTCTGAGACAAATTTAAAATGCCACCAAAATTTGGACTATGGTGTACAACTAAATGATAGCAGTCTTATACAAACAGATAAATGGTGCTAAGAATTACCATTTATTCATGTATTTTTAAGGAATCCAGAGACTGCACGTCATTAGGTTTAATCATCCTACTTAATTGAGAGTTAGGCAGGATTCTAGTCCTAGGATGTTAATAAAATAGTTATCATTTTTGAGAGTGTTTGCGTCTTTGTTGTTGAAATCCAGAAAAAGAACCAGCACAATCTTGTGCAAAAATCTTTAAAAAATTTGGAGTTGAGGAAGACCCAGAAGTTCATAAGCCTAGAACAACTCAACAGTATTATGCTACAGAGAAGAAGGCACAGTCCATTAAAAACAGTATAAGCAGAAACTCTGTAATGATTTGTTATGATATTAATGTGCTATTTTATTGTCTTAGAAAGATATACATTTTTGAAGACAGGTGATTTAAGACATAAGAAATACATCATAGAAAACAAACTGTTATGAAGTATTTTAAAAGTTTTAAATAATATACTTTCAGAAAACAAAGTCACAGTGTAGACTGACTCTTTAGAGATGTAGTCAACCTGTGATGCACTGCAGGATCTCCCATACTGCTTGCTGAATAAATATAGTTAATGAACTTGTCAACATCTAACATGTAAACATAATTAAGTCCTATGAACAAAACGTTACCAAACTAAGAAGTTATGTTTAGCTGGATGTCTTAAGTTAATGTCTTAATTATCCTGGAATGTAACTCTCCCAGAAAATTGTTGTGTTTTGTAAATATAAGCAGGAATGCTTTCAATACTGAAGCCACAGATTAGCATTCGAACACTAGCAATATTGATTATTTCAGTAATATGTTTTGCAAATAGGCTTCAGATAGGTAAGGCATTTGTAGAGTTCCAAAAGCTTTATATTTCCAGTGCTTCCTTTTTATTTAACACCATAATAGTGAGAGTAAGACCACATGGCATTTCTGAGATTGGGCAGCATCCAAGCATATTTTATGAAAATCTGCATTTGAGTTTTTCTTTTTCATTTCCTCTTTGGTTATGGCACTGACTCATTTGTCCATGGAAGCCTGTGGCACAGCCAGGATGTAAATTTACGAAGTTCCATAAATTTTCCCATTTTCAGCCTGGCCACAAGCATGTCCCTTTCCTTTATTATGCTGTAATATCTTCCCTGGCTGATTCATAGTGGAATAGCAGAGGGAGGCTCAAATTTCCTTTTTATAAAAGGCATATCTGTTTCTACTAATTTCTACCAGCTCTAATATGATTGCAATATGTAGGGATTATAGCTACACCACAATCTAATGCAATCAGTAATGTTTCTATAAAGGACTGAAAATTTGTCATGATGTCTATGCAACCTCTGAAAGATACTTTGTATATCATTCAATTTACTTAAATTCAGACATCGGTAATTTAGGTGATCAGATTTCAGTTAGCTAAACAAAAAGTTTCTATGCTAATCCAAGCAATGTGACAGGGATGACATATAGAATCGTAGAATGGTTTGGGTTGGAAGGGACCTTTAAAGGTCCTCCTGCCATGGTCAGGGACATCTTTCACTAGGTCATGTTGTTCAAAACCCCATCCTACCTGACCCTGAATACTTCCAATGATGGGGCATCCACAGCTTCTCTGGGCAACCTGTTCCAGTGTCTCACCTTTCTCATTGTAAAAAATATCTTCCTTATGTCCCATCTGAATCTAATCTCTTTCAGTTCAAAACCACCGCACCTTGTCCTGTCGCTACAGGCCTTGGTAAAATGTCTGTCTCCATATTGCTTATAAGCCCCTATTATATATTGAAAGGCTGCAATAAGGTCTCCCTGGAGCTTTCTCTTCTCCAGGCTGAACAACCGCAACTATTAGGGTTGTTGTTTCTGTTGTGAGAGTTTTTTACTACCAGCTTCTTACATCATACTGATGTGGACTTTTTCCAAAACCTATCCTTTGTGTTGCAGAGAACCACTCCTTCCTTCTCTTGACATTTCCTCCAAGAGAGACACAGCTACAAGTGAAGGCAAGGCAAAATTAGAAAAGGCAAGAAAAATGTCCAAAATTGCCATGGAAATAGAAGATCTCACCAATAAGAGGAACTTAGTAATATAGTTGCAGACTGAGAAAACATTTTAGCCTCCTCTTGTCAGCTCCAACAGGAAATAAAGGAAGAAGGTCTCTGTTTTGCACCAGGAGGTGCTGTTCTGTTATGAACCCAGTAATAAAGGCACTTGCACTCTGCACAGCATCATTTCCAATGTTCTTTGTTCCAGCTAACACTCTAAAGCGCGAGAGGGTAGTACAGATAGCCTCACAGCCCTTTGGATGCTGGGAACCCCTAGTCGCCTAGCGTTGAGCGGGCCTCCAACCAGCCTGAAGCAAGCTCTGCAGACCCCATCCATAGAAAGGATTACTCCATTTCGGTCATTCAACCTCTTACTGGATTTTCTTACAAGAAACCACTCTGTTCATTGCTTCTACTGTCAAGCAGAATGGATCTTCACATGACAACTTCTTTCTGCTGCTCTTTTAGACAAAGGGAAGGCCAGGGCAGGTGGTGCGATCACCAGTACTGAGTGGGAGTTGCCTGAAGGCTCCTCTGGTACAAAAATGTGGCTGAGTTCATCCTGCAGCCACCTCCCAAGTCTTCTCCCTTCTCCCTGCAAGCAGTACAGGGGAACAGGGAATGCAATCCGTTAATCACATATTATCTCTGCTGCTTATTCCTCCTCCCACTCTTCCACTCCTCCACCACGGGGTTCCTCCCATGGGAGACAGTCCTCCATGAACGTCTCCAACACGTGTCCTTCCCACAGGCTGCAGTTCTTCACAAACTGCTCCAGCATGGGTTCTTTCCACAGGATGCAGTCCTTCAGGAACAGACTTCTCTATGATCCCCCACAGGGTCACAGGTCATGCCAGAAGACTGCTCCAGCATGGGGTCTCCATGAGGTCACAGCCTGCTTTGGGCTTATCCACCTGCTTCAGCATGAGGTCCTCCATGGACTGCAGGGAGACAGTCTGCTTCACCATGGTCTTCACCACGGGCTTCAGGGGAATTTCTGTTCCAGCACCTGGAGCACCTCCTCCCCCTCCTTCACTGACCTTGGTGTCTGCATAGCTATTTCATTTAAATATTCTCACTCCTCTCTCCTGGCTGTTTTTGTGCGGCAGTTTTTCCCCCTTCTTAAATATGTTATCACAGAAGTGCTAGCACCATCACTGATTGGCTCAGCTTTGGCCAGTGGCAGGTCCGTCGTGGAGCCAGCTGTCACTGGCTCTGTCAGACATGGAGGGAGTTTCTAGCATTTTCTCACAGAAGTCATCCCTGTAGCGCCCTCACTACCAAAACCTTGCCATGCAAACCCAATACACACAGAAATTATAAAAGATCTGCCTCCTCCTAAAGCAAGGTGGAAGCTAGGAAAGGCAACTCACAGTGCCTACAAATGACTAGATGCCTTCATTTAGAGAACAGATTCTCAGTCCTAATGTCTCATTTTGGGGTAGGTTGAACTGCCTAGGTTTTATGCACTTTATTGATGCTTTACTGGTCCTGATGGACCTTGAACACTGAGCTCACTTATAGAATCTTAAATTTGAACAACATGTAACCACTGAAGATACCTACTTATACCTCTATTTCAAATACCTTCAGACAGTATAGGCAACCTTTTAAAGAAGGGTTTCTGTATTCTTGTTTCCTTCAAATTCTTTCCTTTGTAAGAACTTCAGAATGCTTCCCAAGGGTAGGATTCTGCCACCTCTATGCCATTTTTTTTTTTTTCGGATGCCTGCCAGTGTTTCACCTGACCACACAGCAGGATTAAATGAAAGGCCATGAGTCTGCCAGAAAGTCAGTGTCATATTTGTCAAACTTATTTGAATATCCTTGGTACCTTAATAGACTTCAAATGACACTAGACACCTACATGTGGGCTGCTGAATCCTACCCTACCTTTCAGTCTTAACTCTCTACTTCATTACTGTGGTATAAACCACTAAAATCCTTGTGCAGCCTACATTGCTGTTAGATATGTACATGGCCCTAACTCCACATCGTGGTTTCACAAACATTTTTCAATAGCTCTGCATAGCACACTAGAAACTTAGGACTGTATGTTTTTTCCTTATCTTTTCTTATAAAAAATATATAGCATTTTAATATTAAATATATATTTTAATATTTTGAAAATCTTTCCAGGTTTATATTACATTAATTATTAACTAGTCCTTATTAAAATATTCACTGTTAACTAATTAAAATACAGCTAGTTCTACCCTCAAGAGCATACTAGCCAATGATAAAGAGCCACAGAAAAATAAATTATAAACAGCTTTTCTACTTTTGGGTATGGGTTTCTCTTGGGCAAAATACTTGCTTAATGCGTGTTCTTTCTAACAAATTTATGTTGTTTTTCTTGCTTTTTAATAACCAATAGAAAATATTGAGTAAATAATCATGGGCCAGGAAAAGATCTCAACAAAACAATGAACTGGTCTTGTTTAATTTAAAGAAGCAACTAATCAAATGAGATGTGAAAAATACATACTAAATCACAGAATCAAATACTGTTATTGAGAAAGTGATTCAGAAATGTTCAATTTCATTCCATAACAGTAGAAGAAGAAAGGATCATCCAGAGTAACGGAAAGGAAAGCTGACGAAAGAAAGTATAATTAATAATTTTTTTCTGTATAATTTATTACCCTCGTTATAGCTCATTATATTCACTATATTGTCAGCATTAAAAATGCTTTATAGGGACTGCAGAAATGTTTGGTGTGGAATAAAATTTACTGCAATTACATTTCAAAAGCCCTTTTGCAAATCAGGTATTAATGTACATGCCAAACTTAGAAAGACTCTAACATGTACTATAGGCACACATCACATGGTAAGGCAATAAGAACTCTCCCTGACAGTTCTTCCATTTGAACAGGTGGATTTGAAAATGTTTATTCTACCTTTAATATGTCAGCCTGGAATCTCTAAGTAGTGTGGTCACTGTCATGAATTGTTACCAGCTTTGTAGCAAATCATTTCAACCTTACAGTGAGGAGAATCAAAGGATGAACTGAGTCTCAGAGGGTTGACTTGTTTTACTTGCTCTGGACTGTGTCCAAAGAAAAAATAATCTATCTCATATTATTATTATACCTAGTAATGCTTAGTAGAATGCATTTTAGTCCCTAGTGTGATGCATTGTTGTAAGTTTTCAGAGAACAGTCACAGCTGCTCAAGCTATACTTAAGCTGTAATCAGGGAGGTGAGGGGGGAAATCTAAGTTATGTTTTTTAAAATACCTGAAGGAAAAAACCCACACCTTTAATAATTTCCAAATAGGATGGAATTATCAATAGCATAACTCAAAAAATTATTTTTACCTAACATATCAACATGAAATTGTTTTCATTAATTTGTCATTTTTATGAGCATGAACTGATTATTTATGTCTGTTTGTAACACACCTTCCATGATAAAATTTCACTGCTTCTTGAGACTTCTGATTTAATAATAAAAATAAATATTATTCATGAAAATAATGTCCTTTTTTAAAATTTTGTGCTAGCACTAGGTACTCCAGAAATCCTCTTCTGATCCATTTTTTAGGTAAGCAACCATTGTTAGATGTTTTAATCTCACTGTAAATTGATTTGTCATCCCATTAACAACAAGTCCTTTGCCCTAAAATGGGCAAAGATAAGCCACAATTATATATTTTTGAAGTGTAATATTATTAGTAGTAATATTATTTATTTATTTTTAACAGATTAATAGGGAATTAAAAGAGAAGTACTTCCATGTAAATCTGTTTATTGAAAGTGTTTCTTGGTGAAAACACCAAGTGTTTTTAAAAATTTTGTATTAAGACTGAGAAAAGTGTCATGTCAGAAGCTGCTGTGAGAATCTGTGGTAAAATAACTATTTTGTTATTTTTCAACTTTGAACCTCCCTTTGACTGTCTTTGACTATAATTAGTCCTCATGTGTCTGTATTTTCTAATTTGTTATGGAGTTTTTAGCTCTTCTTGGTCTGGAAGTCTTGTAAAAAAAAAATTTCACCTTGTGATACAGCATGCAACTTGTTTCAAGCTGAGACAGAAATACAAGGAGAAAATTGCTTCTAGCAATATGTTGCCACTTCAGAACCCTCAAGTGTTGTTTGGTTTAGGTTCATCTATACTTAAATGCATAAAACATTAAGAAGGTAGTTTTAGGGTTTTTATCATTTTATTTTTCTACTTGAAGCAAATTTAATTTACTCTAGCAGTTCAGGTAAAGTTGAAGATGGGAACAAAAAAATGATTTAAGATAGTAGGTTAAGAACTGCCTGGATGGTAAGCATAATTCTGAAATTGTGTTGTCTGGAATCTGGTTTCTTTGGGATCAGATTAACCAGCTGTAACTTTAAATAAAGAGTTGATAAATATTGAAAAGTTTTATTCCTTTTCAATCAATAATTCCTTTTTTGTTAAAATAAATCTTACTAATTAAATGATGAATTTATTTTCCTGGTTCCCCTCATGGGCTGAATATCTGTGGTTTTTTTTCCTATTCAGCCATCACATTGCCAATGATTTAGACAGCTATATTCATATCTAGTGGAAAAATCAAGTTACAGAACATTAACCAGGGGAGGCTAGAGAACTTCACCCAGTGTACATAAGTTTTGAAATAAAAATATAAATATTTGCAGCTGAGTTGCCAAATACTTTTATCTGGGCAATTCAAAGTTCTGTGGAGATGTTAGTGCACAACTAATTAGTTTCTGCAATGAAAAGAATGTAGTTTTCTTCTGCCAAACACAGTGTTCCTGTAGCATCTGATGGTATTGACATTACCAATTACGTATCATTCTAACACACTTGTAATTCACCTGTATGTCCAGTAGGCCTCTGTTATAGTTGCCCAAATCAATAATTCATCAAGACTGTGTCATTTTCAATAAAGTTCTCTTGCTTTTTCAATCACAGAGCAGTAAAGATATGTCAAAGTTTATTCTACAGTGTATTCTTCAAAATGACACAAAAAAGTGTTCAGTTTCTTTTGACAGAAGTGTTTTCTCTCTCTGTTTTTAACACTCTGCAGCCACTGTTTTCTACTAGGTCCAGAGTTAAAGATTCCTCTACAGAGCAGACTATGATTTGACATTTACAATAGTCTAATCAGTCTGTACCTTATGAAATAATGAGTGGCTGTGTAATAATGGTTTCTGAAAAACTTAAGTTATTGCGAAGGCATTCTAATTTTTTTTTTTTTTTTTTTTTTTTTAATCCCGAGTACTCAATGCTGGTTACATTTCAACTGGAACAGGTTGCCCAGAGAGTTTGTAGAGCCATCACTTGTGGAGATTTTCAGATCTCCTCTGGGCATGGCTTTGAGCAACCTGGTCAAACTTTGAAGTTAGTCCAGCTTTGAGCAGGAAGTCGACCTGATGACCTCAGGACAACTATTCCAGACCAAATTAATTGTATTATTCTATTCTATTATTCTGAGATGTTATGATTCTAACATTTTGTAAATCTGATTAAAATAACATGATTATATTAGATCTCACAAAATAACTTTCATTCTTAAGATTTACTTTTCAAGGTAATATTTGAAGAGAATTCCCTTTTTTCCCCCAGATTTCACTCCAATAAAGCAAATCCAAGGCCTATCTGCTTATGACAGAGTTCAAATCCCAGACACAGAAACTTACTGATGTTTGAAAAGAAGGTTCATCTCTAATCTAAACATAAAATTCTGATCATCCAAACTACTGTAATGTAGGGAGACGAATAAGAATGAAGACATGAAGAATAAGAAAAAGACAAATGAAAAGAAAAAAAAGGAAGTATTTTTGTCTCCATTCCCTATTATTATTAACATAGTAGTGACTTCACTTAAAGTTGTGGTCAGTTAAACTTGGCTCAGTTGTTGACATAAAGTGGCAATTCCACACTTCACCTCAAACCTTTTCTACTAAATATCGTTCTGTCAGCATCACTTTCTGTAGAATTGTCTGAATTCCAGAATGATTCCCTGAAATCAGTTTTGCTTCGCCATTCAAGAATGCTGAAAAATCTTGTGTGTGCATTTGTTCACGAGTGTTTGTGTGCACCTGTCTACATTTGAGAAAGATCAGAACTTCAAGATTTAGCGTTTAATTTTGTTCTGCTATATGACAATTGGGAATTTGACTGTAGGAATAACATTTTATATTGATAGCTGTGAAATTTTTAAACAAGATTCAGACATGCCTAAATCAAAAACTAAAATCAAAATGAAATCTGGAGATTCAAGTTAATACATAGCTATAGACTGGATGTGTCTATATAAAATTTCATCAGTCAGTTTAATAGGGCAAGGCAATATTCAGAACAGTTATAATTCTATAAAGCTTGTTATTGTAAAAGAAGTTGCATAATTCTAAAGCTGCCATGGAGATGTTCAGTCTTTTGAGCAAAAGTGACTGTCTTGTAGGAGCAATGACATCCTAGAAGTTTTCAATAATTCTGTCCCAACTTCTCAGATCTCTGTAGAGGATTAAAACTTCTAATACTGAACAAGTGTCCCAAAGTATACTTTTACCAGTCAGTTTCTATTCTAGGTTTCTATTAGTAATGTTTCTGAAGCTGTAAATTTAGAACATAAACTTAGGCAGATAACATGTCCCTCTGAAAATCTTCAAAGGCATATATCGAATTTTATAAACTACAATACAATTGGCATTTTTTTATTGAGTGTCTTATAACATCTAAGACAGACATTTGTCTGTCTTAATGTTAGATACCTAAGTGTGAGCTAATCGCTCTGACTTCCTGTTATGTTACTTCACCACAGACTTCTATTTAGAAAGATGGTGTCAAACTTCAGCTACCTCTATTGTCTATGGCATGAAATACGTACTTCTAGAGGGTAATTTATCTTACTGTAAAGATAGATTTTAACATTTTCTCTCTGGAGGTACTTGTCTCTTGCCATAGATTAAGAAAGGAGTTTATGCCTCTATATACTTGTACTGCTGTTACCTTCGATAATTTTTTTCATACTACCTGGCATGGTTCTGTGTTTTGGATTTGTGATCAAAATAGTGTTGATAGTACAGGGATGTTTCAATTATTGCTGTGCAGTGCTTACACACAGTTGAGGATTTTTCTGCTCCTCAGACTGACCCACCAGCGAGTAGGCTGGGAGTGCATAAGAAGTTGGGAGGGGACACAGCTGGGATAACTGACCCCAGCTGACCAAAGGGATATTCCATACTATATGACAGCATGCTCAGCGATAAAAGCTGGGGGGTGGAGGTTGGTGGGGGTTGCCATTTCTCAGGGACTGGCTGGCATCAGTTGGCTGGTGGTGAGCAATTGTTTTCTTTTGCATCGCTTGTTTCATTTTTTCATTTTTTCTTTCATTTTTTTTCCTATCTCTGTGGGGTTCTTTTTGTTTGGTTGGTTGGTTTTGCTTTTTTTTAATAAATTATTAAACTGTCTTTGTCTCAACCCATGAGTTTTCTCACTTTTACCATTCTGATTCTTCCCCCATCCCACTGCGAGGGAGGAGTGGATGAGTGCCTGTGTGTTGCTTAGTTGCCAGCTGGGGTTAAACCACGACTATACTGGATCTGCAAAGTGAAGACATTAATTACTCCATAGATCCATAAAATTTAGGTTTAAGGATGGGTGTCTGAGTTAGAATAGGGGAAGTTAAAGTAATACAGAAGAGTTTATGTTGAAACAGTCAGCTCAAAAGCTTTTGAGAAATGAGAAAGTTGTGTTTGGGCCATGAAAGCAGATTGTTCTATCTGTAACTAGCATTTGAGAGTCCCCTCCTTTTGATACCACAAACATATTATTTGCATTCATACGGCAACATAAATAAATGATTTTCTTTCAGTTTCTTGAAAAGTTCAAAGCTATGTAGCATGCACCCGTCTTTTTCAGTCTTTGAACTTTTTTGAAAGCTATTTTACGCTGTCATTATCTTTCCCTGTCAAAAGTGTCAAGTTGCATTAAAAATGAAACAGTACATTTCCTTAGAAGTATGGTATTTGTTGTTATGAAAAGGGAAAAACTTGACCTTACTATGGGTAAGCAAGAGTTTTATCTGAGTGTTCTCAGGTATGAAAATGTACAGAATATTTCTCATGACCTTTTCAGACTTCAAGTTCATATTATTGATTGAGATCACAAATTAAGAAATCCAGAGATTTAATAAAAGTAAGAAAAAAATAATGTTTGTAGCTGAAATTTTAAAAGAAAGAAAATTGCTTAAACAGCTGAGGTCATCATCTCATCATCTATTTATCTGTATTGGATAAAATGCTAAATTAGCTTGTGGTATTGAGCCACCTGAGTAATTTTTTTTTTCTTTTTTGGTTTGCTTCACTATTGAATTTCCCTTACATTATTAGTGGAAAGAAGGGACATGATTAAAATCTTTAAAAAGTTTCTCTTCCACTTCCAGTCTATAGCTAAAACAACATGGAAAGGACTTAGAGTTATTTGCTTTAGAATGTTATAAAATGTGTTTGTAACAGGCAAATTAAGATCGTGTCTCTATATTGCTGTGCTTTTTCACGCAGTGGAGTTTACAGGTATCAAAAATGTAAAACATAGCTTTTTATTCCATTTTAGACTAATAGAAAGACAAGTAAATTCTCATGTAAGCAATTCATTTCCAGTCTTTTTTTTTGGTTTTTTTTTTGTTGGTTTTTTTTTTTTTTTTGTCACAGCAGTAAGCAATTAATGACTCAGGCTGGTCTTCCAAAATAGACCAGGAACATACAAACATACTAAAAGAGGATATTATGTGCATATATACACACACATATATAATACATTCCAGAGTATGCTTTATGTGTGTATATATATATGTACATATACACCTATATGCTATCATGCATGGATGCAATGAGTGTAATATGAAGGAAAAATTACGTGATGCCATTAAAACCTGTAAGAGGTTGATGCTCTGTCTTTCAGTCCAGATATGAAGAACAGAAATGGGAGAGGAGAGTTTAAGTTCCGAGCTGTAGCAAAGGTAACATAACATATTCACCCATATTAGCCATTATTTTGAAGGGTGAAAATGCTCCTGTTGAAGCCAGTAGATAACACATGGGCCATCTGCAGGGGGTGGAGTGGAGCTGTGTTCATTCAATGTATTATTGCACTGAATAAGAATGACTCTTTTCAAACCTTATGTGCTCTTTCTTGAAGGTCTCTGACATGCCTAGGATGATGGCTAGTACACTGCCTATGGTTGACTATATTGACAGTACAAGAAGTGTCCATCCAAATCTCAAATGTGAATCTCCGGTCAGTCTCCTGAGGCTTACAAATTCTCTTCTGAAATTCCAATTAAAAAAAAATAAAATAATTATATATTTGTATATTAAACTTTCCAGCTTCCCAGCATTACCGAGAGAGGTAATTCCTGATATGTTTTACATGCCTGTAATCTGCTGATTGCTTTATGTTTTCTCTGTGCTATTCCATCCAAAATACTAAAACCTAAGTATTTAGTAAGCTGGCTAGTCACTGCTTAAGTGTCATACTTCCCTGAAGGAGATTTTGAAGAGCTGTATGTACTACACTAAGCTCAGATCCGCTAGGAAATTCATATGAAATTCTCTGAGGACTTCATCCCTCAAAGAAATTTTTTTCTCAAGGAGAAGGACTGTGTGTCTCATCTCAAGAAAATAAAGTGTCAAGCTTCGGATCATATACAGTGCATCCTTGAAGAGGTCAAAAAGGGACAGATACACAATGAATCTCAGAACTGTTGTAGTGGTAACCATAAGTAATCAGCTGAAATCACAAGCATCACTGGAGTCAGTGGGTTGTCCCTTTTAAGAATCAAACTATATATAAAATGCAAAACCTGTTTAAGGAATCTTACTTTCTTTTTTTCTTGAATATCCACACCAAAGATAGCTTTATTTTTGACAAATTACAGAAAGAGATGAAAATGTTGAAGTGCTAAATCCTGTTGCATTTTGCTTAGAGTCATAGAATGTATTGGGTTGGAAGGGACCTTTAAAGGTCATCTAGTGCAACCCCCCTGCAGTAAGCAGGGACATCTTCAACTAGATCAGGTTGCTCAGAACCTCATCAAGCCTGGCCTTGAATACCTCCATGACATGATGGGACCTCCACCACCTCTCTGGGCAACCTGTTCCAGTGTCTTACCACCCTCGTAAAAACTTCATCCTAATGTCTAATCTAAACCTACCCTGCTCTAGTTTAAAACCATTGCCCCTCATCCTATTGCTACATGCCCTTGTAAACAACCCCTCCCCAGCTTTCTCATAGGCCCCCTTCAGGTACTGGAAGGCTGCTATAAGGTCTCCCCAGAGCCTTCTCTTCTCCAGGCTGAACAACCCTAGCTCTCTCAGCCTGTCTTCATAGGAGAGGTGCTGCAGCCCTCAGATCATATTCGTGGCCCTCCTCTGGACCTGCTCCAACAGGTCCATGTCCTTCTTGTGCTGAGGGCTTGCAGCAACGGTTCACCTAACTAAGGCTTAGTTCAAATGACAACTAAAAAAGCTGTGAAGATAGTAAGCAAAGGCAATAGTATTCAAAATATTAACATGAGAATGTAAATAATTTTTAAATAATTTAATTAATGATTAAAAGTAAAATAATTTAAGTAGTTCACATTGTTCCATTACATCTTCAGAAAACTTGTGTAGCATCTAGTCACTTCTGAAAAAAACAGCACCAAATTTAATGACAGCAGAATATGATTTGGACAGCTAGCCATGTTCATGTATTATCAGTTGTGGGAATCAGCTGCAGCTGACCTGGAGATATATCTTGATTCCTACTAATCAGTTTTCAGAGTTCTCATGGTTTCCATTGTTTTGTTTAAAAAAAAAAAAAAACAACAAAAAACCCAACAGAACCAAAACACAGCAAAATACCCTTGAGAATAATAAAAGCAAAATCAAACCATCCTAACAGTACAACCTTCTAAGGTATTCTGTAGCAATTTTTTTTTGTTACTATTTTTTGTGTTTCTCTCTTACAGAGAAGCACTTGATAATCAGACTAAACTACATGTTCGTTAGAAGATAAACTTGAAGAGATTATTGACTGCTTCTTTAGTCACAACTGAAAATGAATTTTTTTCTTATTTTTCTACTTGATTCATAGCAAAATTTGCACCATGTTTTTGATGTAGGTCTTTTTTCCTCTTTCCTCCTCTCCTTCTTTTTCATAATCTTCGTTTAAGTGTCATGGATATTATTTTTTTATTTTTGAAATGTAAACTCCATTTAAAAAAAAAAAAGTGCAATTACAGTGGTTGAGAAAGTCTATATCATAACAAGGACTATAGAGAATCTTTAGTTAACCATAACAATTTTTTTTTTTTTTTCTGATTTGAAGTCTTGGTTATTTTTCCTTGATTCTGTCTCCATGTTGAATTTTCTGCTCTGCTACTGAGGCATCAGCTCTTGCTTATTTGTGCTGCAAGTATATAACAGCAGCTGTTCAGACAGTGATAACAGTACTCTACTGTAGAATTGCAATGAAGAATCAGTCTCGTCACTGTAGAGTTGACTGAAAAACAGAAAAAGCTACTGTGAAAATACTGCATTTTTAATATATTTTTTTTGGTTTAGTTGGTTATTTTTTAGGTTTGGAGAATACTTACCCTCTCAGACTGGAAATAGCAACTACTTGAAACCTGCAAATGGAGCAGCCGTTTTAGTGTCCAGCATTAAGACTTGATTCTAAGACTCTTGAGTTAGTTCTGTGAGGAATTACTAATTATAGTGACTGCTCTGAAAAATACAATTTTCTCTTGTGAAATTAGAACCATGTCTGTCCTTTGTTTCACAATTGTGGAAAAAAATATGTTGGACCAAATTCTACATAGTACCAGAAGTATGTCTTCTACTCAAAAGCAAACCTATTTGTAGTAGAAGGCCTCATCAGGTGGTACATACAAAAACCCCAAGTATTTATAAGGCTGCATAAAAGTAAGTAATTCTGAATTAAAATGCGTGTATAATTTTGACTTAGCCTAGTTACTTATGAAACAAGGCTTATAGAACCAAGAATGGTTGGGGGTGTGTATCTGCCTGTACAATAATTTGTTACAACATACAGAGGTGCTGTTTTTTAGGAGTATGACAACATGTTAGCTAGATTGTGATACAGAAACTTCTCTGATGAAATAAATAGGGGATTGTATTAAATGGGTTAAGCAAAGAAGATAAGATGGCTTCTACTTTAGAGTGGCAAATAGAAGAACTTTTAGAAATATTTTTTTTACTAAGACATATTAAACTGATAGAAATGGCGACAGAATATTAGGTAGTATAAAAAAAGAGGTTATTCTGGATCCTGGTTTCTGCTCATGAACCTGCTCAAAGCACAGAGTCATGGATTCTTTAGCCCAAAGCAGTTGCTGGAACACAAGCAAGAATCTAGAAGTCCCTTGACAGCTTCCTTGGACAACACATATATATATACTTTGTAATTATTTTTTTCCCCTCTTTCATAGTCTTGTATGTTTTTTCGAAGCACTGACTCGGTCTCAACAGTTAGCTTTAACCAGAGCAGTCTCCTGTAAGTTCAAATCACATGAGGCAAAAAAGGATACCATTCTCTAGCTCATTTTTAGAGAATAATATCTTCATGAAAAGAAGCTGACTTATACTTGATCGCGAAAGTACATTGGTCAGAGTCCTGGCCTCCCAGGTCATGTGTGTCTAGATGAAATACAGTATTCTAGTGCATTTTTGGCATTCTCTATTAAGTGACCTTAAGATTTTCTGGTAGAGATGACCTCCATAAATCTAATTTTTAAGCAGCTAACTCCCCATTTTATTTCTTTAGGAAATTTAAGGAAAGTACTTTGAGAACTGAATTCCACGCTTGTCGCAGATGAAAATATTTGACACAGTTATGATTTAACAGCTATTCAAAATTTCTTAATGATGTAAGGTACATTGAGAGGTTGAATTTAGCAGCACTTAATCATTAACTGGTTTAGGGGTTTACAAAGTGAGTGAACAAAATAATTGAACAGTGACTTAATTACAGATTCGAAGATGGCAAAATTCACACTAAATTACTAGAAGGTATCCCAAATCAATACATATACATATGAGTAAAAGTACAAATCACAAAGTAATGCTCATATATATACACACACACACACACACACACACATATACATATCTATATCTTAAAGTGAAGCATATAAGCATGTGTGCACACACACACACACAGGTCTCCAATCGGGAATTTCTTAATAGCAGGTAATGCTAGCAAGCTGAAAGGTGTTGCTTTTAGGTCCTACATGCTAACAGATGGACAGAAGAGCATCCACATCCATAAAGCTAATGTGTATCTCACAACATATAGGTGGAGAGGTGGATGAGAGAGAGAGACTAGCCTGTAGTTAAAATTTCTCTTTCTCAGATTTAGGGTAAATACTCACAATGCATTGGCGTTCCTCAACAGGTGATAGTTGAGGCTTGAGAAGGGCCTTCTCCTGCCCTGGACTCGAGGTGTCAGCCTGAGAGGTATCTCAACTCAGGGGAGTTACTGACCACAGCCAACTGCAATCCAAAAGAGCTCAAAGGCTCCTTACTAGAATCGCTACTTACAGGATCCGAGACAATAGACTTTCATCAGGTACTTTTCCACTACGGCCCAGCTTGGACAATAGTTATGCAACCCCAGAGCTTGCTAGATCATGAGGTCCCAGTATCCCCCCTCTGTGGCCACAATCCGTATGGTGTCAATATTATAGTTATTATCTACAAGTAGTAGGAGCCATGGGGACTAGGCACACTATTGTGTTCTTGGTCTCTTGCGCTCTGCCTTTTCTTTCTTTCATGTTAGACCATTACGTTACGTTCTGGTTGTCGCGTTAAAAAGACTGTAGTTTCGACATTTGTCTGTCAGAGTCCCAGGACTTTCACTGATTTACTATCAGAGTTCCACCAAAGGACTATCACTGAATCAGATTCACAAATAATCGAAATTAGTTATTTTATTGAGAGTGACAGTCGCAGATTCGAGATTGCCGTTGATAAATTCACTGACTACAATAGCGCTGATTACTTAAGGTTAATATTGCTAGCAAAAATAATGATAGTACAACAACCCGGGGTAACATTCACCAGAGGGTGCATGGCGCAGCGCTTACCCAGAAAGGCGTCCCTGCCTGGGGTGGAGGAAGAGAACACAGCCCGTCAACTGGTCCGTCAGATATCAAGTTTCTTCTCTCCCAATTTAAGTCATTTTCTCCATCCTTTTATCCCCAAAATTACGAGGTTTCCCACCCCTAGGTGACATGTAGTATGATTTGGGTGGAGAGACGAGTGCCATAGTCATATATGTTTAGGATGATCTCTAAAATCTTCATAGCATATACAGGGGTGTCAACTTTAATATGCATTTCACAGGTAATGAGGCAAAGGTCAATTATCAGGCATGGTAGCCTCTCAAGGAAACAAAGAGCTACACAAAGTCCCTGTTATCTTGATTTTACTGTCTCTGCTGACGAAAAGCAGGGCTGTCCTGGCTCCCCAAGACTACCCTGTCATTTATGTATCCTATGATAGCCAGACAAGCCTTCACTCCCCTGGGTTGCACAAGAGATAGCAAAGCCAGTCTTAATTGCCCTTTGAGCACAGAGACTTCACCTCATTATCCAAATTCCACACTGGTCCATTGTGTTGTTCTGCAGCTCAGGTTGGGAGGGAGATCACGCCAAGTACCAAGTGGCCTGAAGCTGGGGAGGGATGGGGGGCGTTGCACCACCACAATGCTGAATTCAGATATGAACAATGTAGTGTCACCTTGAAGAACTATGAGAATTCCCTGTTTAACACATATGCTAGTATGGCCCTGTATTATTAAACAACAGTTCTCAATAGGAAGAAATACTAGTACCCAAACTTTATTGCTGGAAGGACAAGGGACAGCATGATATGCTAAATCGTGACACGAGATCAGAATAATTGTGAGATTCAAGCTTTAATTACATGCAGGCAAAAGGCTGGAGCACCTGAGGCAAGTGCAGTCAAAAAAGAAGCAAAGATATCTCAAATGCTTTAACTGTTGACAGTTGTCCTTGAGTTGTTAATAGTAACTCTTTACTATTCATTGGGTGTGATTGATCGCCAAGGTCACAATAGTTTGTGAATCCACTTTTGGATTAATGGAACAATTGAAATAGAAGAAACAAAGAGTAATGAATAGTAAATAAACTCCAAACTGTGGTTTAAAATTCATCATGTGGTTAAATTCCTTCCTCAGTCTGGCATAAGCAATTTAATGAAGGTCACACAGAAAGCATGTGAAAAAACTTAGATCATCGTTCAGTCTTCAGCTATGAGCCATTTTACCTTTTATAAAATCACATGTCACTAACTGGAAACTATGTTATGTTTTGTGTGTCATTCTGTGTATGATTTCATACAGAGATGTAAAATATAATGATATTTCTAGAGCTTGTTAAGTCTCCTAGTGTGGAAAACAGGTGAAATGAAATACCACAAACTACAGATTGCCACTGGAATTCCACATACATTTTAACTGTGATGTCTTATTTCTTGGAATACGTGTTATTTATTGTAGCTTTGAAAGGGAATTATAAAAAAAAAAGATAAAAATCTAGTTATAATGGCATGTATCTATAATTTGTTTACTATTGTTTACTATTTAAATTACTAGTTTGCTAAAGGAAATATAATTGTCAGATTTCAGATGAGCAAACTGATGATATGTACAAAACTGCTCTGCTTTTTACTGTGCGATGGCTTAAACACATTAGGCTTTGTATCATCTTTTATTTTTATTACATAGGAAATTTTTGCTTCTTATCAGGAAGAAAAAATCATTGAAAACACTGAAATAGCAGATCAATTAATTAATATATTTTGTAAAAAATACCCCAAACAAACAAAAAACAGCAAAAAAGCCCAACAATCTCAGAAGCCCAAACCTTTTAATTGCAGAGAAAATGGGTGGCATTTCGTATACAAATCCCATACTATCAGATAACATCAGTATAATAGTTTCTAAACCATGACACTTATTGACCATGCAGTTGTGAAGGACACTTAACTTGCTTTTGAAATATCTTACCTTTTGCACAAAAAAAATGTAGATATAATGCCTGCTGTGACTTTTGTCACATCTTTAAAGCTCTTATTCTCAATGAGGTCAGGAAGCTAGTGTAAATTGGAAAAGCAAGGAATATTTGGGCTAATATATAGGGTTGAAAGAATGTAAGATAAGGGATGAACTAACTGACTGGAATCTGCTAGTATGAACACTTCCAGAAATCATTATCTCTGCCAAAAAAAATCTCCTATGTGGATTAAATAGTTATTTGGCCAAATTAAAAATGTGTTTCTGTAAATGGATTTCACATAGGATCAATGAAAGGCACTTAGAATTTGCTATTGATATCATATTGTATTATATTAGTTTTATTTATTTAGATAGATTAATTTTCACCTTGGTAAAATGAACAGGCAATCTGAAATACATATTGACTTCTAAGAACATCAACATGAGTAGTGGCTCTAGTAGTTTTCCTGCTCAGTTTTAGAAAGAGCTTGTTTAAACTACTGTTGTTAGGTACTAGTAGAAAAATCTTTTAAAAAATGTATAGTATATCATTCTTATTATACCAAATACAGACTTACATGGGGTTTTTTTGTCTTTTGTTTGTATGGTACACAAGCACCTCCTTTAAAATTTAAAATAACAAAAAACAGACTAATGAGCAAATGATAATTCAAGCTAATAATATATGCTGACTAATACTGCATTTATAACTTAAGTATCAGTTTATATGATTTTTTATTTTATAAATCAAATGAAAACCTAATGAATTCTGATATGCAAAAGTAATAAATAAAATTATTTAGAAATAGATTCTTAAATAGATTTTGTATGTGGCTGCTAGACCACTTCACAATGGAACTATGAAAACAATTGCTAATAAGGCACATCATCATTAGTGTGACATTGTGACCTTATATTCTAATTTGCCAAAAATATACAAAAAAGTAGCCAACTATCATTTACAGTCTTTAAGAACTCTGTCTTTAAAAATTCAGTGTACTGTCTTTCAAAGTTGCATACTTCACCTAAAAAGCTTTCAGGGCTGCGAATATAAAGGGGATGATAGAAAATCTGATTTCTTTTTCTCAATTATGTGGTGATCTAAATCTAGACTAAATTCTTTTGTTAAAAACAATTTAATTTTTTAACTTCTTTCAAATAGTTTGATACTTTACGATACATAGTTTGTGAAATTTCTTTCAGTGTTTTAAAAGCCTTTTTTCCCCTGAAAAGTAATAATGAATAAGTGATATAGTTGGTTTCCATTAAAAAAAAAAAAAAAAAAAAATCTGTAGACAAATATCTTCCTTTAGAAAAAGCAGAGAAAAAAAGCATTTTTTTTTCAGCTATAATGGCCACTCCTGCATCCTTTTCCAGCATATCCATCGATGATTAATGTTTTCTTTTATGTTTGTGTGGATATCTTAAATAATAAGAGCAAAACAGCCACTTCTTTTCATGTGTTTGTGTCACACAACTGAACCTGTTTCTGTTTAATTTGGTCTCATGTTTCTGTTTAATATGCTGCAATGTTAGCATTGTTCTATCATGCAGTGTACCCTTATACAAAAGAACTTCATCACTGCCATTAAAATATCTTCCTTTAACTCTGCTGTGATTCAGATTAGATTAAAAAAGGACAGGATTTCTCATAAGTAATCCTGATTTACCATGGGAAGGGTGATGTTTGCTATATTCACGATATCCGTCTTATTTTCCAATGGCCTCGATCAAATAGGAAGTAAAAAAAATATGACTCTATCATCTGATACCAATGATTGTTGTTTAAAGATATAGTTGGGCTTCCAAAATTTATATTTGCTTTAAATAGAAATCATAACTAATAGAGAAAGTACAATCACAATGTACATCACAATGTACCTCTATGAGAATTTTCTTGTCCTTAAACTCTCTCCCTGCTTTTAAAATGTGTACTCAAATAAGGTAATAACCACAAAATAAGAAAGAGACCTAAGGTATAAACAATTCATTAACGGGGAAATTAATTTATATACTTAAGCATCTCGATAGAGACTTTTGTCCCCTCCCATAGTTCCTCTGTCTTTATGCTCCTAATCAGTTAAATTTATTATACATTGAAAACAACTCAGATGGTTTTTTATTTGCCTGTATATCATCACCAAACTGCACAACTACTGGAAAAATAAGAATGGTAGCATATATAACTTTGAGTATATAACTTTTTTGAGCCACAGAATGGGAGAGTTACATCTCCTGCTTATATTATTGTGATTATTTTCTTATTTTTTTCTTATTTTGAAGGTTACATATGCTTCTGAAATATAGCTATTAAATTTATTTTAAAAAATCAAGATGTGGGAAAGTGTGCACGTCTGCCTTTATAGTAGAAATGAACCTCTGTGAGAGTCTCTGCGTAGTTCTTTGTATTTCACTCTTCCTTACAGACCTGCAGGTTAAGAAGTGTTATGACTATCACTGCCAAGAGCTCCAAATCAAATGACTCAAACAAAATAAGATGGCTTTCGATTATATACTTCTTCATCCCTTCAAGAATCACCACAGAGATGGTAAAGTCATAATAGTTGATGTAATTTATGAGGGAATGTGGCAGAAGTGGAAGACAGGAGAGCACCTCACAACAATTTCATTCAACAGGTTATTTTCCCAGTATTGCAGTTAGTCTTAATGTGGAGAAATGACAATGTTCAGGGAGGTACAAGATGCTGCTTGGAGTTACACGTCTTGCTGTTTCTTTTCAGCTGATACTGCAGAATAATAACAAGTTACCAAAAATGTGCATGCATTAAATCCAAGAAAGGAAATAAAATCTCACACTCTGGAATATATGAAATATTGACTGTATTCCTCAGGGACAGAACTTTTTTTTATTATTATATTCTGTGATTTCTCTTTCACTTTTCCTCTTTCTTCTTGTGCTGTCAGTTGTGTTGTCAGAAAGTCAGTCTCTTTATTTCAGCTACCTGAAGAGGGCAAGGCATTAGGGAAAAAAAACTAAATGTACTTCAATTCAGTGAAAGGAATCCTGAACTCTTTCAATCCTACTCAAAATAAGTCCCTGAATACAAAATTTTCATTAAATAACTGAATACTTCAAATCACTGGGGTTAGAGTAGCTGTATTTTTCAGGTATGGGCTATTTTTTAACTTTTGTAGATATTCTGTAATTCTTTATTTTTCTTTAATTAAAGGATTCCTTCCCATGAAAGGTACTACTGTAGTCACAAGCTCTTATGCTTCAGGCAGAGCTATACTTTGTAAATAACTGTTTTCCCTGGCATTCGTAAAAAGGAAAATTATTCCAGATTTTTTTCTTAAGAAGGCTCATCTTTCTCTTTACATTGTACCATCCTAATTTCTTGCTTTTTCACTCCTCTCCAAAAGGAAATAAAACTGGCTTGAAACTGGATTTTGATCTATTCTTCATTACTGGTATTGATCCACCAGAAAGAGCTTTTAAGAAATTCAGGAAACAAACATGTATATATATAATATATATGACAACAGAAGCAGCAGCTTGTGCAACAGTCTCTGGTTTCTGCTTTGGGGTCTTCTGAGGACAAGGTCCAGGATCATCTGGAAACCTTGACAGCTCCTGCTAGGTAGAAGCAGCAACATGGCTGTAGATCCAAGGAAGCCCTAGCAATTTCTAAAGAGCAGCCCTTAATCTAGGGTACCACAAGCCTTTATTGCAGCTCTATTGCTCCCTGATTAGGGAGGGTCAAACTCTCTTTAGCCAGTGCTCAGGAGAGGCCTGTATATGAGCCACACCGAGGGTACAGCTCCCAGAGCTAATCAATGATTAATTTCAAAGTACAGCTATCAGAGGTTAGTTAGAGCTTTGCCACCTGGTGTGGTGCATTTCTCTATGGGAGAGAGGCAAAACCTCATCCTTTTACAAGGCTGCCCTAGCTAGCAATCCAATTAAGATCAAACTGGAGTACACTTCACATCTTTTGTTGAACAGACGTTTTGTTGAATGCATTAGTAGCTCTCGCAATAGATGATTATCATCAATGTTGATATTTTTCTATCTATCAGTTGAATGTAGATCTGTTACTTACCTATGCCTATCTATCTACTTAAAATACTACAAACTTAAAATGAAGACTTTGTCATACTTCTGTTAATAATAGCTTTTTTAAAATTAATGTTGCTTTAGAGAATGACTTCTAGAAACAACATGAAGTCCTATTTTCAATGTTACACTGTAATTGAAAGAAAAAGGGTAATTCATTTTGCATTCTCAATACTTCTGTTGTGCTGAGGCCACTGAATGCAATAGCACATATGACAGTTGCTAAATCAGTTAAGCTATACTTGTTTTCTCACAGTGCCCATATGAACTGAAAACTCATTTTACCACCTGGGAAGAAATCTTTGAAAGCCATTTAGCCAGTTAGTTAACTGATGATGTGACTCTTTCACATGGGCTAAAAAGAATTCTGTTGTCAGAGAGCAAGGATTTTCAAGGTTTGTTCAAGTAGGATGTAGAATACAACTATATTAACACCATGACTACATATTACCAGCAAAAGTTATGCAATTTACTTAGAAACTTCTTGGAAAGAGACAGTAAGAGAGTTTATTTTATGCAACAGTACAGAACACTTAGTAGTGTGAAGAATCTGAGGATAAATCTGTTTGTTTACAAGGTGTTTTTTTTTTGTGGTTTGGGATTTCAGTTTGTATGTTTGTTTAGTTTTGTTTTTTAAAGGAGCAGCAAGTAAATTTTAGAGTCATGAGATGGAAGAACAAAAAGTAATTTTCATTAATATACCAAAAGGATTATTTTACAGTTCAAAATATAAAGAAATATAAATGACAAGAATGCCCTTCTTTTACTTCAAGACATAAATGGTTAAAACGAGATACGAACAATGTTCACTATATTTTCTGACTACTGAAACTTCTGTCACCTCAGCTTCAAATACTCAAGAATACTACTAGTTCTAAACTCAATAAATACATCATGTTTCAGGCACATAGTTTTTCTTAGTTATTTCTAGGATACTTTCTCATTATGTATAAGAACTATATATAAGAACAATATCTTATTCTGAATTTTCTGTTCTAATCTCTAATTTGGAATTTAAAACCTGTGTGTCCCAGCCCTGAACTCATAGGTGCCTAAATTCTGTAGTGGATTTTGCTTTTAGCAAATAGAGCAGTGAGTGCTACATATGGAAAAAGGGAATTACACAGACGAAGCTCATGTACTGTTCTGCCTTTCAGCTACTAAATATAAAAGCTGTGAGAGCTTTTTTTACATACTACCATATAATTTTTTTTTTTTACATTGCAAGGCAAAGACTGATAAAATATTCTGAGACACCATTAAATTAATGCAACTGAAAACTGAAACATTTGTGTCAATGCAGAGAAAGGAAATGGCAACATTAAGTTAAAAGGAACTGAATTTCACTTACAGTGAAAACAAAACAGGATATATAAGTGAGAGAAGGTTCAATCAGTGATGCTTACACCTACATAATTGGATTAAAGCCTGTTATGAAGAGGTACAACCCAAAGAAGATAATGTTTCTAAGTTGTTCTGAAATGTTAAAGGACTGTGTCACAAAAGTCTTCTCATAAGATGACATAAATATTATTTTGATACATAAGTGTCATTTGGATACCAGTTCCACACAGTCTCATTTAAATTAAAAGAAAATGTAGATCTAGTAATTTGGCCGAACATCAATGAAAAATCACATTTCTGTCATGCTCAATTTACTCATTCACGAACTGAGAAACAGATAATGGAAGGGAAGAGAGATAACAGAATAGATTCTTTTGTTATCTTAGTCAATTTATACTAGTATGTAAGTAATTAAAAATATCTAAACTCCCAAGAAAAAAAATGGAGTCCACAAGTGACGTTCCTGAAAACTTCATTAGGGTATTTTATTTTTTTTTTTCATTATTGAGATTACATTCAACAGTGCATTACTGATTTATAAATAGAACTGCTTAAAATTGTTTTAACAAACAGCCAATAGTAATTGAATTACCAAAGCTTTTAAAATAGTTCTTGCAGAGATATTGTCAACTACCATTATTCAAACATATCCAGTAATGCTAGTATTTGAAGTAATGAGAGCATAAGAAGCAGTGCTACCTGAAGATAAATGTAGAATTCATAATCTTTTCTACTAGAAATTAGGAAATGTTTCCTAGAACATATAAATATTTAATTATATTTTATTTTTTTGTTTATTCCTGTTGTTGTCAAGGTTTTTAAGTGCTTCTTAGATGTTTATCTATAGGGTGGAAGGATATTTGATAATTTCCAATTTAAATTTATTGAATATTATACCAAGTCTGAAAATTACACTCTTGTCCAAATATAATTTATTCCAATTCAGCAAATGGTATAGGAATAATGTTGACTGTAATCTAAGATATTAAGCTACAATAACTAATACTTACATACAAAATTTGTGAAACTGAACTTATTTCTGCATAACACTAAACTGCTTTGGAGGCAGAAATATTGACTGAAGGAAATTATTCCACAGACTTCAAGCCTCAGGCTTTGTATAACACTCTAAGACAAACTCATTTAAAGTTCTTTTCTGGAACTGCAAAGTTTCCCAATCTCGTTAATGCAACTGTGACTGTGATATGTCACACTTGAAAAATATGGTGAATATTGATACAAGGATTTAGGTCCAACGCTCATTAAAAGCAGGATGGTTACATTAAATAGTTGGCAGTGAAACCAGGAAATCCACAAACTGTGATATTTATAATGTTAGCATTGAGTTTGGAGCCTTTTCTGATTCTCTTAGGCCATTGGTTCATCAAATACCATCATCACAAACTAACGGCTTGGACAGAAACCTCAAAATAGTACTGATCTTGTTATATCGGGCATATTGGATTTAAAGGGAAAGAAGCTCCATAAACCATCGTAGAAACTTTAGATGAAGCTGAGAAATTAATTTTATATTGTTGTTCCTTTCTTTTTGTCGAAGTAATAAAAAAAAAAAAAAAGACTTGATAGTAAGTTAGACTTCTATAGTTCCAATGTTAACACTGCTTCCAAAATGCTGGTGAATGTTAATAGAATAGGAGCTGGTTCAGAGCCTGAACAATTATGCGAGCTTCAGGTGATGTTTATCTGTGAATGTGCACCAAACAAACTCAGTACATTAAGTAGGGTTAATTAAATCATCATTAATTCATACATGTAAGAAAATTTGTGTCAAGTTTAAAACTTTCTGCATTAATTTAATAGTGTCTCAGAATATTTTATCAGTCTTAGCCTTGCAATGTTAAAAAAAAAATATACAGTAGTATGTAAATAAATGTTTTTACATTAACTAGCCTTCACAGACATTTGAGCTCGATTATATTCAAGATAGAGCAGCCTACAGGCTGTGACATAGGGTAAAACATATTTCTTTCTATTTGCCTCTAGGGTTAATAATATTTTCAAACAGGAATGATGAAATAAACTGCTTGTGTTGCTTGTAAATGTTGCTAAGAATGAAAAATGAAATGACAAATTCAGTTTTTGTTTTATCATTTGTTTCAACATTCAGGGTTTATAATGCCTTGCTTCACAAATCACTGAGATTACTAAAGTATTTTAGGCTATGATGGTATCCTATGTCATCATTGAATCTCTAGTCACTTTTTTTGTTTTGTTATGCTTTCTTTTTTCTTGCTCTGAATAATTTAATATATTTTCTGTTTCCTATTTCTTTTTTCCCAACAGTCTGTGAGTTCACACCTTTAATTTTTGGATCAGTTCATATGTAATATGTTTTCAAATATGGAATTTCACTATTTTTCCCAAAGTAATTGGAGGCTGGCCTTCCATATTTCATTGGTAATCTTTTCATTTGTGATTTTAAAATGCTGATAGCTGCTCTCTTTATTGGTCATGCTTCTGCAAATGCATGTCAACAAGATAAGGCACGCGTTCAGAAACTCTGAATAGAATCATAGAATCATTTAGGTTGGAAAAGACCCTTGGGATCATCGAGTCCAACCATCAACTCCACTCTACAAAGTTCTCCCTCACACCATATCCCTTAACACCACATCTAAAGGTGGTTATATCAGTTATTTCACATAACATATATCAGTTTTTTCAGTTTGATCAGTTATATCAGTTTTTTCACATAAGGATACAGCTATTATGAAGTAGGTAACTAAGGAAAAATTCATCTTTGACATCAGTAACATGAATCAGATCTTCCTCTTTTTCACTTCAACAGTACCTTTTGTTGTAAAGTGACATCTACCGTTGTGTGAGTAGTTTGATTCACTGCTGAAAATATTAAAATGGATGTATTTATCAAAGTGCCATGGATTTCTCACTCACACAGTATTTAGTTTTAAGCAAATGAGCAGCCCTACAACAATGAACAGGATCATTTATATAATTAAATTAAATATCTGTCTTAAATATTTCCTTGTACAAAACACATTTCAGCACTATGAAAGATCCCACCCAGGATATGTACTCCAAAAGGTATGCAGAGTAACTAAGTATGCTAAGTAACCAACTTAGCAGTACACAGCATGGACTTTACATTTGCACTGTTCTCCATAGACTTCATTAGTGACTGTCGGTCTGTCAATTGAGACAGAACTTTACTTATTAAGGTATATGATTTGGTTGTGCTTGGATTTTAATATAAGCAAAGATGCATGATCAAGCAATGTGGCACATCAACCTTACTTGTTTTAAAAAATTATGAAATTATATTGTAATACTGTTATTTCATGGATATTTTCTTATTTTATGTATTTCCGATGTAGTCACATGAAGTGGTTACTCACAAAAGAGAGATCAGAAAATCAGAAAATAAAGATTGACAGTAATAGTTGTATCTGTTTTAATTGTTCAAAATATTTGAAAAAATCTGAATTTGGGACAAATGCCAGTTAGAGGAACAGGTTGCCCAGAGAGCTGGTGGAGGCCCCATCCCTGGAGACATTCAAGGCCAGGCTTGATGAGGCTCTGAGCAACCTGGTCTAAGTATCTTCAGGCAAAGGGTAATATCAACAGAGATGTCAACAGCTGTTCCAAGACAAATAAAAATATGAACTTTGAAGTCTGCTGGGTTCCATTAAATCTCATATAAAGAATAAGTTTTTATTTTATTTTTTATTCTTCTTTAAAATAGCAAGCTTAAGTGAAAATTATGGATTATCATAACTATACTGATCAATATTATTCCTGGAATTAAATGATAACTATGAGAGAAGGAAAGAATTCTCTACCTAACAGACTTCAATAATTTTAAATAATTATATTGAGAATATTAAGGAATTTTTTTTATTTGTGATCATAAGTGTCACTGTATTTAGATCTGACTAGAACTCGCTCTCTCCCAATATATTCTCTCTTACTCTGTTAGGTTGACTAATAGTTCTTGTTTTGGAGAAGAGAGATACATGGTGGTTTGTTTTCCGATTATAGAAGGCAATATTACCCTACAAAACCAGAAATAATATATTCTTATATTTCTAAGAAACACAAAAATTGTAATTAACAGTTCTTTTCTATTTTGAGGAGAAAAATATACTAGAGTGGCTGAATGGGAAGCATGAAGTCTTGAAATACAGAATAGGATTTCTCTTTGTGTTTACTGGACAAAAATGGGATGGCTGTCAATAAAAAACATATTTAGTCAGAATTAGAGTGCTTTGAAAATGTTATTTAAAAGAAACTAAACCAAAACCAGTCAATGAACAGAAAGTACAAGGTCAAATTATTTTCTTTCTGTACTAGAAAAAAATCTTGGTTAACTCTGAAACAGATCTAGGCTTATGCTGAAAAAGATATTGAAGTTTCAGATAAACGGCAGACTTTTTTTTTTTTTATTTTAGTAAATTTAATATATAATAAAAGGTTTTAGATATCAATGCAAAAGTTTTGTGTAAAATTCTAAAGGACAGATCTAAATCTTTGCAAAGATATGGGACAGAAAAATCATGAAAGACGTCACAGTAATTTTCTGATCTTATTATCTGCTTAGATGACGTTTATGTAACCAGAATCCTTTTTGGTGTCCAGGTAGACTTCATGATGCCATTTCATGTTTTTTACTGAAACAATGCAAAACTATAGGAATTCTGAGAAGGCTATCAGTCTATCTCTAGGGAGAAGACAAAGAACTTTTCTAACATCCACAAACTGGAAAGATTAGTCAGTTTGGGAGAAAACAAAGTGTTGTCAGTTGACCTTTGCTAGCTGCCAGACCACCACCCAGCCGCTCTCTCACTCCTCTTTGGCAACAGGACAAAAGGAGAAAATAAGATGAAAAAAAACTCATGGATTGAGATAGAAACAGGGAGATCAGTTACCAATTACCATCCTGGGTAGAATAGACTTGACTCAGGGAGAACTGATTTAATTTATTGCCAATTAAAAATAGAGTGTGATGGTGAGAAACAAAGACAAATAATGAAACATCTTCCTTCACTTCATCGCAGGCTCAACTTCACTCCTTTTTCACTCTTTTACTTCTTCCTCATCCCAAGTAATGCAGGGGGTTGGGGAATAGGGGTTGCGGTCAGTCCATAATAATTTGTCTCTGCTGCTTCTTCGTCCTCACATTTTTATCCTGGTCCAGCATGGGTGCTTTTATGGATTGCAGTCTTTCATGGAATACTAAACTTTTCTGGCATAGGCTGCAGCGTGGTTATCTGCTCCAACTTGATCCTCTCCTTGGGCTGCAGCGTGGATACCTGCTCCACCGTCATCATCTTCAACGTCTTCCATGGGCTGCAGGGGAATCTCTGCTCTGGCACCTGGAGTGTCTCCTCTTTCTTCTCTGACCCTGGTGTTTTCAGAGCTGCTTCTCACACTTTTTTCCCTCTCTGTGTGCTGTTGTGCAACAATTTGCCCTTTCTTAAACAAGTTTTTCCTGAGGTGCACCAGCTTGGCTTATGGGCTCAGCTGTGCCCTGCAGTGCGTCCATTGGAACCAGCTGTGTCTGACACAGAGCAACCCCAGCCTCTTCTCTCAGAAGCCATCCCTGCAGCCCCCTCACCCAATTACCAAAACCCTCAACATATAAACCCAATTCATAAGGTCTTCAGGATTATTGTAATGGGCAAAAGTATTGGTTGGTGAAGTTTTATTCAATGCATAAACAGCCCATCACTTGCACCCACATTTCTCCGGTTCTTCTTGCTAACAGAATAGCTTAAAAAAGCCATCTTCATAAAGGATTTTAGCAGCAAACTGTTTTAATTGGGGGCTTAATCAGAATTGGGGGTATTTGATTAGATTCTTCTGAGAAGAATCCATCTCTTGAGGGAAAACTGTCGTTTGGCTATTTAGAGGATTGAATAGTAGGAAATGATAAATACATACTTCATCCTTTAAAATGTTTGCAGAATGAGGGAAGAGATGGAAATGAGATCTAATTTGCCTAATTTAGCAACCTAATTTACTCATACATTTTATGTACTTAGATTATACACATATATTCTAGGTAATGGAGGCCAGGAATTTATCCTGAGTCTGAAGCCACGTATCAGACTGGCTCAAACTTAATGCTTTTTCTGGCTAGGTTGCTCATTATGAATTTTCCTGGGGACAACTTTCTGGAGTGTTTAAAAACAGAGTCAGGTAGTACTAACAAGCAATGAGATGATTAGGAGTCTGCTACTGAGATCACACACTCTTCGTAATTAATTTACTACCGTGGATATAGTCAGAAGTGACTTCCATATTGAAAGTAAAAAATGGTACTGCACATGATCTCAAGTATTGATTTACAGTTGTCTACATTGTTTGTTATCACTTTCCTTGTCATAGTTTGTCTCCTTCTAACTAATATTCAGTTGAAAAATATTTGGAGGAGTGAGTTTAACCACAGAAAAATTGTCATTAAATGCCAGTTGGTTTCTGAGTCAGAGAACATCTAAGAAACTTAATTTCACACCACAAACCAGATCATAATGGCAAAACCTGCCTAACCTTTCTGTGTCAAATACCTTAATGAACTTCTGTGATGCCACGTTGCTGAAATTCATTGGAGCTGTGTGTTGTTTTGAAAACTGTGTTTAGGAAAACTGTCCTTAGACAGAAATAATGTCTGGATTCATCAAATTGTCTTTCCTGTTTATCTTTGGCAAGTTCAGAGATTCTTTGAACAAGAATGTGAAAAAATACTGATCGTTGAAACTCTGTATACTTCCTAGAGTATGCCAATTTTATTATATAGTCATTGATAAAGTCCTCTAAATTCTATCTCAAATTTCACAAGAACTGGAATTTCCTGAAAAATCCCAATTTTAAGATGATCTCTAGAGTCACAAGTATATGCTGCAGTGGCAACATTCTCCCAAATCAAAAGGCATTCACATACATCTACAGTTGTTAAAATTACTCTTGCACAAGAACAATATGAGCATAGTGAAGAACTTGTGGTTAGAAAACAGAAGGCTGGCATAGAAAACAGAAGGCTGCTCACCTCAGATAAAAAATATGAAACCTACGAAGAAAGAAAAGCATAACCACAGGCAAACTTGAATTTTCTTTTTTTTTTTCCCTTCTCATTTGTTGAGTAAGAGTCAATGAAAGGGTATGATGGTTAATGGTTAAAAATAATGATCAGATAATATTAAAGTTCTAAGTGACCATATTGTAAATAAAGTTATTACCAATAACAAGGTAACTGTTTTATTTTTTTCCATAATAGTGTTATTCCACAGTTGAAAGCTCTTACGTATTCAGTAGAATTTAAAATTTTTTAAGTAGTTTATGTACTTTCATTTTTTGTACTTCTTTTAAAAATTATTTCTCCTTACTCAGAACTTAAAGCCCATCTTATACTACAAGATATAAACATAAGGCTGGACCTGTGAAATGCTGGAAACAATGGAAAGATCTCGGTTCATTTCATTAAAGTGATTAAACCTTAAGGTAATTTTTTTTTTGTTATTGTTATTCATTTATAAAGCATCTTACCAGGTTTCTAGTCATTAAGGTCTCTGTTTTCTGAATTCCTTCCAGTTATCAATATATTTTGTAACAGGGCATATATGACTAAACATATCTTGTCAAGTGGGCTCTACCTGAAGGCGAGATGGGAAAGAAGAGCAGGCTTATTACTGGCAACTTGCTTTTGTCTATGCAGCTCAATCAGTCCAGTTATTTTTGTGCAACTTGTCTGGCTATGTAACTTGTGAACTGCTGCCTAAATTGGTATTTATACAACTCTGCCTCCTCTGGAATCACTAAAATCAAGCAAAGTACTTGTTCATGTACTTTCAATTAAGAATGAGAGTAATTCTATTATATAAGCACAGTTAAGTACATGCCTAATTTTGTAAGGTTCAAGACTAAGTGGGTTGTTATGTTTTCCTGAATTGTATCTATTGTTGGTGCCATCTTTTACTTGGCGTTATCATTGTTTTTCCTAATTTAACATTGTTTGACTATATTCTGCCTATTTTTGCAACCTTCTTTTTTCATTTTTTCTCATTTCTAAATGTAATTCCAGAATCTCACGGTTGTGTTTCATATGCAAATTACATCAACATAGTGTTTATCTGCTTTTCCAGGCTATTAATGAGATACAGTTCAACTGACAAAATCATAGTTGGCAGTACAAACAGCAGGAAAAAAATTTACATTGAAATTTGCAGTTAACACATAACATCAACATGCATTTGCAAATGCCTTGTTTAATACTCAGAGCACATGCTACCATTATATATCACTTGTTAGCTACTTCTTCCTGCTAATTTCTTCTCTTCTATACCTCTATTACTTTGGCCTATGAATTCTAAATTACACAAGAGTTTTGACTTTTTTCATAAATATTAAAAATAAATAAATGAATAAATAGTCTGATAACATGATTGTAAAATGTTAAAAGAATCATATATACACCAAGGTGACAGATTTGTTTTTATAAATATTTTTTTCTTGCTATGTGGAATGATTTTTTTTTAAATAAATTGAAGACTTCATAGTACACAAAGTGTCTTCTGTGTCCTCCAAAAGAGCGCAGGAAATCAAATGTAAAATTTGTTTAATTGAAGTGATTCTTGAAGGACTCTTAAGAAGGATTAAGAGTAAGCAAAAGATTAATTGTACAGAATTAATTTCCAGTTCATGAGGGTTTTTTACTGTGTTAAACGCCATGTTGCAACTTTATCTTAGTGCTAATTTAATAGAATTCACTGTTTTCAATGTCATCTTCCGACTATCTTGAAAGTGTTATTTTACCAACAGAACTGTGCTGTATGGAGGCAGTTATTGTTCCATTTGGTGGCACAGGCAACACAATTTCCTTTATACTGCCTACAGCTTTGATGAACAAGGTCTATTCCGATTTAAACTAACACAAATTTTACTTCATGTCCCACTATTGAATCAAAGTTTTGTTTTTCTTCTTCTGAAAAGGTCTATTCAATATTAATATATGATTGATTAATAGCCATGATTCTAGATGAATTTTTAATACATATCGGCTAGAGCAGATTGCCCAGGGCCATGTCCACTTGGATTTTGAAATATAGTCTAGGCATAGAGACTTTTCTACCTCCCTGGGAAACCTATTTCTGTTTTTGACACCCTCACAATAATCAAATATCTTTTTGTGTGTGCTTAAGGGGAATTTAATGTATTTCAGAATATACACATTGCCTCTTGTCCTCACTGGGCAGCACTGAGAAGAGTTTGGCTCTGCCTTGCTAACATCTCCCTCCCCTTTGATAAGATCTCTCTGAGGCTTCTATTCTCCAAGATGCAAAGTCCCAGCTCTCTCAGCCTCTCTGGACAGGTGCTCCAGCCTCTTTACTCCTAACTCTTTGGAATGGTCCAAACAAAAACAATCAAACAAACTAAAAGGACAAAGAAAAGCATGCCCATAGTACCCATCACCCAATCCTCCATTTCCCATGAACCTATAATTCATTATGGGCTGTGTACCTCCTGTGACCCTTTCTTACATGTGGAAATCCTTGGTCTGCTCTAAAGAGCTGAGAATTTTCCTTGGACAGCCTCCTCTGCAGCCTGTGCTCCCGCTGAACTTCACCAGCAAAACTCCCTCCTACTCCTGCTTATGGACCACTCACATGACAAGGACAAAGGTACCTTCACAGTTTAGGGTGGATCTACCTGTCCCTCTATTTCTTGTTTTCATTTGAAATGTTATCCTACAATCCTCAAAGAAACAAAACTGCTCCTGAAGCCAGTGACTACCTGAAGCAAGGTTCTGAAGCAAGCACACATTCTCCCACAGACATGTTTTGTTTCAAGAGAGGAAATACTTTAGCACTGCCAGCTGCAGATGGAAGCATTAGGTATTCCTTACATACCTGACAAACTTTCCCCTCTAGCTGAACTAATCCTCCTGCTGTCTTTCCTGGGGACAGGTTCTTCTGGGAACTGTCAGGTGACCTTATAAAGTGCTTTCTAAGCTGGGAAAAGACTGTAACTCTTTCTAAGTCTAATCACCACACATTGCAGATGAATTTAGTTTCTTAAAATAGAAAAGCTTCCACTGTTTCTTTCCTAAGCCTGAAACATTTGAATTTGCAAGGCACATCTGTGTTAAATTTGATGCCCTGCACGAAACAGAGAGTCATGGTAATTATTAAAGCTTGTCAGTAGTGTCCGCTTTTTGAAATATCTTGTTATTGGACTTTTAATGTGAAATAAATTTGCATTATTCACAATAGTCAAACCAACATTTTAATGCAACTAGTGTGAAAACAAACAAATTATATTCTTTTTCCCACTGGTGGGACCGAGTTTTCTAAAACAACTCCGGTGTTCACAATATAATTTTCAGCAGACTGACGCTTGGAGTGAGAGATTCAATTCACTCAGGAACAGTAGAACTGTCCAAGTAAACCTATTTCTCTTCATTGATTACAGAGAGTGACTGTATTTTAACACAGATGCCTCAGTTGATTAAAGCACATTCAAATCTGAGGCCAAAAAAATTGTCCAGTTTTAACAATTTATTTTGATTGCTCTATAAATTACATCAGTACACTAAGTGAAAATCATTTTGCTCCTTTCAGAGATTGACTTGAGGGCACTGAGGAAAATCAATGGAGAATCTGACTCAAGTTACATGGTAGTGCCTGAAAAGATACAGGCAAAACTTAAGTGGCATGCATTCAGTAAAGTTTTGTTTAAATGAATGAATATGTGCACAAAACTGTGGCACAGTTTTAGATAAATGTTTTAAAAATATATTCTTGAATGTATCTAGAACCTAAATAAGAGAGGTGCGTTTTCTTCAAAAGGAAAAGATACAGTTTTATCCCTGCAACTGAGCAATGTTCTTATGTCATAATAAAGAAATCTGTGCTTTCATAAGTACTCTTTTTGTTTATATTTTTAGAAAATGCATCTTTATGCAGCAGTGTTTTGTGAACTTTATGTCTATTTATTTGTGCCTTTATAAATGGTTCTTCTCCTCAGAGAACTTTAATAACAGGAAACAGTTGGTGTGTTTTTTCTAATAACTCAAAGACTGTTAAAGTTCTTCTGTTTTGTTATAAGGATTATTTTTTATTTTTTTTTTTAATTTTAGTAAATACAGTCATTAAGATAAAAATACTGATAACACAAACAAATTACCTTAACATTTAGAGAAATATCAATCAGGATTTTTTCCAACCACTTTTATAATTTTCGTTAAAATTCTTATGTTGCTTAGAGTTAGATGTTTCCTACTAGAAAAAGGCCAAAAGGAACCATTTATTTACTACGTTTATATACTGCTTAGACTATAGATACACTGTAGATAGTGGTGTCACACCCTGTTTCCAACACAAGGAAAAGATCCAAAGCTTCAAAACATGTTGCAATGTTACTGAGTTCAGACTGCTGGATTTGTTTGGTTTTGTTTGAACTGCTGAAAATTAATAGCTAAATATTCAACTTTGAAGTGAATCATTGGTATTCATTTGCAGACTGCATTACATGACATACTGGTGAACACACAGAGAAATACCTTATAATATATGCGTTTAAAAGGATGTTTTTTGCTTGTCGACTACTTATAGTGTCCCCTTTGTAAAATTAGTTAATTAGTACTAAATCCTTCAGGGTTATGTAGTACTTCATTTATGAGTTAGACTTATCAAACAGAATTATCATTTGAAGCAATACATTGTAAGATAACAATATACGGAATGAGAGAAAAATGAAAAAAACCCACGCAATACAAATGCACAAATACAATATGACATGGTAATATTATGGTAGTTATATACACCAACAACTTTTATTTCTTAAACTATGTGTAATTTCTATATACTTTTCAAGCATGCATGTATTAATGGAAAGAGGGGAAGGAGAGGGGGAGGGATAAAAAAAACAAAGAGAAAAATACTGTAGAAAATGTAAAATGTCATTGCCATGATGAAAAGCAGCTTGACAAGACATCTGTAATTTTCTTCAGAGGCTTCCATGACTGTTTATCAATCAAATTTGTGTCAAAGCATTTCCGGAACGTCAAAATTCCACAGAGTTGTTCTGACAAGAAGAGAAATAGAACACAAGCAAACATCCATTTCCCTACTATCCAATAATTATCTACCTCTCTTTGTTACATGCTATTGTCTTGAATACAATTTAAGTTCAAATGTTAGTTGTTTAAATTTGAATAGAACTTATCTGGTTTAACCGATGCATCCACTGTATAAAAATAAGCTTGACAAGGCAGACAAATTTAATATCATTTTCCCAATATATGTACACTACATGGACATCAGCCAGCAGAAGATTTTGTGTATTAAGGTCCAAAATCATAATGACTGCTTCTGCTAAGTAAATTGTCTGGTCATTTTTTTATTTTTAATTTTGTAATTAAAATAAATTTCATAAATTTTATCCTACTGTATTTCAAATTTCCTTTGTACAAAGGAGGGATTTTTTAATTGATTTATTTATTTTTATATCATGAGCTGTGTGTGACTGAGTACCTTTATGGTCAGGGAGTGCCATTCATTACTGGCAACTGTAGCCAAAAAATCAGGTTTGGAAAAAGAGAAGAAAAGAAGATGGAAATAAAGATCAGCCTAAACTTGACTTCCATTTCCTAAGTGGTGACTTACACAGCTGCAAGGGCCATGGAAATGAAGAACAAGTCAAATGACTTAATGAATTTAACTATTAACTTAAAATCTTTGTTCTGATATCATTAAAGTGTCTAATTAGTAACAGAAAAGCACAAACTTCAAGTAAGTAAACAGTAAACTTTAAGTGAGTCAGGGAGTGCTGAAATTTCTTGTTAAATACTGAGGTATTAAAAGTACTCATTTGTTTCTTTGCAATATTTTTTGGTTTGTTTTGTGGTTGGGCTTTTTTCAAGAAATTTAGAAATCCACATGAATAAAATTACGTTCTTTGTTTTTTTGAGTCATTACGTGAACTTTTTGTCCAATGACTTCTAATTTACTGTATATACATAGCATTTTAAAATTAGAAAAATAACTTTGTCTTTTTTATCTAAAATGTTATTTGCCTTAAATGCTTCAAATACACTAGGTATAACTAGATTTAAATACTAAGTAGTAAATTTATATGTATATATATATAAAAATATAGAAACTAAAAAATCTGATTTGAAAATCAAAGCCTTTTTGGGGTGTTCATATGCATCTTAAGTAATAAAAAAACAAAACAAAACAAAAAAAACCAAACCAAACCAAAACAAAAAAACAAACATATAATTCTGCTCTCTCACCTATAAATCTTGTTAGTTGTTATTTTTAGATTTTTTATTTAAAATCGTAGGTTTTTTATACCACAGAATATTTTCTCTTTTTTTTTTTTTTTTTAGAACTGATTAGTAATATCTAAGAGATAGATACGATTAATAAATAGTATAGTATTACTTCGTTACTGCACACAGACCAGGAATTTAGATAACATTCATATGGAATGTTTTAATGAGCTTAATATCAGAAAGCCTCTAAAACTAGTAACAGAAAGTAATCTTGTATTTTCTTTACAACCGAGGTGACTCAGCCAAATTACAAAAATCTGTAACTCTCTGGAAGCACGCTCTGCAGACATTGTACAATTTTTCTTGTTCTTTTCTTCTTGCCTGCACTTGATATCATTCCTGATCAGTATTTGAGGGAACATTATGACTATGTTTTGTATTTTGAGATAGCTAACCAAGAGTGATCTTTTGGTCCAGTCACCTTGAAACACTCTTTATATCTTGTCATATAAAGAAGGTAAAGAGTTTTAAACATCTTCTGTTTCACCAGTTTGGGGACATTTATTATTCCAACTCAGGTCAGGACTAAACTCCTGAATAGGAACACAGTGTTTTAAAATATAATTTAAAAATAACAATAACATCAAAAGAAGTACAAATATCATGCAACTCTATTGCTAGTATTCAATATTATACAGAGGTCACTTTATCATTTTTGCCTGGACCACTTAGGAGGAGATTCATATCATCTGACTATAACCATTTAAAAAGCAGGTGTCTCTAGTAAGCTCTGCAGTGTTATTTAATAGGTGGCCAATAGGACGCTGCTATTCCAAATAATATCAGAAGGTCATTCAGAAAAAAATACAACAAATAAATACATACTAAAACCCCAGATAAACCACATAAAGGCACATATGCACTGACGTATAAGTGTAATGATCAGTCCCTGCACACATACTAAAAGACAACAGCACTTGCTTTTATGTCCTTGAATGAGCAGTCACTTCTAAAGAATTGAACTCTGCCCTGGGAGGACAAAGATGACTATCATCCTAAAACTGGTGACTTTAAAATATTCCTTATTGTGCCGCTCACTCTCTTCAGCTGCTTCCCTTCTATTTTCCCCTCTCTAGAGACTCTCCTGAAACAGAGTTATATAAATATATGCAAATGCCTAGTGTAGGAGGTCTCACTGGGTTTCATGTCCAGGAACACATTTAAGAGGAGAGTTCTTGTGTACCAGAGGGAAAGGCTAGAATACAAGAGAAGGCAGGAGGATACCCTGGAAGGAAGCCGTCTCTCCTGAGGAGTGGAAGGATATGAATACTGTCTTGATTGCTGATAATTGGTTTTGTTCTTGTAAATCTAAACATCTCTTTTCTGTTTGTCTGTGAGGAAAATGTAATTGTTTTTTCTCAAAGGACCTTTGAGACCATCGAGTCCAACCATACACATACCAAAAAAAAAACCAACCCAAAAAAACGAAACCACCACAAACAACCAACCTACAGTCTCTGCCACTAGAGCATGCCCTGAAGTGCCAAATCTAGAAGTTTCTTAAATAACTCTAGGGATAGTGACTCAACCACCTCCCTGGGCAGGCTGTTCCAGTGCTTGACCACTCTTTCACTAAAGTAATTCTGCCTAATATCTAACCTAAACCTCCCCTTTTTTTTGTAAAATACTTCTACAAAGTATTTTGCCAAGTTTCTGTGCTCTTACTTTGACTGTCATTGTTCTATTCACAATGGGTGAATAGAAATTAATATGATCTGATCTTAGGAGAAAGGATGTGTGTCACGGTTTAACCCCGGCCAGGAACTAGGAGAACGCAGCCGTTCACTCCCTCCCCTCCCTCTCCCGCAGGGTAGCGAGAAGTGGGAGAATAAGAAAAAAACCTCACGGGTTGAGATAAAGACAGTTTAATAAAACAGTAATGGAAGATTAATAATAATAATAATAATAATAATAATAATAATAATAATAATGGTAAAAGAACTTAAAAAATAAAGTGATGCAATACAATTGCTCTCACCACCATTGATGATTGATTGCCCAGCCCATCCTGAGCAGTACTTGTGGATTCCTGTCCCCCTAGTCAACCTCCATTTATATACTGAGCATGATGACTGTGGTACGGAATATTCCTTTGGCCAGCTTGTCCTGTCTATGTTCCCTCACAGCTTCTATGGAAAGCTGAAAGTGTCCTTGACTTAATATAAGCATTACTTAGCAATAACTAAAACAATATGTGCTATCAACATTATTCTCATACTAAATCCCAAACACACCAGCTACTAGGAAGAAGATTATCTGTATCCCAGCTAAAACCAGGACAATGTGTAAAATATTTGAGATGGAGAGGTACCTTCCCTAGACACCCACCAAAACACCTAAGGTCATGCAGGGTTGCTCTAAAGATTCCCCTTATAAAAAGGAGCATTTATAGAAGCTAAAGGTTAGTTAGAATTCATTGCTTATTCAATGATTATTGAAGCATATGTGTTCAAATCCTTTCCTACTTTATGTATCCTTCAAGGTGTGGGTAACCTTTATAGATTATTGTGGAGATTTGAAACTGACATGAGTAGAAAGACAGGTTTGTTTGTGTAACCGATAGTGTGTATCTGTTTGGCTCTGATTTTATATTCTTTTCCTTGGGTAGTACCAATCTAGTGTATGATGTAAAACTTTGCAACAAGGAAAGAAAAATTGCAGGTAGATGGAAACAATTATAAACTCCATATCTACAGCCCTGTTCTTACAGGTTTGTTTGGGGTTTGGTTTGGTTTGGTTTGGTTTTGTTTGGTTTGTTTGGGGTGGGGTGGGGTGTGTGCATGTGCGTGTGTATGTGTGTTAAGGATACTATATTATGCTCATACTGGTTTCCCTGCAGCACATCTGCATAAAATTGAATGAGGTGATCAAAGCAAGTTTCAGCAACAGCCTTACATCACCTTCAGTGGCTTATTGAGGAGGGACACTTTTCCTACCAGTTCAAAGTAAAGAGAAGAGCAACAACCACTGCCTCAGCTGGTCATCCTTTGTAGTCTAATAAATGAAAAAACCTGAACCATTCACTTACTCTTCTGGTTGTGAAGCAGTGGTGGTGTTCACCTTGCATGGTGTCATTACCATATGACCCAGAGGGTTATCCCCCACATGAGAAATTCTTGGCTTTTTTCACAGCACTGATTTACAAGAAGTATAATTTTCTCGGGGCTTCAGGTTACTTGCCTTTGAATTTCCTGAGCATTAGAAAAGGTTGCCATTGTAATTGCAGAAACAAGCATATGAAGTAGAAAAGAAATAATAAAAGGCCAAGGGTATTAAAAAAAAAAAAAAAGAATAATAAGGGGTTTAGAAAGGAGAATAGTAATAAAAATTAAGTCAGGATTTTGCCCAAAATAGTAACTAACCAAACTGAGTGCAATAAGGCCTTATTGAGGGGCTAGAGCACAAAAGCAGAGAAATGCACAGAATTTGTGAGAAAAACACACACACAGCCATACTGCTGTACACAGTCCTGAAGAATTGGCTGGTACATCAAAGGGTTTTGGAAAAGTCAGGGGCCTCCACTGTCACAGACAGAGAAGAAGAGCTTGGACCACAGGGGAAGCCTTGGCTCTTGGGGCAGGCAGGGAGAACGGGTATCTCTTTCTGTCTTACGATGAGTCTGGGGCCATTCCCATACTAACAGTTCTTTCTTCTCTCTCTATGAGATCTTTGAGTTTTTAGACAGTCCTTGGCCTTTGGCCTCCACTTCCTGAATTATGTACTGCACATTGTTGCAGAGTGTTACTTTCCCAGGTCGCAGCAGGTGCTTATCTCATTGCTCAAGTGCTTTTTTTTTTTTTTTTTTAAACTTGTTTAATGTCTTCTTCTTTTCCTTATTATATTTTTATATTTCAATCAATCTTTTTCTCAGATGTCAAGGCAGTGACAAATACTCTGTCATCAATAGTTCTGGAGTCTCTGCTTTCAATCTTTCCCTACTTTCAAAGCCTTTACTGTTATCCCACACTCAAACTGCGTATCATTTCAAGAGGCATTTGGTTTAGAACTCCTGTTCACCCAGTCGGTTTTTACAACAAGGTGTTTAGAAGTCTAATAGGGAAGGAGTGGGGTTTTGTAAGGCAAATGGCTTTGCATTTGCAAAAAAATAAAGCAAATGACCTCTAATTAACAATGTCAATACCGTTTCTGCTAGGCCACTGTGCAACAATGGAACAGGGAAAAAAAATGTGTGGGGAAAAAAGGCAACAAGCTGCAAAAAACTTAATGTGTGCTCTTTATGTAGCATAAAGGGTATGCTTCAGGTATTATGGGACCTCTGAGTAGTTTCAGAATTCTGTAGGCACGTGCAGGGTAAGAAAATGATGAAGTATTTCATAGTAGTGCAGTCCACAAACTGGTTAGAAACATGACTCCACTGAGTTTTGGAGTCCTGGAACAGAGTTGCTGTTTCAACTTGCTTTGAAAGGAATGACTTTATCAAAGCTACTCAAGAACTGAACAAACACAAGCAAATACCGGCAATAAGGGGATTTGCTTCAGAACTGCACTGCTGCTCCAAAGTGTCAGACTAGTGTACAGAAAGCCTTTGCTGAATGCACTCTGACTCCCATACAATAGGAGCTCAGGCACCTGGCTAACCGTGTAGACCCTTACACTTAGATGTCAACATGCTGAAACTGAATACTGAACAAGTTGATTTGAACATAATAAACATGAATGTAGGCATCAAGTGTCACTTGGGATGCCTAGACTACCACAACTTCTCTCCAGCTGCTCCACCAGAAGGTAGCAAATCTCCCATGAGTCCTTTGTTACGTCTGCCACATTTAGGATTCATGCATACCCATATGTTTCTCAAGTGGAGACACTTCATAACTCAAGGAGATAGATTGTAATCAGTAACATTAATTTCTGAAAATTCCATCTTCCAAACAGATATTAATGCTTTTTCTAAGTAGCGGAAAACAACAAACTTCTTACTGATATTTAGTGACCTACTGATTAAAGGAGAAAACTTTTATAAAACATGTAGGAATCCATATTTCAAAGTGACATAAAGGTCAAAGAAGCATCAGAGAGGAGAAAGAATAATTAGGGAAATGCCTGTTTTTACATAAAGCTAGAGTTATAAGGAAAATACATTAAAAAATGTGTGCATATTTAAGAATAGTAACTGTTACTTCACTTCCATTATACACTTAACCAGACAGAGATAGAGAATTTGCAACTCCATAGTGCTTCAGCTCAAACATTTTTTATTCAACTGAGAGGATGAAAATGAGTAAATCAGTCTCACTTGTTTGTTCATAATTGAAATAAAATCAAAAGAACCTAACCATTTTGTGTTTCTAAACAATGCTTGGGTTTCCCACCTGCTTTATTTCAAAGTAATTTAATTGTCTGATTGCAATAATTTACAAGGAAGTATGTGGGCAAGTAGCTCTAGGTGTCTTGGTTTTCTTATCAGAAATGGAATTTAATACAACCTGGAATTTAATACAGCGTGGAATTTAATAGAGCCTCTATTTTGACTGGAATTTTACCTAGCAGTCCGTTTTAAGCCAGTAAGCTGTATATTCCTCCAACCAGGTCATCCAACCTGGCCAAAAACTAAATGCATCCATCATTAACAGCTTGAAACGATATTCACACATTGTATATAGTTTTGAGGAAAACAATTGCTTCTTTTGTTCTTGTGTGAAGTAAAAGATTGTTGATTTTCTATGTTAAGATGTCTTTACTTCCTTCTTAGGGGAGTACCAAAAAAAAAAAATATAGTTTTTTACTGTCTTTATTTCAGAGCCTGGAAGATGTATTCAGAATTACGAACTGTATTACGAATTTGAACTGTATATATGAATTTGAACTATATTTAAAAAAAAATTTTTTTTTGACCACAAGGACAGTAAAGCATTTGAAAACTTTGATGAAAGAGGCTTTAGAATTCTATTCTTAGAGGTTTTAAAGACTGTTAAGGGATGTTACAAGCGGACACTGCCTTGAGCAGCTCTGGGCCCAGGAATACATTGAGATGCACCGAGCCCAGTTCAGGCTGGGTCTCCATCCTAGGCTGAGATGCAGTTGCCGCTTTCCAGTTTGCAGGTTCAACCAGCAGCAAAGCTGAGCATGTGTCCAAGAGGCTCACACACACACACAGAAAGGACACAGACATGGCTGGTCACACTGACGGCCACAGACAAGGCACGACCTTCAACAGCACCCTCAGATGGGACTCACATCAGACACAAGCTGAGACAGCCACATCCCTTCCTCCACTTATCATAGGCTCATACAACAGTTTGGGTTGGAAGGAACCTTTAAAGGTCATCTAGTTCCAACCCACCTGCAATGAGCAGGGACATCTTCAACTAGATCAAGTTGCTCAGAACCCCATCCAACCTGACCTTGAATGTTTCCAGGAATGGGGCACCCACCATCTCTCTGGGCAACCTGTTCCAGTGTCTCACCACCCTCATTGTAAAAATTTCTTCCTTATATCTAGTCTAAATCTACCTTCTTTTTGTTTAAAACCATTACCCCTTGTCCTGCCGCAACAGGCCCTGATAAAAAGTTTGTCCCCATCTTTCTTATAAGACCCTTTTAGGTACTGAAAGGCTGCAATAGGGTCTTCCTGAAGCCTTCTCTTCTCCAGGCTGAATAATTCCATCTGTCTCAGGCTGTCCTCACAGGAGAGGTGTTCCATCCCTCTGACCATTTTTGTGGCCCTCCTTTGGACCCATTCCAACAGGTCCATATCTTTCCTGTGCTGAGGACCCCAGAGCTTAATGCGGTACTCCAGGTGGGGTATCACCAGAGTGGAGAAGAGGGACAAAATCATCTCCCTTGACCTGCTAGCCATACTTCTTTTGATGCAGCCCAGAATATGGTTGGCATTCTGGGCTGCAGATGCAGAAGGTCACTAGTGCAGCACATACATGGCACTCTCCAGGTTCACAAGTACACACACATTTGTGGATCCCCCAAGCACCGGCATGGCCCCTCTGCCTTTCCAGCACTCCTGCTGGGATCCCTCTTACCCAAACTATAGATCCCCACTTGCCGGCTTGTCCATCTGGGTGCTCACTGCAAGCACACAGCGCTCTGCATTTGCAAGTTCTTCTAGGCGTACCAGCACTGACGTCCATTCAGCTGGCTGTCTGGTCTGTACCCAAGGCCTCCTTGTCATCATCTGGTCCAGCTGAAAGTTTTCCAGTGAACACACAGGCACACTGCACACGCACCTGGTTTGGGGAAGGCACAGACACTCACACCCCCAGCAGCCAGCACCAGGTACACAGGCTATGACCCATGGTCCTGCTCCAGCCACTGACGTGGAACACCTCACCTGCCTCACTCACCCCAGTACCCTCAATAGCTGTTTTTTGGGACACACAACATTCCTGCCTCAGGAGCTGGAAGTTAAAGAGAGCCATTTACTCCAGTAGCTGACACTGACACCCCACTGGCTCCAGTAGCTGATACTACAGTCCAGGAGCTCCCACAGGTCTGACTCCAACCAGTCCCCAGTAACTGGCACTTAGTCCTTGGAGCACTCACACGCATGTGGAATAGAAAGTGAGACTAGGCAGAAATAGTTAAGGAAGGATTTAATGAGACAGGACAGACCACAGTCTGCACTGTTCTGCAGTTACCTGCAGTGACTTGAGCATAGGAAGTTCCACCTAAACATGAGGAGGAACTTCTTTCCTTTGAGGGTGGAAGAGCACTGGAACAGGCTGCCCAGAGAGGTGGTGGAGTCTCCGTCTCTGGAGACATTCAAAACCCACCTGGACGCGTTCCTATGCAACCTGATCTAGGTGACCCTGCTCTGGCAGCGGGGTTGGACTAGACGATCTCCAGAGGTCCCTTCCAGTCCCTACCATTCTGTGATTGTGTGATTCTGTGACCAGGCACAGGGCTCAGCCTGATCAGGTAAGTGTGCTGACAATCCCCATTTTACACATGAATGGTCCCTTTTATACCCCTTTCTGTCTGTTCCCCCTTTGCTCCTCCCCAGTTTCCTTCCCCTGCACAATTGTCTATTAGTTTGCATAGACTTACCAATCCCTTTGCAATTTCCCAACTACTTATGTTCCTTTTGCTCCCCCTTCTTATCAGCTACAAAGTCCAGGTGGTCCTCTCCAGGCCTGTACCTGGAGTTTTATAATGTCCCATCAATTATTGTGACTGACAAGGTTTTTTTCTTGTCATTGTTTCCATTAGTATTTGTCTATGAGGTCTTCATCTCTTGTATGTTTTTATTTATTGCCTTCCCCTTCCCTTTATCATCCTGTTTGACAAGATCCTTAATCAGATAATCTTAAGGGAGCAGACATGCTCTCCCTCCACGTACCCTTACAGACATGGAAGGATAAAGCCTTGAGCAACATAGTCTGGCCTCCTAGGTGACCTTGCATTGAACAGGAGGCTGCTCTAGTGACCATCTCAAGCCCCTTCCAAGCGGAATCACCCTATGGTTCTATGACTGCATACAGGAGATTATACTAATGTATGGATCATGTCCAGGCTAGTAATACTTACCGAGATCAGAGGGAAGGAGTAGTTCTTCATTAAACTGTAACATTAAATGTTATATAATTGACATTTTCCAAGACTCCACTTGGGAGTATATTTTGATAAGTATTCAGATTTTTCTTTCTTCTCCATCTTGAGTGTAATGTTGCCATTGCTAGCTATCTACATTAGATATTTGTTACCTGAAGATATTGCTGCTGGCTATTTTGTATCTTTTTTCTCCTTTCTCTCTTTAGTTTTTACTAAAAAAAAAAACAAAACCAAAAAAGCCCCACCCCCTCCTTCAAATTATCATTATTTCAACATTTTTAGTTAATTTCTGTAAAAATAATTTGTCCTTCATTACAAAGCTAGAGCTTTTCCATAATATTATGTCTTTCAGCCATAATTTTGGATTTAACATATCAATAATACACAGTTCTAGAAAAACACTTTTTAAGTGCTTGTGTGATTTGGGCCTGGTAGGGGGGTATGTTCAAAATCAAATTATCTTACATATGTCTTAGCTTTGTAGGGGCGTGATTTCTCAAAACCTCCTAAAACAGTCTGGGGAATCATCATGAGAATTATCAGCATTCATTCAGCCCTTGCACAACCCAACTGCAATGCAGAAATTGCAAAAAGAAATGCATGCCATAGCCATTTGCACTGAATGTTAATGTAAACTCAGGAGAATTACCTCATTTAAATGTGCTTCTAAATTTTACTAAGAACTAGACATAAGGTGTAGTCAAATACAAACCAATACAGGCACACATTTCTTTTAAATGCATTACGTTTTTCTCAACACTGACCACAAAGAGACACAGAGATTGCAGAGATCAACAGAAGAAAAAGAAAATAAAAATCGTGTTTCATGGGAGTTCACACAGTGAGTCTTTGTTCCCGGATGGATGATAATTTGTCTACATGGACAGATGAAACCCTAGAGCTGAAAAAAAAAAGACACAAGCAGTTTTCCAAGTTAAGGTGTTTCCTGTTAAAAGCAGGTTAGTGTTTTATGACTTCTCCTTGATCTGTCCTGCCAGTGCCATTCAATACCAACCTTTAGTTTACTTCACCTGACAGTAACGTAGTCCCGTGAGTGCAGTCCTCACCTCTTACAATCCTCCTCTAAAGCGCAATCTCCAGCCCGTAGCAAGAACTGGATTCTCAGATACTCTAGCAGAATAAAAAATAGCCGTATTTTGGAAGACAGTGATAACCAGATGGAAAATGCAGTTCAAAGGCTTTGTTAGTCTGGAACATTTCACTGCATGCTCCCAGCAGCTGTTAATAGAGAATGGGTGACTTAGCAAAAATAACTGGCTCGCATTCTATTTAGTAATGCAGATCAATGGGTTCTAGGTATAATACACTCCCATTGTGATAGGCCCTTTAAAAATGTACCTTCTCTTCCAAGAGTGAGAATTTCAGAAGTATTCATCACTGGACTACATTTACTCTAGCTGAAATCATGTGGACCCTCCACTTCAATTCAAAGCTAGCAAACAAGCCAACGTGTATTTTTTGGGACTATGAATTGAAATTTATTCTTTGCCCATTGTTGAATTTATTTCAATACTGTGATATTAAAGGGACAGACAAGGTTTATACTTAAAAGAATACCTTTATACATAAGGAACTATTTGAGTAGTTTCTTGGATAGATGGAAATTAAAAACAAACCCCAAAACATTTGCACAAATGTGGACATTTCTCATGTTAGTCTGGGCATTCAGGCACCACCTCACCTTTCTCCTACACAGAAAACCTGTGTTTGGAGCATATTTGCTTTTTAATAGTTTGGGATGTAAATAATTTTGGTGGTTCCTTTTGCATGAACTTGTACCTATCCTCTCTTTAGAAAGGCAGCATATGCAATTGAACACAAGTGGTCCTCCAAACATCCAGACAGAAGTGATTTGTGAGCCTGAAGGCTTTGGAATACTTCTACCAAAGCTAAGAATTAAACGTATCGCTAAAAAAGCAAGACCTTATGTAATTTGTATTTCTTTCGTGGTTCTTGGATGGCAGGGAATTATGCTTGATAACTCCCCCCAGAAAACAACTAGGCTCTCAAAATATCAGTTGTGTCCATCCTTTGAACTAAATACTAATTACTCAAATGAAAATACCTTTGATTTAGTTGTGGTTGTCTTTTTTTTTTACAAATCCACCTCATAAATAGGTATTGCTAAATATGATTGCTATGAATGCTGGGAGCAAAGGAACTCCCACCTCTATATTTTATTTTTATCTCAGTAAACTCCTAAAACATCTTGAAGGTTTATAGGAGGTCCTGTAGGAATTCTCAAGTTCTTCTAAATATTTTAGGCAAAGCTAATCTTTTGCCTACTTACATCATTCAGATGCCTAACTCCTTCATAACTTATCAGAGACTTGAAAAATTGAATTTATTCCAAATGTGATTCTATATTTTATATGTAACGGATAAAATGAAAAATAAGGTTTAAATGTAAAAATCACTGTTAAAGTGGTAACAAAAGCAGACTGACGAGACAAAAATTACTTTGACAAAGACAGAATATTGACCAAAGAACAGATGAGGGAAAGAATAACTAAATGCCAGAAATCTGTTGTGTGTAAGAACACCTTCTACACCGACAAGCTTTAGAGAAAGCAGTGCTGTTAAAAGTGGCTTTAAGTACATCTTCAAACAGCTTGGAGCTCTGAGGCTTGACCAAGGCTTAATAGACTAGAAAGTGCATTGACACAAAAGGAATTATTACTAGCTTTGTAATTTAAAAATATTTTAAAAGGACTTTTAACCTGCAATTATAAACTGTCTTAATATTCTGAATTATGCTTGGATTTGAAGGGCCATCCTTAGTATAGTGGGCTCTTGATTTAGGAAACTACCATAATAGGATCACCTATTGTGACTCTCCTTCAGGCAAACTTAATAACTTTTGGAGTACAGGAGGAAGGAAAAAGCTTCAAGATCCCTCTTGTGAGACAGAAATATTAGTGTCTGAAGTGGTTCTTTGCAGGATGATGGGTAAACTGTAATGCTTCTGACATCTTTCTCATGACCTTTTCTAAAACCCATTGAGCATGTTCAGCTGAAATGAAGTAAGTATCAGTAACTAGCTGGTACTAAAGCTGGGATTCATTACCCTTTAAACATTTATGATCTTAATCTAATTCAGAATACTTATCTAACAGTCCATGATAATTAATGGAGAGAGAAAAGTGTCACTAAAGAGCAATTTACCCTATTTTCCCTAAAAACCTATGTTAGGATACAATATATTGCATTGTGGAATTCACTAAAAGGAGATGGAAAAATTACTGTAAGGAATACCTTGAAAAGAGACATATTCCACCACTTAGTTTAACCTATATGCCAAGGATGTAGACCTAGTGGTTCACCACAGCACTAGCCTAACATAGAGACGGACATAAATAATCTACCTTTGGAACCAGAAAGTTCAAAATTATGGGTGTCTGAGGTGATGCAAAATTGTGTTAGACAATGTCAACGTGTCCTAGGAAATGAGCAAGCAAGCATGATATAAAAAAGCTGTAAGAAAACTGGGCACCTGGACAATAAAATTACTTGTGAAGTAAAATGACAACAAATAAACACAAACTTAAAGAGAACTGATCTTAATTCCTGGCAGAAAGAAAACATAATGGGTTGCCCAGGGCTATGCTAGACTAGTCATTAATGGTCAGGAAAGAGGTCTTGGGATCACAGTGAGGAATTCTTTAAAATCCTTATGTCAGTGCTCACTTCCAGTAAAAAAGACAGAAAACATGCTAGCACAGATTACCAAAGGAAGTTAAACTAAACCAGAAAATGTAATTATGTATATGTCTTAAACATTTTTGTGTTTACATCTTGTGGATTTATTCACCCCCTTTTAAAAAAACATCAGAAGTAAGGTATTGCTTCCATCAGAAGTGATATTAAATAGGTTTTTAGATTGGAAAAAGATGATTGATTAGGTTTACCAGAAGCCTGTAGAAGCAAAAAGTTCGAAGAGAATGTAAATAAGGAATTATTATTTCTTATCTCTTTAATACAAACATAGACGCAAACAAAGAAATTATCAAGGTAAAAAGTAAAAAAAAAAGGTAAGAAGAAATTAGTATTTCGCATAGTGTATCATAACATTTCTAAAAACATTATTGCACAATGTCCTGAAAGGTCTTAAAATGAATTAAAGACCAAGTCATTACCATTATGCAATCATACGGTTAAACTTGGAGATCTCTGTATGTCCTCATCTCTCACTACTGAGCTGACAGACAAAATAAAATGTTCTAAAAGTTCAGCTGATCACCAATGATAGCAGTACCCAATGATGCAAGTTGAAAAGAGGTAAGATCAGTTATAAGTAAAGACAACAAAGTTTGGCTTCCAGAGTTGTATGGAGATAAGTTTTCTGGATAATGATGGTGCTGCTTCACTATTATGTCTCTTTAAGGACATTATCATATAATTGATTTTTTTTTAAAGGAATCTACTCAGGTTTTCAAGGAGTGTCTCCCTGTATCAGAAATTCCTATCTATGAGCAAGGGAAGAGTAACAGCCAGAGAACAAAACCACCAATTTACCTGTTAATCAAATAAATAATTGTCATACAGTATGAACAATTCTGAGTGCCCTAACAACTGTTCCCTGGCAAATCAAAGTGCACTGACACTGCAGTGGAAAACTCATTTCTTCACCTATGCAGGGAGAGCCATGGCCCCAGATACTCTGTGTGTGTTGGGCAGCAGAGATGGGTCACAACATAGATTCATCTGGGAATATCTGCAGAGATCTTAAACAATTTACTGCTCATTCCAGCATTAGAGAAAAAACAACAACTAAGATGACTCCTTTGCTTTGGTCACTCCAGGTGGTGGTGTTTGAACATGGTGATTCCATTCATTATGGGTTAGTTCAGAGGAAAAGAAGAGATAGGAACAGTGCTTAATAACTTATGTTTAAAAGCACAAGAAATTAATTCTGTTCAGTTTTGTTTTGTTTTGGTTTGGTTTGGTTTTTTTGTTTTCATTAAGCAACAGTTTTGACATAAGAAACTTCATGTCTAGTTTGAGTCATGTCTCAAGGTATGGGCATAGGTATGACAGTATCCCCTAGCTAAAGCCATAGCTTTTTTTTTTTTTTTGAGATTAGCAGTGGTGAATAATTGTGATAAGAATTACTAAGATGATAAAAGATGCTGAAAGCTCTGTCCTATGCAAATATAAGATTTTTTTTTTCCTTCTCTTGTTAAAACATACATACAGAGAGAACTCTTTGGGTGCATACATGTACTATTTTAGTTCAGATCAAGTGTCTTGATTGTCCCCATTTACTATATTTTGACACACATTGTGGAACGATGACTGAACACACAAAGGTTTGGTTTGGGTTTTCTATTTTATTCTCTTTTAGGTGAAAATAAACTGAAAGATATATGCCTGAAGCACACCTCACATTCTCCAGACACTAATTTTTGTTCAGTTCACAGCACCAAACTGGAGGTTATGTGAGGAAACCTGCTCAAACATTGTATGGGTCTTCTGCATAAGCTGTCTTGTTCTACAAATTTGCTATTATTTCTCCTTGCTGTTTGCTAGTGTGGATAAAATCTTGTTTCTTCCTTCTCCATATTATTATTTTCTAAATTACCTTGCTAATGTTGTCATCCCTCTTCTTTTACTGTGGGATATGTTTGCTTGAATATTTGCAAAGATGGAGAAAACAGGATGAGGCAGAAAGGAAAAGAAAAAAAAAAGGAAAAAAAAAACCAAACAACCCGCTGACAGATATCTAGGAGTTACTGGTTAATTCCCATTTTCTCTAACCTAGAATTCAGCCTTTTTTTTTTTTTTTTTGACCCCTCCTCCTCCCGCCTCTAATAATAGCTGCATTGAAGAATACTCTGCTAGGGGAAGAATCACAGAATCATAGAATGGTTTCTGTTGGAACGGACCATTAAAGGTCATCTAGTCCAACTCACCTGCAATGAGCAGGGACATCTTCAACCAGATCAGGCTGATCAAAGCCCCATCCAACCTGACTTTGAATGTTTCCAGGGATGGCACATCTACCACCTCTCTGGGCAACGTGTTCCAGTGATTCAACACCCTCATTGTAAAAAAACTTCTTCCTTCTATCTGTTCTGAATCTACTCTCTTTTAGTTTAAAACCATTACCCCTTGTCTTATCGCAACAAGGCCTACTAAAAAATCTATCCCCATCTTTCTTTTAAGCCCCGTTTAAGTACTGAAAGGCCACAATAAAGTCTCCCCGGAGCCTTCTCTTCTCCAGGCTGAACAACACCAACTCTCTTAGCCTTTCCTCACAGGGAAGTGTTCTACCCCTATGATCAGGCTCCACCAGGTCCATGGCTTTTTTTTACTGTGAGTTCCAAGGATTTAGACTACTTAATAAGTTTATATAGTCTTAGGGTTAAAACTCCAACAGAAACATTGGGTATTATGATCTTTGTTTCAGAGTGAAAAGGACATGTCTAGCGTAACTTTTAGACAGATAAAACTTAATGTTGAGTGGAGTAACATTCTAACCAATTTTTTTTTGTGCAGTGGGACTGAATTAAAGCAGAGTGAAATGCATCTGAAGATGAGTGTCAGATTTCAGCAGAGTAAAAAGTGCCTGTCCAAAAGTGGTCTGTCTATTTTAGAGTAAAATACTGTCCTAGTCAAGGGAGAGAGAATCTAATATGCAGCATCCTCAACATTATTCTCTGACTGTCAGGTAGCCTTTTATCTTAACCTTTTGAAAATAAAATTTCATCTCATTTTACAAAGAACAACCTCTTACTGTCTAATCATCCCCCAGTTCTTCAGTTTGTTTTTTATCACTTAAAGGGAACTCCCAGCATTCTATAATCTTAAATTAATCTTTATTGTTGCAACTTGTTTTTTTTTCTCACACATTTCAAGACAGCCATTGTGTAATCAATTGTTACAGATTATACCAATTTCTCGTCTAGCTGTTAAAGACCAGAAACTATGCAGTAAGAGAAAAACATATCCCCCTGAACTCTGTAAAATTATACTGATCTACACCAGCTAAGGAACAGATCTGTCTCCTTCATTTATTTATGTTTTTCTCACTGCACTGAAAAGGGCAGTAGTACATTCTTTCAGCATTCTTTGACTTTGAATAATATTTAGAACTCAACAACATAAAAAACAACTTAGAATGAAACTATTTAGTTGAATTTGACCAAGCATCACACTACAAACTGTATGAGCTGGAAACACAACACAATGGAGAATGCATATCCATTCTTTGTCAGAAGATTTTTTTTTCCCTAGTTTTGCAAATAGTTAGCTCTGGACTAGCAGTGTTTTTCTAAATTCTGTCAAATTTCTTTCTAAATTTCTTTATAAAGTCTGGTGTTAAAATACAATTAGACTTTGACTAGATTTTTGTTTCAAAAGCACTCAGAATGCCAGCTAGGCAACCTGAAATACAAAGTTGTTTTCAGAGTACAAATATTTCATATACTACTTAGGGCTTTGTCCTGTTTGTGTTTTTGTTTATTTGGTAGGTTTTTTTTCTTTTTTTTTTCTTTTTCTTTTTCTTTTTCTTTTTCTTTTTCTTTTTCTTTTTCTTTTTCTTTTTCTTTTTCTTTTTCTTTTTCTTTTTCTTTTTCTTTTTCTTTTTCTTTTTCTTTTTCTTTTTCTTTTTCTTTTCTTTCATATGGTTTGGAGAGAAACAGATGGATTTTAGAAGCTGTGAGTACATAAGACATAAAATATCACTCATAATTTTTTGTAAGAGAATATTAAAGTGAGAGTTATACAACAGAAAGATTTAATATTGCTTAAGTACGAGAGGGGAGATTTTGAATATGCCCAGGCTGAGGTTATTCTATGCAGGAAAAAATACAAAATAGAAATGTAGAGAAATCCTAGCAGTGTGTAATCTCTGATGAAGAGATGAATGAATTACAAAATTAAACAAGCTTACTGAGACATCTTTGAGAAAAAGCTGTTTGAAAGCAATTTTGTTTGTCCCAGGTTTCTGACAAAGTAAAAATTGTGCATTCACGTAAAAGAGAAGGATCTGTTTTGGAACAATAGCCTTCACTGTTCAGTCTTTTTACATCCATTGCACTGAAGTGCTTAGTAAAAGAAGAACGGTTGGGGAGGAAGAGAGGGAAGCATAAGTTAATAAAAGCTTGCCATAAGGATAGGAACCTGGTAAATTAGGAAAGAATGGAACAGAATAGAATAGAATAGAATAGAATAGAATAGAATAGAATAGAATAGAATAGAATAGAATAGAATAGAATAGAATAGAACAGGCTATTTCAGTTGGAAGGGATCTACAACGATCTACAACAATCATCTAATTCAACTGCCTGACCAATTCAGGGCTGACCAAGTTAAACCACGTTACTAAGGGCAATTTCCAAATGCCTCTTAGAGGATGAACATGGGATAAAAGCCATAAAAGTTGGCAGAAATACAAAAGAATAAGAAAGACAGAGGAGGAGGCATGGAACGGCCTAAAAACAAGAGCAGTTACTACTGTATCATAGAATGATAGAATTATAGAATGGTTTGGGTTGGAAGGAACATTTAAAGATCATCTAGTCCAACCCCTTCACCATGTGCAGGGACATCTTTCAGTAGATCAGGTTGCTCAAAGCCCCATTCAGTCTGACCTTGAACACTTCCATTGATGGGGCATCCACAACTTGTCTGGGCAACCTGTAACACCTGTCTCATCACAAAAACCTTCTTCCTTATATGTAGTCTGAATCTACCCTATTTCAGTTTAAAACTCTTGCCCCTTGTCCTGTCAATACAGGCCCTAATAAAGTCTCTCTCCATCTTTCTTACAAGCCCCTTTCATACATTGAAAGGCTGCAATCGGGTCTCCCTGGAGATTTCTCTTCTCCAGTCTAAACACTACCAATGCTTTCAGCCTGTCTTCACAGGAAATTTGTTCCAGCCTTCTGACCATTTTCATGGCTTTCCTCTGGACCTGCTCTAACAGGTCCATGTCTTTCTTGTGCTGGAACTCCAGAACTAGAGGCAATATTCCAAGTGGGGTCTCTCAAGAGCAAAGTAAAGGAGCAGAATCACCTCCCTCAACCTGCTGGCCATGCTTCTTTATATGTGGCCCAGGATATGACTGACTTTGTGGGCTTCAAGCACACATTGCCAGCTCATGTCCAATTTTTCATCCACCAGTATCCCCATGTCCTCCTCAGGGCTGCTTTCAATCCATTCATCCCCCAGTCTGCATTGATACTACGGATTGCCATGAACCAGGTGCAGTACCTTGCACTTGGCCTCGTTGAACTTCGTGAGGTTCTTAAGGGCCTAGTCCTGAAGCCTGTCAAGGACCCTCTGGATGGCATCCCTTCCCTCTAGCATATTAACTGCACCACACAGCTTGGTGTCATCTGCACACTTGCTGAGGATTCACCCAGTCCCTCTATGTCATTACAAAGGTATTGAACAGTATCAGGCTCAATGTGAACCTATGAAGGACACTGCTTGCTACTGGTCTCCATGTGGACATTGAGACATTGTCTATAACTCTTTGAATGTAGTCATACATCTAGTTCCTTATCCATCTGACAGTCCACCCATGTCCCCAATTTAGAGACAAGGTTGTTGTGTAGGACCATGTGAAAGGCCTTACAGTAGTCCAAGTAACTGACATCCATAGCTCTTCCCTTGTTCACTGATGCAGTTATTCTATTGAAAGGCCACTGGATTAGTCAGGTATGATTTCCTCTTGGTGAAACCATGTTGGCTGTCTCTAATCACCTCCCTGTGTTTTATATGTTTTGACATGTCTTCCAGGAGGATCTGCTCCATAATCTTACAGGAGGTTCTGCTCCATAATCTTACTGGGCACAGAGATGAGGCTGGCTGGTCAGTAGTTACTAGGGTCCTCCTTTTTACCCTTTTAAAAAATGGGTGTGATGATTCCTTTTTTCCAGTCCCTGGGGACCTGACTACCATGACTTGTCAAATATGATGGAGAGTGCCTTAGCAACTACATCTACGAGTTTTCTCGGGTCTCTGGTATGCACCTCATCGGGTCCCATGGGTTTATGCATGTTTGGACTCCTCAGATGGTCTTGAACTTGAACTCTTACAGTGGGTGGGACTGAATTTCCCTAGTTCCTGCTTTGAGATTCAGGGATTGGAGAGATACAGGAAGAGCAATTGCCAGTGAAAACTGAGGCAAAAAGTTGTTGAGGACCTCAGCTTTCCCCATGTTGGTTGTCAACAGATTCCCTGTCTCATTTATTCAGGAGGCATGATTTCTTTTGTCTTCCTTTTCTGATTAACATACCTGAAGAAGCCCTGTTTATTTTTCTTCACGGTCTCCAAGAGACTCCTGGACTGCTTACAGCTAGCATTTATTTTTTTTTTTTACGGTTCTAAAGAGTTAAGTATTTTCTGTAATACAAATGTTTTAAATTATACAAACATTTATATACTTCATTTTATCACTATTTTTAATGTATTCTTAGTTAATCTAAATGAAAGAACACTCTGAATACTGAAAGCACAATAAAGTTAAAATTAACTGGTATGCTGTATAAAAAGCACAGTTGGGGAAGAAAAGATTATCATTGCTGTAAGTATTGATAATGACATCTAATGTTTATAATGAGAGGGGCTAAGGCTAGGCTTCCAACGATAAAAAGCAAACCACTGCTGTACCAGACAACTCATGAAGCTCATTATTCCTTTACAGTTTACCTGCAGGCAATAGTTTTCTTTATTATAATGGTTAAGATATAAGAGAGATTAAATAGAGGTCAAAAGCACTCAGAATTTAATTATCTGGCTCAAACGTTATTGGTTTTAACAGGATCAATGACCTTATTCCTTGTTTGATGTTATATATCATACTGCTTGGATAATCCCATCTAATTTTATGCTCTCTGTTTAGGTGTTTGAGACAGGATACAAGGAGCACTATATGCTCCTTTTATCAAAGGAGGTTTCTTGAGGGGATTATTCAACCCCCTTAAAATCTGATTTTTTTTCCTCTGACAGTATGCGTCCACCCACTATAAAGGGCTGTAGATGCTACCCCAGCATTAAGTGGACGAGAGATCTGTGAGGTCATTAGATTTTATGTGTATCAGATGGCACAGGATGACAAGTCACACCAGCCAGTGTCCACAAATGGAAGGAAAAGTGGGGACAAACCCCTCTTAGTGAATTCTCTGCCTGGAGATAGCCATGGACAAACTGCTTCCTAATTTAAGAGAGTCATTGAAGTGCAAAAATTAAATGAAGTCAGGTCTGGATTTTACAAACACAGTTCTACAGTACAGAAATAGAATTAGGTAGGTTGATTGCTTTGCATAGCTCACCAGTTTGTACTGTTTTTATGGGTAAATGTAATTCTAAATTTCCTGTACTTGTAACTTCCTGAATTTCCCGAATTTCAAGAAAAATAAAATATCCTTATAATTTTATTGTATTTTTTACAACCATGAGAGCTGATATATGCTTTCAGTCTTAATTTCAATATAATAAATTTTTTAGCTTGGATTATATATAAATATGTACCAATACATGCACAATTTTTAATATTTTTTTTCCCCGTATATTACAAATTTTTCAGCTTCTGAAGAAATACTGCAGCAGGCACTGACTTTCAGTGAGGTAAATTAAGATAAATAGAATTGTTATATAAATCTGCATTATATAAGTGCTGTATAAGAAGAACCTGTTGTAAAAGTGGGTACAGTAAAGTCTAAGTGGGATTAGAAAAGTTTCAGTTACAGGATTAAGACATGGATGAATAATGCACAACTGGGTAAGTGAAATATAATGATCTAATTAATTGTAGATTGAATATTCGATAAAAAAATAAAGACTATGTCACAGTCTTTTCTATCCTTGTCTTTAAATATAACATATTTTTAGGAGTAATTACTAAATGTTCTAAAATCAACTACATAATACTGAGGGGTAATCTGTGCTACATTTTTTATTTTATGAAGAGACATTTTTTATTCCATTTTAAATAAAAATCTTCAGTACTACCTGTAACACACAAGCAAATATGCCTAGGAGAGAGGCATGTGAAGTCAGGATAAGACCTGCAGCTTTTTAGGCTACATGACTGAAAGCTAATCACACTAAACACGAACATCTGTGAAAATCAGAGAAACAATGCTGGGTAGAGGAACTCTAGCAAAGTCTTCAGGGCAAAAAGAGCATCCGACTTGGCTGGCCCTAAAACCGTCCATGCTCATAATTTGTGAGGGCTCCTAAAGTGCAAAAATCAGGTGAGATGAATTCAGATCCAGTATTTCAAAACCAACCTGACCTGGGTTCACAAGCGTTGAAATGCCTTAACAATAAATGCACTCCTATGTGGTGCTCCACAGAAGGATGGTCAGGCCCTGGTTTCCCCTTGAGAGGAGTTAACAGGAGAATCTCTGTCCCCAGATTGCCTTGCAGGCTGAAGGAGTTACTGCCTAAAGGGGTATGTGACATCCCACTTCTTTGGGGTGCCAGGGAAAAGCACTCAGGCAGTATGTAAATCTTACGGGATGTTTTAAGGGGATTGTTGAAATGTGGGAACATGCAGAGCTTGCTCTGGAGTCTTTAGGGAAATGGCAAAGGCAGGGAAAGGGAGGGACTGAGGTGGGTCAGTGAGGAATGAGTGTAAGAAAGTAAAGGGAGAGGGGTATAAAAGTGGCCAACTAGATAGAAATGGATTTCTGGTCCGTAAGCTTCTCTCAATGAGCCCTGTGCTAGACCACCGCAGCCTGTGCTACATTCTTATTAAATCTTGTTTCTAACTGTTTCTCTGTGTGTGCACTCTCTGCTTTGAGTGGTGAACATCAGGAAACTTTAAACCAGACTAGCCAGCAAACAAACAGGATTAGAGGTCTGAGTACCAGCAACTGGAGTGGGACTGCAAACATGAGAGGCTTGTAGGTCCAGAAGCCAGCAACTGAAGGAGGCAAGGTCTGGAGCCAATGCCTGGACCATCATTTGTGCACTGTGTGCATGTGCACGCGCATGTGTGCATCTAGAGGGAATACTTGCTCAGTCTCTGGCTGGCTCCCTGGCTGCAGCTGGGAACCATATCAGCCTCACATCTGCTTGGCTGGGAAAGTAGGGACACCCTCTGGCTCACAAAATTCAGAAGCCTCTAATGAATTTCTGGTGGGTATCTGTGAGTTATATCTAGTCTTTTTTCTTAAAGATAAACAGGTTGCTTTGAAAACAGAAATTGTTTCTTTTTGGCACAAGCATACATTGGCACATGCTTGCCATATAGCAACATACTGTCCTTGTACGTAGAAACATTGCCATTAGAAAAAAACAGACTGCTGGAGTAATGGAGTGCAACTGCTGTGTAAGTCCACTGCAAAAAAATGCTTACTGATGAAATATGAACCTTTCTATTCTCACTTACCTGCAGACTGAAATGCTTCTTTTTTTTTTATATTCTACCAGATGGTAGATGATGGAATTATTTTCAGATACATACCTTTCTTTTTTTTTTTTTTCTTTTTACTAGCATTTTATTTGTATTATTATCATAATAAAAGCAGGGAGAAGAATGAAAAATTAATTCCTTCTCTGCATTGACAGGAGTTGGAAGGGACCTCTGGAGATCATCTAGTCCAACCCCCCTGCCAGAGCAGGGTCACCTAGAGCAGGTTGCACAGGAACACATCCAGGCGGGTTTTGAATGTCTCCAGAGATGGAGACTCCACCACCTCTCTGGGCAGCCTGTTCCAGTGCTCTGCCACCCTCAAAGGAAAGAAGTTCCTCCTCATGTTTAGGTGGAACTTCCTATGCTCAAGTTTGTGCTCGTTATCCCTTGTCCTGTCATTGGGCACCACTGAAAAGAGTCTGTCCCCATCTTCCTGACACCCACCATTTAAGTATTTATAAGCATTGATAAGGTCCGCCCTCAGCCGTCTTTTTTCCAGACTGAAGACACCCAAATCCTTCAGTCTTTCTTCATAAGAGAGGTGTTCCTGTCCCCTAATCATCTTGGTAGCTCTCTGCCTCACCCTCTCCAGCAGTTCCCTGTCCCTCTTGAACTGGGGAGCCCAGAACTGGACACAGTACTCCAGGTGCGGCCTCACCAAGGCAGAGTAGAGGGGGACGATGACCTCCCTCAATCTGCTTGCCAAACTCTTCTTGATGCACCCCAGGATGCCATTGGCCTTGGCCACAAGGGAACATTGCTGGCTCATGGTCATCCTGTTGTCCACCAGGACTCCCAGGTCTCTTTCAGCTGAGCAGCTCTCCAGCAGGTCAGCCCCCAACCTGTACTGGTGCATGGGGTTATTCCTCCCAATGTGCAGCATCCTGCATTTGCCCCTGTTGAATTTCATAAAGTTCCTCTCCACCCAACTCTCCAGCCTTTGAGATCTCACTGTATGGTGGCACAGCCTTCTGGTGTGTCAGCCACCCCCCCCCGAGCTTTGTGTCATCAGCAAACTTGCTGAGGGTACACTCTATCCCTTCATCCAGGTCATTGATGAATATGTTGAAGAGGACTGGACCCAGTACTGACCCCTGGGAAACACCACTTGTTACGGACCTCCAACTAGACTCTGTGCCCCTAATCACGACCCTCTGAGCTCTGTCTTTCAACCAGTTATCTATCCACCCCACTGCCCATTCATCTAACCCACACTTCCTAAGCTTCCCTATGAGGATGCTGTGGGAGACCATGTCGAACGCCTTGCTCAAGTCAAGGTAGACAACATCTACTGCCCTCCCCTCATCTATCCATCCAGTCATGCCATCATAGAAGGCTATCAGATTAGTCAGACATGATTTCCCCTTGGTGAATCCGTGTTGACTACTTCTGATAGCTTTCTTTTCCTCCACTTGCCTTGAGATAACTCCTAGAATGAGCTGTTCCATCACCTTTCCAGGGATGGAGGTGAGGCTGACCAGCCTGTAGTTTCCTGGGTCTTCCTCCTTGCCCTTTTATAAGACTGGAGTGACATTGGCTTTCCTCCAGACCTCAGGCACCTCGCCTGTTCTCCAGGACCTTTCAAAGATGAAGGAGAGTGGCCCAGCAATGACATATGCCAGCACTCATGGGTGCATTCCATCAGGACCCATGAACATAACAGAGACAACAAAAAAAACCCCAAAATTTAAAGGCTGCAGGATGATATTTCCATATTGAGTAATTTCAGCTTCAGAGATTTTAGTGAATTAAAAAATAATATATCAATAAGAACATAACTGATTCTGATAGCTGTTTTCCTGTTCCATTTGAAATCCCCATCAAAACCCCTAAGGATTGGCACCTCCTACTTATATTCACCATTGCAGTGACAGCCTTTATTAATTTAAATTAATTTAAGCTGGCTATATGACGAATGCCAACAGTTAATGTACGTAGAAAGCATTTGTACTGTTTTATTGTTAGCATGGTTCCTAACAATTTTTCCTGAACAAACTGGTGTTCTTCCAAACAATACCCAGGTATGGCTCAGGAGATACCATGACCCAAAGACCAATCCAGCATTTACATTGCTCACAGTGTTTCAGACCTGTGCAATCCCATGCCAGTTGTTACCAGTGACAGAGAACAGTCTTAAGCATGTTCATTTGACTAGTATAAATATAGCCTTTAGTGTTATCACATCGCTCTGTGCTGTCTCCTTCAGGTCAGCGCAGCACACCAGTCTTTGTTTCCAAACACACAGGCTGCAGCATTCTCAGATGCTCTTCTTTTGGAAGTGCATATAGTGGGAAAGAGACAGTGCTGTATCCACATCCTGAATCTTATCAGTAGCTGGGACTGTCGCACTGGGGCTGACTGTGCATGACAGGGTGATTTGTGTGGAGAAGAGGACATCTTAACAGGCACAGGAGTGTCATATAGCACTGGAGTACAAGATTTTACTAAGCTCTTCTTGATGTCCCTGCTAATGTCTTAATAAATGATTGGACATATTATCACTAGAATTCAAGCTACCCTTAATAACCTAGTTTCAGTGGCTACATTTATGTAAAAATGATTATCAGATGGAAGTAGAAGGGAAGAAGGGAGAAGTAACTAAAATAGGATAAAACAGGTGAGGAAAAAATCAAATCTATAAACTTTATGGAAAGGTACATGATGAATGGTAAAATAAAGAATATAAACAGTAAAATGACATTTTTGCCACAATTAAATGAATAGAGATTTTACAATTGACTTCAGTAATTTCGTGCTTCTACTTGAACCACATTATTCCAGGGTATAGGAAAGGGACTTCACTGTGTGTTCTTATTCTAATATGAGGAACAGATTTTCATTCTTGCATGTATGTTAACCTGTACGTATGTGTGTGTGTAGTCACACAAACACATGCACTGTTTAAAAGAATATTTCATACAAAAATAATAGTATGAAGACCACAAGAAGCTATTCATAAATATAAACTGGTTCTTCTAATGTTGCAAATCAGAATAAATGGTTTTCAATCCTTGTGACATATAATTCCAGGAGGATGACCCTCCCTTATTCTTCTATTAATATGTTTCATTGCTTTAATCAAGGTACATTAACCTACTGTAACCTCTAGCATCAAACTACCTTCTATTTCTTCCACTCTGCAATTATAATGGGGTTATAAAATTATGGCATTACAGTTTGTGGCTTAGATGTGTGGGAAGAGATACTTGCACAGAAACAACCAACTTCCAGTGTATTAGAACAGAGCAATTAATCATAATTCACTGTACTTTTTAACGCATAATTCCAAACTGATGGACTCTGGTGCTGTAAAACGTCAAATAAAACTCTCTAAGACTTGATTTGAAAATCTTAGAAAGCAGACATTCTTTACTGGCAAAGCTGCAGCGTTGGAGACACACAGGGATCGCTCCTCCAAAGTGTATCTGTCTGGCAACACAGAGGAGACATATTTATGGTCATAATATTTACATATTCACTACATTTCTCAAAAAATCATACATATCTTAATTAGTTCCCAGAAGTCATTTACATATTCGCCTCCCAGTTGTGCATGCTTATTGAATTGAGTCGATGGTCTCTGGTGGTCCCTGGTGGTCGTTTTGGCGCTTCCAACCCTATCTGCTGTTTAACCTGGGACCAGCTCTTCAGGCTGTTTTTCCTTAAAAGGAGTTGTTTGCTGATGTGCAAATTTCAATTAAGCAGGGTTCCATTCCTCATCTTAAGGTCCTTCTTATCTTCAAGGTTTGTTTATCTCATGTTTATCTTGCTCAACTGCATGTTGCCAGATTTTTGTCTCTCCTTTGTCTCTCAGACTTCCTTTGCTCATGTCTATTGATACTTATGCAAGCTGAACATACAGTACAAAGTTCACTAACTTAAGTAACTTCTTAACTTCAGTTAACTTCTAAACTTACATATTTTATTCTAAAGCCCTTCAAACCTACTATGTTATACAAACTGTAGTATGTTGGTATCAGCTCAATTGAATACCATGACCACCTAACCCAGGAGATACTGAAAATAAAGGAAATAGTAATAAGAATACTAAGAGTGATTCAGTGAAATAAATTAACAGAATGTTTTGGTTAGAAGGGACCTACATTGACCATTTATCCCAACTGCCTGACCAATTCAGGCATGATCAAAACTTATTAAGGGCATTTTACAAATGCCTCTCAAACACTGACAAGCATGGGACACCAACCACCCCAATAGGAAGCCTGTTCCAGTGTTTAACCACCCCTCTGTAAACAAATGCTTCCTAGTGTCACATCTAAACCTCCCCTGATGCAGCTTTGAACCATTCCCAGACATTCTATCACTGGTTACAAGGTAATATCCAAATTAAATAAAAACATAGATAAATAAATATTTTATTCTCCTACAACAATTATATTTGAATTCTAAGTATGAAAGATGATGAAACTCTTCCAAAAGTTGGAATGGAAAAATACACTTCAGCAAAGCAAAAAAAAAGGATCTAGATATACCTTTTCTAAATTCCACATTGTGTTACTTTCTTGGCAGTAAGCTTTCAGAAGAGTTTACCTCAGAGGTATTTGATGTCTTTTTATATTTATGTATTTATCTTTCTACCATGTCACAAAGAGAGGAGAATTTCAGAAAAGGAAATAAACGCTACAGTTGGAACATTACTTAAGTCTCTCTAGGGGATTAAGAATGAAGTCACCATATACCTACAGAGCTTGTTATTTTAAGATTTCATGCATTTCATTTGCCCAACTCCTACATTTTCAATACATAGCCCTGCTACAAAGTAGTCTTCTAAATTTGACCTTCGTATCTTCTTTTGTGAGATGTGCAAATCTTAAACTGTTTCAAAGGCTCCTTTTATATGAAACTCACTAACTATGGAGAGGCTTGGAAAGGCACTGGATGCTAATGGCAATAAAAGAAGTGAAGCAGAAAGTGACTGTCACTCAGACAAAAGCAATGAAACTTGGTATCCTACAATATCCTAATTATTATTTATACAACCCCATAGGTGTATGAAACATGCTATAGGCAAATAGAAATGTCAGCAGCATTAGCAACACACAAAGTGAGTAGTTAGGCAGCAGAAGGCTATCATCTCTTTCTCCAGGCACTGACAAAGGCTCCTAATGACCCAATTCTCTATCCCTATGCTTTGCTATCAGTTGAAATCAATGGCAGCTTGGTAGGCGAAACTGCTAAAAAGCAATCAGGATAATACTAGGAATGGGTTTTAGCTTTTTGGTTCTTTTGTTTGTTTGTGTGTTTAAATCTTTTCTTAAATGCTTTTAAGACTTCTTTGAATAGTCATGATCCTCTTTGCAGCAGCGCTTTTTATCTTCCCTCTCTGTCTGGAGATGATGACTTCAGTCTTCCAGAATGGGGAAGGACCTGTTCGGGACAAAAGTTCCAATTGCTGAACTAGGGACTTAATTAGTTATAAAAAGTGGACATAAGCATCTGGAAAATTTTGAAAAGAAAACAATTCTGATGGCTCTTAGTGATCCTCTGACTACTCTGCATTGTTTCTTCTTTCTGCCTTTCTTGCAGAAGAATTTAAAGAAGGAAGGTGAGAAAAGCCCTCATTAGACTTTGAAAATATCTCCACTTGGTTCTTTGATCTTGACTTAAACACGAGTTATATCTCACTTAAACTGAAGCTTAGTTTCATTAGAAAACAGGTAACCGAGAAAGTTACCCCTGTCTAGTCAAACAGGAGAGAGTCAAAAGCACTGCTATGAGCACCTTCGTGTTCTTTCTATTTTGGAACTAAAAACTAACAACTTATTACATTTCTTAATTGGAGCTGGCTCTAGTGAAAACAGATTGCAGTAGTGGGGACACATATACCAATTTAAGTTTATGGTTGTGTTTCCGTGTATGCATGTGAGTGTGTGTATGTGTATACATATATAATGCAACTAATTTCTGATTTAACTCTGCTGTTTGAGATACATCAGCTATGGATTCTTTTATATACTAAAAAAAAAAGCCCAAACATTAGGCTTAAATTCTTAAAAGCTTCAGATGTTTTCTGTTTATGCAGACTGTAGAAATAACACCTGCAGGGTTTCAAATTGTAGTCTGCAAACTGGAAACATTTGCACAATAGTTGTCTTGGTAGTCCCAATCATAAGCACTGGCATTTTAAGACTGTTCTTTCAGAAAGGATGTTGCCTTACTTAAATGCATAGTGATTTACAAGGCAATAGGAAGCCTTTTTTCTTAACTGAATTAGTGTAAAAAGTCACATTTGTGCAACACTTATGGAAGGGATGCACATTATCTATTGGTCTTGCTAGTGGATGTACAAATTTTGTTGAAGTTGTATAAGTGAACTGAAACAGTCGTTTTCCTCTGCCATATTACAGAAATATTTTATATTTTTCTCATAACAGAAGCTGCCGTTCTATGCAGTTATAAGCATGAGTATGAAAGAAGAAAGTCAAACTGATAGCCCTTAGAAGGACAAAACTGTATTGGTGAATAATTCATAAACATTTTCTGTCATGAAATACTAGCATTTCCTATTTTGCTTAGGCAGTGATTAATATGAGCTTGTCTGAGTATGGGATTTCTCCTGAATTTCTCGTAAAATGCTGACACTATAAGACTATAAGAAACATTTTATCAGATATGGAGCTCAAAAAAAGCTTAGTTTTGCTTTTAAAATGCTCAGCTTGCCCTAGTTTCAATCTTCTTTGTTTGTTTTCTATTTGTTTGTCTGCATCTTTTTATCTAAAAATGTATTGATCAACTTTTTACCAAAGAAAAGTGTCTTATTCTCACTCCAGTAATTGAAGGGACAAAGAAAAGTTGTAAGTCTGTGTTGGTTAGTACTTGTCTTTCTCATTAACCTTGAAGAAAGAGGTTTAAGTAGTAATTTTCCTTCTCAGCAAGGATTTATAAAATAAAGTTATTCAATTGGTCTTCTTAAAGAAAATAGTTTCTTTTGAATAAGCAAGTTGATGTTTCAGTTCTCTTTATACATCTAGGCTTACTAGTTCACAGTATCTTTCAGGTTTTGCTTATTTACAGACTAAGAAATAAACGTACACTCCACCCTTGAACAAAAGTTGTGAAGTTTTTTTCATAGCTAAATGCAGTTAGTAATTGTTAAAAATATTTCTGTGGGTAGTGAAAAGACATAAATGTAACAACACAGATTCCCTATGTCAAACAGCTTTTATCAAATCAATCACTAGCTCTAAGTCAGTGCTGAGAAATGGGTAATTTTCCTGAAAACACACACTCCCATATATACATTTACATATTTATTTATGCTTTTGATAATGTGCGCTAGATATCACTGAGAAATGAATCACTGTCAGATGTGTGAAAAGCTAAATCAAGTTGCAATCAAACCTTATTTTTTTAGAAAATGAAACTCAAAAACAAAGTGCATGAAGTGTGCAATCCTTTGGCAATGACATTTTCTTGAAAAAGAGTGTGGACTATAACTTTAAAACCACCTTTTCTTTAGAAATTGACCACACAGTATAAATACTAGAAATATTATGATGCCAAATAAATTACGTAAATCACAAAGGAAACCTATGGCACACCAAAAATAGCTTATTTTGATTCAGATTTTCCAGTCAGTAGATTATTATTAAACTCTGTTTTTTATTTCTTAGTGTAAGCAACAGAATCTTTCCTTTCTTTGCCTTGCCTTGTCTTGCCTCGTCCCACCTCACCTCACCACCCCAGGATCACTGACATTTCCCATCAGAAGTCAATAAAGACTGTCAATCAACTTTTCTCTGTGCAGAAGTATATCATGGTGTTGTAAGTAGAGTTTTATGGGTTTGGAGTAGAATGGGCATTGTAGTTCTCTTTCCCTGAAAAAAGATTGCCCACGACTTAATTGACAAGATGTAAAGAAGCAACAAGTAATAGAACAAAGGATTGATCATACTAATTATGCTTACTCCGATCTTTTAAGAATGGAATGAAAATCTTTTGTGAGGAACATCAACCAGTATTTTGGGTTACTGTAGCGAGATTAATTATCCTCACACATTGCCTATAGATCTGGAGTATATTTTTTTTTTCTAGTATCAATAATGAATTTCTAAATTTTTAAGTACCTTAAGGGAATTAAAGTTTTCAAAATTTGATATTGGTTGTTGTTTATTAACCAGTAAGACATTATTAACCATCGGACTTTGTCTATACCACTAAATAATAGAGGGACAGATTCTTAAGCCAGGTGACTTACATCTATACAGAGGGCTAGCTTCCCCGGCACAAACTAGCTTCCCACATTACATGGTCCTTCCGTTTGTTTCTTATCTAGTGCGGGAATCAAGGCTTAATTAGCATTTTTCATGTGAATGTTTATTTTTAAAAAGATTTTTTCCTAAGTTAAAAGTATCTGAAATAATATGAGGGCTTTGCAATAGCTTTCAGAGTACTGCTCTTCTACTGCATGAAATGGAGGGCATGTATCATATATTTTGAAGTGTAGTATGAGTCTGTGTGAGCATGCTGCCATTTCAAAGTACAATGATAAAATGGAAGATAACTGGGCTGGTAGAGAAAGGAAAATCTGGGGCTTATGTATATAACTTTTTTTGAGAAATCCTTTAAGTGAACTATTCCTAGAACCATACCACATCATTCTATTAGACAAAAGCAGTTGGTGTCACTCAAAAGACATTTGAGGAACAGTGGAGAGAAGTTTCAGACAAATCTTAGCGTGAGATTCTGTTTATGTGCATACATCCCGAGATGTGTTAAGCTGCCATTAAAGGTAATGAATATCATATGCTCTGTGAAGTTGCCAAATAACAGATGTCTTGCACAATCTGAAAAGTCCTAGAGAATCTAACATACCTGTAGGGGGCAAGCAAATAAGGCAAAAGATCTGTGGGATGTAAATGGCCTTCTGGAGGAGCACTGGGACCAGGAGGATATCATAAAACATTTTAAATGCAATAGACAACAGTTTTTAGGAAAGCAAATTACAGCCCTGCCTGCCATTGTCTGTGATAGAAGCTTAGACACATAAATCACACATAAAAAGCTATATTCAGGAATTCAGAAAGTGTGAATGGACAATGAAAATAATGTCAAGGGACTCTTCTGAGCTCCTTCACTGAAAATAGAAGTATTGTAGAGAATTGTCAATGAGAGGCAACTGGAGATGAGTTTCTCCAATGCATCTCTCCACTGTGTAAGTTCTCAGGGTGACTCCATAGCCACTAGTGTCAGGGGATCACTGTACTCTGTGGGCTCCTTTCTTTGTTTCTCTGCTTTCTTTGTGAGTATTTAGCTTTGTACTAAAGAACTTCACCATTTGTTTTGCTGGAATTAATGGTCTATGTTGCCCAGCATTAGTTTTCTATGTAGTCATCTTTTAATTATTTCATTGTTCTGGAATAAAATGCTATCCTTCTGGTATCTATATATAAAACTGTCAAGGACATATTTTTTTCTTAGAACCTTTTCACTCCTAAAGGAAGAAATTCTTGCTTTCATGTAAACAAATGCCTAAATACATGGGGTAGTTTACTGAGATTTTTTTCCCTACAGAATGTGTCTATTCACAAAAATTTCTCTGTGTATTATGATGTCACTACTAAGCATTCTTCAATGCAATTTTCATCCTCCTTGTTACTGATACTGGAAGTTTCATGATGAGACTGAGATTTATTAGATGGATTTTTCTCTAATGAGACAAGGGAGGAGAAATATGGAGATGATGTGAAGGATGCTAATGATGAAAAATACCTTGTTTTTCAGAGGCCATGGAAACTGGTATGGAAATGTGAGCAAGGAAGCTCACAGAGATGAACAGTCACTGTTTGCAGATGTGAGGTATGTCCAAGAGCTGGAGAGTTGTAGGCCTGTGTAATGTGTTTTAGTCAAAAAGGATGAAGTAGATGCTCATCATCCATACAGCTGAGCACAATGACTTCAGAGACTTCTTGGAGATACAAACTAGCAGCTCACTTAGGGACCTCCTTAAGTTGACAAGACCTTGAAATAGCAAAGACTGTGGATGTGGCTTGGAAGGTTACTTTCTCCTACAGTATATGCATGAGGAATGGCTACATCTGATCAACTCGTGCTTAGGATCCTTTTTGATTTGAAGTGGAGAAATAGGGATTTTTAGGACATGGATTTTCCTGATATATTTTAGACAGCCAAAATTCCAAAAGAGTAATACTTCTGTAGAAATTCTTGCTTTTCTTCACTGACTAGATAGCAAACTCAAATGGAGTTGTCTGCATTATAAAAATCTACATTTATTTAGTTGTGTCTCACCTTAGAAATGGACAGGAGTCAGTCTGCTCAGACTGGATGTTCTCACCATAAAAAAAAAATGATGCTGTTTCTGTAAACACCTAGAAGTGTGGAAGCTTTCTGAAGCTTTTGTGACTTGATCAGTCCACATCTGGAGTTGGACAGGAAATAGTGTCTCATCTCATCAATATTGTGATCATATAGGGGCCTTCAAAAAGTCATGAAACAATCTGATACTCTCCAGGAAACACAGATTTTATCTACTTGGTTCTGTGAAGGAATGGACAAAAAAGAAGCTAAATTTGAGGGAACTGTGCTTCCCTTTGCATTGTCCAAGTAGCAGTCACTCAGTTTTACTGATTCCTTTTAACCTCTGTTTCCAGCATCTCTTTTGACCTTCTTCTTTCCTCCCAGTGTTCCTAAGTTTTATCTTTATTCTAACATCTGTTTAATGACTCTTACCAGAATTTAGTGTAAACCAGCTATATAACCACTGCTTTGCCTCATAATGAGTCTATGAAAATCACGATCTAATAAAACTGTTTTAGAGGATATATATACATATTGCAAAATAAGAAAGCATGGTAGATCCCATCCCCCTGTTTTAGAGGATATATATACATATTGCAAAATAAGACAGCATGGTAGATCCCATCCCCCATGATTAAGTGGCACTGACTTATTCACAGTCACATTGTTTTGGGATGGACACTTGTAATGCAGATTTCTCTTGGAGAGAGCTACTTGGAATAATCCAAAATAGACACAAGGAGTGACCTAACAACTAAACAATGTTGATGAGATTACGGTAGCAATGCTTAAACTCAGTTCCTAATTCCAGTTAGTCATCAGTACAAACATACTCAAATACTACTTTGGTACACAGTCCGCATAGGTTATGGACGGCACGTCCTGCTTGACTAACCTGAACTCCTTCTATGACAAGGTGACCCGCTTGGTGGATGAGGGAAAGGCTGTAGATATTGTCTAGCCAGACTTAAATGAAGCCTTTGATGCTGTTTCCCACAGCATTCTCCTGGAGAAACTGGTTGCTCATGGCTTGGATGCACGTACACTTCACTGGGTGAAAAACTTCCAGGATGACCAGGCTCAAAGAATTGTGGTGAATGGAGTTAAATCCAGTTGGTGGTGGGTCACAAGTAGTGTTACCCAGGGCTCAGTGTTGGGGCCAGTTCTGTTTAATATCTTTATCAATCATCTGGATGAGGGGGCTGAGTGCACCCTCAGTAAGTTTGCAGATGACACCAAGTTGGGCAGGAGTGTTGATCTACTTGAGGGTAGGAAGGCTCTACAGAGGGATCTAGACAGGATGGATCGATGGGCGGAGGCCAATTGCATGAGGTTCAACAAGGCTAACATACCGTGTTCTGCACTTGGGTCACAAGAACCCCATGCAATGCTTCAGGCTTGGGGAAGTGTGGCTGGAAAGCTGCCAGGTGGAAAAGGATCTGAGGGTATTGGTCAGCAGTCAACAGTGTGCCCAGGTTGCCAAGAATAGCATCCTGGCTTGTATCAGAAATAGTGTGGCCAGCAGGACTAGGGAAGAGATTTATACTCGGCACTGGTGAGGCCACACCTCAAATACTGTGTCCAGTTTTGGGCCTCTCACTACAAGAAAAACATTGAGGTGTTGAAACACTACCAAAGAAGGGCAACAAAGCTGATGAGAGGTCTAGAGCACAAGTCTTATGAGGAGCAGCTGAGAGAACTGGGATTGTTTAGCCTGGAGAAAAGGAAGCTGAGGGGAGACCTTATCACTCTCTACAACTACCTGAAAGGACGTTGTAGAGAGGTGGGGGTCAGTCTCTCCTCCCAAGTGACAGGCGATAGGACAAGAGGAAATGGCCTCAAGTTGTGCCAGGGGAGGTTTAGACTGGATATTAAGAAAAAAATATTCACTGAAAGGGTTAACAAGCATTGGAACAGGCTGCCCAGGGAAGTGGCTGAGTGGTTGGTATTTAAAAGATGTGTAGATGTACTGCTGAGGGACACGGTTTAGTGGTAACTTCAGTGTCACGCTAACGGTTGGACTAGATGATCTTAAAGGTCTCTTTTGACCAAAATGATTCTATGATTCTATGAAAAGGATAATACTTACAATGCTCTACCAGTCACCTTGAGAAGTTTAATGCCATTTTAATTCTGCTAAAGCACGTCATTTTTTTTTTTTTAATCATTCTGACTCCTAGACCACTGTCATCTTACCCACAAAAATCCACTTTGAGTAGTATGAAAAAAAAAAAGACAACTATTTGTCACTGACAGGACCAGAGGAAATGGTCTGAAGTTGCAGCAGGGGAGGTTTAGATTAGATATTAGGAAGAATTACTTCAGTAAAAGAGTGGTCAGGCACTGGAAGAGCCTGCCCAGGGAGGTGGTTGAGTCACCATCCCTAGAGGTATTTAAGAAACATCTAGATATGGCGCTTCAGGGCATGCGCTAGTGGCATAGATTGTAGGTTGTTTGGTTGGACTTGATGATCTTAAGGGTCCTTTCCAACCATGAAGATTCTGTGATTCTGTGACTCTCAGTGTGAAATTGCATCTCCACAGCTAATACATTACAAAGCAGTTTGTGTGTGTTTCTAATCAATTTCCAATCAAAGTAAAACAAATTTATTACAGAAATCACTTATGTCACTTTCAGTGTTGATATTGAGCAAATGAAAGACTGTATTGAGCAACTGGTTCATTATTTTTTAGATATTCAAAACTTAGGTTATGTATAATCTTCACGTTAAACAAGAGCAAGTGTCACTTGTCAGCTATTCTGTCACATTATGTTTCATATACTCAGATTTAGTTACAATAACCTATTTGCTTTTTTAGAGTTTAAGAGTCAAAAAAGCTGAGATCTGAATGAAATTAAATGATCTCCTAATAGCTGTTTGCTGAGATAAATCTTTTTTTTCCCCTAAAACTACTTTTTGTGAAGAACTGCATACAAAAATGTTATAATTGTCAAATATGTTATGAATATGACTGCTGTTCAAAGAATGTATAGGTCTATCATTAATTATTTTTTTATCTAAAAATGCGATTTCTATAAACAACATACTCAGTAGCCTTTTCATTTTATAATATTCACAATAGTATAAATGAAAAAATGAATGTGTATAGAAAAATGTGTTTTGAAGCTTTATAAGTATATAGGAATGCAACTTCACTTTTAAAATGTTTATTTTGCCACTTTGTTGAGCAGCTTTTACTGCTGAATGGTCATAAGGCAAAATTATTAAATTAATATGTCAAGAAACAAGACATTTTTAGGCACCTGAATGCATTTCATACTGACTACAATCAGTGTCTGTGTGTTTGAGAAGATAAATAGATTACTTTTCTGGAAGTTACTTTTCCCTCTGAGTTTAATGCATAATGAAACTTTTAATGAATAGAACTGTTAGTTGCAGTACACTACATTAAATATATTTCAAATCACTTTCAGAAAAAAAAAAAAGAAAAAAGCAGAAGTTTATTTTAAAAGCAATTATCTTCTGTTAAGGACTTCTGAAGCTTGGGTCTTCTCCCCCCGCAAAAAAAAAAAAAAAAAAAAAAAAAAGGAAAAAAAAAAGAGTTGCTCACTTTCATTGTGAAAAATATACCTGCATGTTAGCATTTTTCATCAAATAAACACACTTATTCAGTTACGTATTTTGTAAAGAATGGGATGGTATTCAACAATGACTGAAAATCACATAATTGTTTCTTAGTGAATTAATATTTTCATTACCTACCCAGTTTGATATCTATTGATATAGAAAGATATAGAATATATTGACATTTTCAGTCTTACAAGGCCAGCCCCCGTATTGTAGATTATATCATGGCATATTCTCAGTGAAATTACCAATTTTTATTCTTTTGATAAGCAATCTACAAATTTCCATGAAATACAGTTGCATTTCAAGAATCAGTATTTTTTATATATATATATAAAAAAATATAGTTAATGCTACTTTCCATTACAGAACTCTGCTGTGGTGTGTTTATACGTATTTTTTTCTCTGATACTAAAATGTCAATTGCTGTTTCCTGCTCACAGGCAGTTCTAGATGTTTTAGGAAGTTTTAGAAACATCTACTGTCTGGCCCACAAGTGTTATGAAGTCTGGATGTTTAAAACAGCTGGCTCTCCAATCTCTTATTAACATAGAAAAATCAACTGCAATAAAGAAGCTGTATCCCAGAAGAAATTTCTTGAATTCATTAAGGAGGTCTCATGCTTATTTTGAATATGCATAAATACAAATGAGAATTTAATTTAAGTCTAGTGGCTGAATGGCACAAAACTAATGAAAAAAAAAAAAAGAATTCCATTTCTACATGACTCTGGTTGCCCATGGAATCATCAGTGACCTAGGAGAAATATGGATGCCCGTATCTGGCACCAGTGCCTCTCCCTGTTTTTGTTCAGTGAGAAAAACAAGAACAAAGAAAGAATGTGCAGGTTTTTACCTACATCTCCCCACATTTTGCTTACTGTCCTTCAGGATCACAAGGATCCAGTCTGCTGACTGTGTCTCAGGGCCTTTCCAAATTAGGTATAATGAAGTGTCAAGAAATCTTTATGCTATTTTAGAAATACTCTCCAAAAACTTCACTTTGTCCCTTATTTTTACTTGCATTAGTAGGTGGTCCTTCTGCTCACTATCTCTGGGACTCTCATCTTTCTCTATTTTATGCTAGAGTAACCCTATTGATTCTAACTGGCTGACTTCTAATTTAAACCTGAGTAAAACAAATGTCTTGTCTGACATAAATGCCATCAACAAAGTAGTGACTGAATGAAGAAAGATTTCATTGAAATCTTTATGTACAACAGTCTGTGGAAGTGCATTACCATCACTGCAAGGACAACAGTACATAAAGATTCAAAGTAAAAATTACCTAAATTTCTGAACGCTGAAAGATTTCAAATGCTTTAAGGCTCTTCACTCTACTTTCTATATTAAATTATCTTAAGATGCAAACTTTTGTTGCTATATAATCTACTATGACTGTAGTACTGAGTACTTATCCCCTGTCCAAATACCCTTCCTTTAATACCAGCTAAAGGCAATGGGAAATTAAAAAGCTGAAGAGTCAAAAAAAAACCAACCCAACCCAAAACAAACTAAATCCAACAAACAAACAAAAGAAAACCTCAAACAAAAAAAACACCAAAAAACCAAAACAACAAAAAAACACAGAACACCTCAAATGTTGGGATCCTTATACAGTGGATTAAAGTGAAATTCTTTCCACAACAGACAGTTAACGTAAGAGCTAATTACTATAGTACACTTTAAAAAGCTACTGATTGAACCATTCAGCTGCAAAGCCCCGACCTGACAACTTCTAGGATTTAAGGCCATCCAGGTTCCTATTTGATAGATAGCAAGGGCTCGAGTGCTTATCATTCCTTTCTCTTTCCAAAACAACATAATGTCAGGAAGTAGTAGTTGGTGTCAGCTTCTATTTTCTTTTGAGGAAAAAGTGGAAGAGGGTATTGTGTACCCAAATATATCTCAGTTCAAAATTATGATTACGGTTGCTAAACACCTAAAATTTGAGAATTAAATGAAGATTCTCAATTCAAGACCACCAAGACTCTATTACAAATACATATTTACTAGTTCAGTCTTTCTTTTAAGTTTTCAAGGTAACATACTATGCATCTTACTGCAGACATTATGAAAGTGCCTTTGTGAGTTAAGAGTACCAATTTCAATGACTTGCAAATAGTTTGCCCTTTTTGAAATGGAATGAAACATTAGTAGCATGATTATTGCCTAATGTTTGAAATAATTTTATTTAAATTGCTCTACCCTTTACATTTATCTGTAACACTTCATATAGGATTTACTGATCTTTTATTTAAAATTTTCAATAGAATTTTGAACCTTACTTGAATTGTTGATCACGCACTTATGCACAGTCCCTTTGAAAGAAATACGAGCCTGTTTTGCATGAACATGAGGACGTAGATGATACTGCCTGGATCTTCAGCTTTACTCTGCATGTGAATAACAAATAGATATATTTGGAAGTATTACCAGTCTTCCCTTGGGTCCTTCATTTTTCATCATATGTTTTCTTTTTTTGGCGGGGGGGGGAATATACAAGGAAAGAGGAGTTAGCTTTTTCTAATCTTCCCAAATACATAGACATTGTAGTCAGCCTGTAGCAAACAATTGCATACTGCAGTCAAAACTTGAGTTACATAAAACCTCCATTCAATATGGGAAAAAAAAAAAGTGTAATGAAGTAGAGCTCTCAAGTATAATAATGAAGTCTAAACTACATCTAATGGCATGGAAATCATCAGTGAATGAGAAATAAAGAGCAGAAGATGGAAAGGTCATGGCAATATCACAGTTCCCAGACAGTAGAATTACTGTGTTTGAATTGATGAAAAATTCTGGTCAGAATACAGTGCTGCAAATTATGGTTCAAGTAAACTCTGCTACAGGCAACAGATTACTTCGGAAGGGTGTGATTCATATATAAAATAAATAAATCATGCTGTGCTAGTGCATGAGAAAATTAGCATGCATGCTAAACCTGATAGGAATATGAAACTGAAATTAATATTTGCCAGTGTGTATGGAATACAAGGGAACTGCACTCTTTAAGACTTCTAGTGATTTTGCTCATTTTTATTTTTCTTGCTTCTTCCTCCCTTCATTAAGGTTAAAGGTAGAAATCCCACACAATACAAAAAGCACAAAAAATATCCACAGGGAAAAAATGACACTGTGTTTGTGGATTCTTTTAGAATTATTTTGGTGGAAGGTATTAATTTTTAATTCTAGGAAAGTGCTGAGTAGTTTGGCTTTTATAAGTGTTCATGGGAAATCCAGCACAGGGCCTGAGCTTGAAAGCAGCTTCTGAGTTCAGAGAGGGAAGGCCCAAATAAGGCTTCTCTCATCTCTTTGTCACCCTCTAGACTGGTCCCAGGTCACCCAGCTGCCCTGTGTCAGAGTCAGCCTTGGGAACTAGCAGCCAAACCGTTGAGGATCGTGCATGCACTAGGTTCCTAGCTGGGGCCAAACGTCGTATACTGTAGGGGGCAATGAATTTCAAAGCTATCTGAAATACAGCAGGTCAAGCTGCAAAATGTAGTGATATTTATTACATTGTCATCTGTACTTCTGACTTCTCTCTGACTCCAATAAATGGAGCTTAGAAGACAATGTATAGCAGAGCCATGGGGCAGCTGACTACCCCAGCTCTGAAGTCACTTGTCCAGTGTTTCTTTTAGTCCTCCAGGGCATGGCATACACTGTGAAAAAAAGCTAGCATTGCAGTACAGATTCTGGTTGCTGAAATGTGTAAAGCCTATGTAAAAATCCCACAAGAGAACAAAACCAATCTCATAGGCAACTTGGCTGATTTAGGAATAGGAAAATAGCAGGTAATGAAATAATTAGAGATGTTTTTTATGAAGAATCCATTTACTGGGAATTCTGTTTGAATTGAGTTTGTGAATGAGAAATACATTAATTTTTGTTTCAAGAATGATTTTATAGCTGGAAAAGAGACATTATTTACAATATGTATTTATAAATGTTCATTCAACTGACTGCACTGACAAGGTAAGACACAATGTTTCCATTTATTCAGACCTGTGATATATATGCAAACTTATAAAAATTAATGTAGAAACAATTATTATAAATGGGGTAAAAATCATAAAAAATTAATAGGAACACTAATCAAGTATATTTGCTAAGAACATGGTATACTGAATTATACATAAGAATGTAAAAAGAGCTAATCTGGATCAGTTCAAAGGTCTGGCCAGTCAACCAACCCCCTGCCTGATAGTTGCAAAAAAGATTGTCTAAGAAATAAACTAACTAATTAATTAATTAAATAAATAGATATTTATTTTTACTCTAGTATGTCCTTAGATTTTACAGCAATTTGCAGGTTAGGGACTTCTGGAACTGGAGACTTCACTTACACCATTGTACACATGGATCTACTCTTCATTAATTTATCTCGTTCTTTTTTTTAACATATTTATGCTTTTGGGCTGTACACTATCTAGTGGGAAAAAAAAAGAGTTCCACAATTTAAGTACAGTGTGTAAAAAGTTCTTCCTTTTATTTATTTCAAGCAAGATATCTGGTAATTTCATCATAAGGTTTTACATTAGGAGAAACAGTAAATCATGGAATCATAGAACCACTTCGGTTGGAAAAGACCTTTAAGATCATTGAGTCCAACTTCCCTATTCATTTTCCCTGTATTTGTAATTTTATGGGCTAATGCTGTAACTTACCTCGTTTAGCACTTTTTCAAGCTGACACATTTAGTTTATTCAGTATTTCTTACTCCTTAATATGGAAATAACAATATGTGATAACAACTAAATTTGAAATTTTATTCATAGAGTCATAGAATGTGTTGGTTTGGAAGGGACCTTTAAAGACCATCTAGCCCAACCCCCCTGCAGTAAGCAGGGACATCTTCAACTAGATCAGGTTGCTCAGAGCCTCATCAAGCCTGGCCTTGAATGTCTCCAGGGATGGGGCCTCCACTGCCTCCTGGGCAACCTGTTCCAGTGTTTCACCACCCTCATTGTAAAAGAACTTCTTCCTGATGTCTAAAGTTAAAGTTAAAGTTACATTTTTCACTATTCATTAATCTTTGCTTATCAGCATTGAATGTCATCTTTCATTTTGTTACATGGACATTCAAAATCATTACATCCTTCTGTATTTCATTGTGTTTTGTTTTACTTTTGACTACCCTGAATAATTTTTTGTCTACTGCAAATTTTGTCCTTTTAATGTTTGAATACTCTAAATGCTCCAGAATTTTATGTAAATCTTTGTAGGATTCTATGAATGTTGATGATAACTTTCTTCTTCAAATGGTAGAGAAGCCAACAAGGAGAGGAACTATGCTGGACCTTGTCCTTAACGCCAAGGAGGGGCTGGTGGCGAGTGCCAAGCTCAAGGGTAGCCTTGGCTGCAGTGATCATTAAATGGTTGAATTAAAGATCCTTCGGGCAGGAAGGACAGCACACAGCAAGCTCACTGTCATGAACTTCAAGAGAGCAGACTTTGGCCTCTTGAGGGACCTGCTTGGCAGGGTAACATGGGAAAATACTGGAGGGAAGAGGGGCCCAAGAGAGCTGGTTAGTATTCAGGGTTCACCTCCTCCGTGTTCAGGAGCGGTGTATCCCAAGAATGAAGAAGTCAGGCAGATATGCCAGGAGGCCTGCGTGGATTGACAAAGAGCTCCTGGACAAGCTCAAAAGCAAAAAGGATGCCTACAGAGGGTGGAAGCAAGGAGGGGTTGACTGGGTGGAATACAGAGAAAATGTCCGAGTGACCAGGAACCAGATTAGGCAAGCTAAAGCCCAGATAGAATTAAATCTGGCTAGGGGCATCAAGGATAACAAGAAAAACTTCTATAAATACGTCAGGGTAAAGGCAAGACTAGGGAAGATGTGGGCCCTCTCAGGAAGGAGACAGGAGACCTCGTCATGCAGGATATGGAGAAGGCTGAAGGGCTGAATGACTTTTTCACCTTGATCTTCACTGGCAAGGGCTCCAACCTCACCACCCAAGTTGCAGAATTCAAAGACAGGGTCTATGAAAATGAAGAACCACCCACTGTAGAAGAAGATCAGGTTCAGGACCATCTGAGGAACCTGAAGGTGCATAAGCCCATGGGAGCGGATGAAATCCATCCACGGGTCCTGAGGGAGCTGGCAGATGAAGTCTCCAAGACACTTTCCGTTATATTTGAAAAGTTGTGGCAGTCTGGTGAAGTTCCCGCTGATTGGAAAAGGGGAACGCATAACCCCCATTTTCAAAAAGGGAAAAAAGGATGACCCAGGGAACTACAGGCCGGTCAGTCTCACCTCTGTGCCTGGCAAGATCATGGAGCAGATCCTCCTGGAATCTCTGCTAAGGCACATGGAAAATAAAGAGGTGACTGCTGACAGCCAACATGGCATCAACCAAAGGCAAATCGTGGCTGACAAATCTGGTGGCCTTCTACGATGTTTCCACAGCATTGGTAGATAAGGGGAGACCAACTGACGTTATCTACCTGGACTTATGCAAAGCATTTGACACTGTCCCACACGACATCCTGGTCTCTAAATTGGAAAAGCATGGTGGATGGACCACTCGGTGGGTAAGGAAATGGCTAGATGGCCACGCTCAAAGGGTTGCAGTCAATGGCTCAAAGTCCACATGGAAACCAGTGATAAGTGGCGTTCCTCAGGGGTCCGTACTGGGACCAGTGCTGTTAACATCTTTGTTGGCGACATGGACAGTGGGATTTAGCTCACCCTCAGCAAGTCTGGCAATGACACCAAGCTGTGTGGCACAGTCGGCACACTGGAAGGAAGGGATGGCATCCAGAGGGACCTTCACAGCCTTGAGAAGTGGGCCTGTATGAACCTCACGAAGTTCTACCAGGCCAAGTGCAAGGTCCTGCATCTGGGTCATGGCAATCCCAGGCACAAATAGAGATTGGGCAGAGAATGGCTTGAGAGCAGCCCTGAGGAGGACTTGGGGGTGGTGGTTCATGAGAAGCTCAACATGAGCCAGCAATGCATACTTGCAGCCCAGAAAGCCAACTGCATCCTGGACTGCATCAAAAGAAGTGTGGCCAGCAGGTCGAGGGAGGTGGTTCTGCCCCTCTACTCTGCTCTCATGAGACCCCACCTGGAGTACTGTGTCCAGCTCTGGAGTCCTCAGCGCAAGAAGGACATGGACCTGTTTGAACGGGTCCATCAGAGGCCCACAAAGATGATCAGAGGGCTGGAGCACCTCTCCTGTGAGGACAGGCTGAGAGAGTTGGGATTGTTCAGCCTGGAGAAGAGAAGGCTCTGAGGAGACCTTATAGCAGCCTTCCAGTACCTACAGGGGGCCTACAGGAAAGATGGGGAGGGACTCTTTATCAGGGAGTGGAGCGATAGTATGAGGGGTAATGGTTTCAACTGAAAGAGGGTAGAATTAGATTGGATATCAGGAAGAAATTCTTTACTGTAAGGGTGGTGAGGAACTGGAACAGGTTGCCCAGGGAAGTTGTGGATGCCTCATCCCTGGAAGTGTTCAAGGCCAAGCTGGATGAGACTTTGAGTAACCTGGTCTAATGGAAGGTGTCCCTGCCCATAGCAGGGGCGTTGGAACTGGATGATCTTTAAGGTCCCTTCCAACCCGAACCATTCTGTGATTCTGTGTGTGTAATTTCCTTTGAGAAACCTGAGCCTTTATTTGTTTAATTTGTTTCCTAGAACCTTAGATTTTCTTTTGTGAGAACATGTTTGGAAACTTTGATACCACCTTGACTGAATCACCATTATTAACATAGTTATTGACTCTTTCAAAAGATTCAAGCATTTCTTACAGTGACTGTCCTCTAAAAAAGAAAACAAAAACAGTGGGTCATCCTAAACACATATCTATCATTGGGTCTACTAATTTTACGTTAATATAATTTAAACAAGTTTTTTGTTTTAAACAGATCATTTAATCAGCTTGTACTTTCCTGATCACACTAAACACAAAAATAAAAGCAGGGCTGTCTCACACCCTTTTGAGACTGAGTCTAATTCAAATAAGATAACAAGTGTGACAACTCAATAATTTTTTATTTTAGTTTCTTTGCATATTGTGTGAATACTATCTCATTATGATGACTTTGATTGTTCTTTTTAACACAAACAAAAGCCCTGAGAAATACCATTAAAAAGGGAGAGTTATAAAGCCTGTATTTCTTTACCTTTATATAAACATGCATACTAGTAGTTATCATGCAACTACATTAAGAAATCCTTCTGTTGGATGGCAAATTAAAGGAATGGAAAGTATGACTTTTAACACCAAAAAAGGGAAGAAAAATCAAATATGATGGAAACAGTAATATACCTCTACTTGCATCAGTAATGTTTTTTGCTGTTTTTTTTACTCAACATGATGGCAGTTCAGAAATACAGGCATACGTAGTTAAAAGGTCTCTGAACTGAAGTGCTGCATAGAGGGAATAATATTTCTTTGGTGTGGAACAATTGTTACATTTCCTTTTTTGTTCACTGCAGGAAAGCCAATATTTTACTGTTTCCAGCTATTTATTTCTGAAGTCTGTTAAAATTATTATGATTCATGTCAAAGGAAAGTTGTTGTTGTGATAAGGGATGTCTTGAATGGAATTAGCTGTCCAGAATTCTTACTTGAGAGAGTGAACAAAGCATTTAACTACTGTCACCTTCAACAGTTTCCAATAACTTCTGTTTCTCTCTTTCTTGAGTAGAGAAAATACATATATTAATCATCCAAGGAGAGATGCTGAAGTCCTGTACCATAAGAACCATCAGCAATGGGATGTGCACTACTCAATAAATAACCAAAATGGCTAAAATTATAAATTTCATTTATTCATATTGGCAGTATTGATGCTTCAAATGAATGAGATCCTTTGTATATTACAAGAAATTGATGTGCTTATGTAGAAGGTATAGGGTGAATCACTGTCCTCATAGAAGACTTATTTTTAAAAATAATTTGGTAGTATCCCTGTTAAAATTTATCCTCTTAACAGAAGAAGTTGTAATATAAATAACTAGTTAACGCAATGGAATGCTGGAGATGACACAGGAGGAACATTACAACCTAGAGAACTGTCACATCCATAATTTTTTTTCTTTCCCTCCTTCATCCGGTACTTTTATTTCCTCTTCCCTGTGGATTTACTAGGTAAGCTTTAGAATTCACATAGCTTTTCTTCCCTCCGTAGAGGGATGGTGACCTGTTCATAAATATAAATGCACAAATTTAGACCAGAATAAGCGGAATGATTTGGGGATTCAGTTAGCAGATACATCATGCAAAAGCAAACACTGATCATCTTCTGAATTTCTCACATAGTACTCAACTTTAACAGTGTCCATTTTTCATGTGATAAGATATTCCAGAGTAAGAGTTCAAAATGCATGAACCTAGAATAATATTTTTTGTCATCGTGAGATAAAACCAAGATCAGTCTTCTCAAACTTATTTACAATACCCTTCTTGTCACAGTTTTTATACTCTCTAATTTTTATCTTCTCCTAGTGAAGATGAAAGCATCATTATCCCAGGAAGTGGTTCAGAATTAAACCATCTGACCAAAATCACAAAGAAATTTAGCAACAAAACCGTTTTTTGTGTCAACTCTTCCAGCTTGTAAGATGGTGATATAATTCTTGAGCTATTTTTTTAACAGTATAAATACTAGTAATATTAAAAAAAAAATCACCTAGCAATTTGGTTTAATTTAATTATCATTGTAAAAGAAGCAACACTTCTCTTTTCAAGGGTGTTAATGAAGTAAAACAGAAAGCTAATGTCAAAATCACAACTTGTGAAATATATGATCAGCAGACTTCAGAAATATGCTGCAATATAATATCTCACTCTCTATCACATTATTAACCTAACTCTGACTTTCTGAAGCGTTCATTTGGACTAGGAAATTGCAGAAGTCTATCTCTTCTTCAAATCCTGAAGTTGATCTGATAACTATCTTCCTGTCTTAAATTTGGCAGTGGTTTTAACAAATATCTTTTCCGCTACACTTATATTTTTTTGGATGTATATGTAATACCAGATAACATGGTTGACTGAGCTCATTTAAAATGTATTAAACTTGTTTTTCGTAAAGACATAAGCTTTAATTTTTACATGCTACAGAAAATTGACTCTACATCTCTCTGACTCATACAATGGTTCATTTTGCAGAGGTGCTTATATATGCAAAGCTTACATTATTTTAACTGATGGAAAATATTCTTTGGATTGAAGAGTAAACATCAGAGCAGGAGATGCACTCTCTAGGCTTCTTATGCAGGCAAACAGTATGTCAGTTATGAATAATATACTTGAATGTTAGGCAGACTGTACAGCTCTGTTAATGGCCTAAGAAATTTTATTACTGTGCTTGAACAAAGCATCAGCCCAAACTGCTAGGGTCTGCTGTCTTAGTCAAACACTAAAACTACTTCTCTATTGATTAGGAACTATAAATAAAGCTTCAAATAGAGAGCTCCAAAATTTCTGAGGCAGGAACTCCTGAACCAGAAGCCAAACATGTCAGGAGACATTCACTTTTGGGAGCCAGGAAGAAAGTAAAATGAACAACCTTGACTTTTAAATCTCGAGAAATGAAGAACTGGTGACCCAGTGAAGGCCACAAAATGGTGACTTTGGCAGCCTGCTTTCCTAGATCTATTTTTTGATTAACTCATTTTTTCTGATAGAGCCTTGCTGAGCCAAGCAATTTATTTGGCCAAAAATCCCTTGGCCTGAAATATCCACAGAATGAATGATGTTTATAAAGACTAATAAAGTTCTGATTTTCTACTCTCTCATTTTCATTTTCCAGGGACAGGGCAATATACTTTAAGATTTGATCACAAATCAAGCATTCTGGGTTCTGGCTTCCCTCACCACCTTGAAGTAACTCTGTCCTTGCCAAGACCCGAAATCTAGACTTGGGCTCTGGCTTGGTGGCTAGACTCTATCATTTAGACTTTTCCTGTCCCTCCCTGGCAAAATTTCATAAGACATAATGTTCCTTAGCTGATGTTGTGAATGAAAAAAAAGTAGAATATTAACAGAAAGCGAATTATTCTTTCAGGATCACTGAACCTGATCTTTACATGACACAGACAAGGAAGGGGGCGGGAGTGGGGCAGAGGGGAGAGAAGGGGAGAGAAATGTTTAAACTGACCTTTCCAAATCCTTAATCGAATCTAGTCAAAGAAGTTTAAGATACAAGTGTTTACATTTCAGTAATAAGGATAAAGTTATTTCATAAATTAATTACAAATTTCCTTTTGATTCGCATGTTCTAAGTTGCTGAACAGGAAATTACCTCAAAATTGATCATGTTTTGTAGCAAAAGAATTGTGAGATAACACAAGAAACATTGACATTCTTGTCCATAGTAATTTTTCAGCAGAAAGGACAGCTGTTTCATATAGCTTTTCCAACTTTTGATTATAAAAAAGGAATAAAGCATTTCATTTTTGTGGAATTCAAAATACATATCTAAGCACTGCCATTGTCTTTATCTTAAGTCATTATGCCAGTTCTGGTCATGAAAAAAAAACAAACCAACAAACCAAAGAAACGTGACAGAATCAAAATCAGATAACAAAAAAGCTCATCCTCTTTTCCCAGTTATTTTACAACTTGCAAAATCCTTCTGTATAAAAGTTTAAGACAAAAGTTTAAGATAAAAGTTTAAGACTGTAATGTCATCTTACACAAAGAAAATTTCAGAAAGTTTCTATTTAAAAGACAACTGCAACTAAACGTAAGTGAAAATTCCAAGACTTATGTCTCTGCAGAACGTGCCAGCTAGCTACTTTTAGTCTTAATTATTACATTTGTTGTTTAAAGTCAAGCATAATCCCTATAAATTCTATAAACTAATAATACAGTCAAAAAATAATTCTGTCTAGAAATGCCTGAGTTATAAATATGCTGATTGAGCTGTTTAATTAGGGAGAAATAAAGAATGGTAGTAGATTATATCTGGTTTTGATTTGTGTAATAGAATAAAGAGTAAAGCACAGGGAAGACTTCTCTCTGTGCAAAGGTAGACCCATTAAACCTCTTTAGTTTGTTTGCCATAACACTTTTTGTATAAACATGACTTCTCAAAATTGCATTTTTGAAAATGGGAAGGAATGGGGAACTCCTGTGATCTACAATGTTAGTGGTTTTAATTTTCCCATCTGCAGCAGATGAAAGAGAGGGATACAAGTTTGTTTAGCTGGATGTTCAGCTCAGTGCAGGTGGTTCACACAGGAATGAGAGAAGGTGCACGTACTGTGCCTCAGCAGAGATCCAGAGACTCAATACTAACTTAGAGATGTGATGGAGACACAACAACATGCCCTAAGAACCCAGGGAGGACTGAATGGAGTTTCTTGCAAACAAGAAGACAGTGAAAGCTGGTGGACTAAAATCAAGTCTGTCCTTGTGTACAGACTGCAGGAAAAGGGAAGATTTGTTTACAAATTATTTTTTTAAAATATGTATCAGCTGTGTGATCTGAATTTTCTCTGTATAAAAGTTACCCCATTCTAATTCATACACTGATAAAAGACTAGAAATTAAATGGCTTTCTGATGTTACTGGAACACTCATTGTAAGGAAAAGGGGCAGGCAGATCCACCTGAAGCATTTTACTGTTCAAGGAACCGCCAATCTACAGAGATTTCCTTCCTTATGTAGATTGCTACTTCTCTTAATTCCAGATTGAGCATTAGGCAAACAATTAGTGTAATGCAAAATCTTATTTAGCGGACACTTAACCATTTACAAATCCATCTTAGTTCATTTATTGAAAGATTGAAGGTATACGTACAGGAAAGCCAGAGAAGGGAATGAGAAGGAAGAATGTGATTTCTAGGTGAAGGTGTAGAGGAAACCAGCGGTGATTGTGCCATTCATCTGTCTTTTCAACTAAAAAAGTTTTAAAGTTTACCAGCTGCAAATAGGGTAAAGCAGCAAGCGACCTGCCTGTATGTTCATCTTGAGGATTATATAAGATCTTTACAAACCTACTGGACTGACCTCTCAAGGAGATGGGTGGCAAAGTTCCTAATTTCTTAAGTTCCTTAGGAACTCCTTTAAGGTTCAGAAATAAAGTAAATGCTGAGATACACAGATTGTCATTACTCAGTCACTTCATATGTGGAAACAGATATGTACTTGCCTGGAGGAGTGCGTTTTTGAAGACTGACAGGTCTGCAAAGTACAGGTATGTAAATTTCACTTTGTGTTCTTGAATACGACTTGACTCAAGCACATTGATTCCTTTTTTTCCTAAAACGTGTAGATATTTTGTAAACACTGCCTTAGTGTGTACTGAAAAATTATTAGCTACTAGACTGCCTTATTTTGCTGGTCCTCTCAGCAGTTCTTGATATTGTTCCTTTAATTATATAATTAAAATAAAATTGTTTATTTTACCAGAGACAAAGACATAAATCAAGGTACATGGAAGTTTCTAAACATACCTTCAAGCATATTGAGTTCTTCAAGGATTTGGAAATTTCAAAGCGTACATAGCTGTAACTGAACCAATAAAACCTCAGTAATTGTCCATATTAATTGGCCTTCAGCATTCTTAGATTGAAAGCAATTATGTAGAGATACATAACTGAAGTACAGTGTGAGCCTTGAATTATCTGTCTGTATAATTATATACAGAAATATGCTGAATATCCTTTCAGTTATAAATGAAGTGCTGAGGAAAAAGAGCTAGTCAAAGGCACATATTACAAAGTCAGTAGTTTCACTTCAGCGAAAACCGCACATTTAATATTAGGAGTTCAGAAGAAGCTTGCATACTTTTATGGTAGGCAGTAAACTAAAGGATAATGTATGGCTGAGGAAGTGACCCAAACATAAAGTGATCACATTTGCGTACCAGAGCACAAAATTACAGCTCATTTTTTATGGGCAATGACATTTCTTATATTTTAATTCTTTTCTTACAGCATATGACAGTTGTCTAGAATGGCAGTGATAGAACATGGTATGCTGCAATAGACAGCAGATCTCTTATAAGGAATAAATGTGTGTTTATATAGATATATATAGAACAAACCACCCCACACTCACCCCCAAAACCCAAAAAAGGAGTCTAGGTGGTTTAGTGAATTATGTCATTGGAGTTCCTGAAATATTTGGATAAAAATTCATGCCACTGACTCTGATCTCAACAAATAAGCCTCATTTTGCAAACCTGTTCTGATTAGCTGTTTTATTCATTGCAAAATCAGTAGAAGTCCAGTGAAGTATAATCATTAGGTGACAGATTGTTGAAGGGTTTGGGAGGATAAACATGAGGAATGAACACCCTTGATCAGTCCAGTATGGTCCAAGATTTCAGCGCATACATTTTTCAATTGCACTGATTTCTTCAACTGGGAAACAGTTACACAGGTAAATATAGAATCACAGAATGGTTGTGTGGGAAAAGAGCTCTGAGACTTTTTTGTCCAACTTCAGGTCAGCTGGGGCAGGTTGCTCAGGATTGTGTCTACTTGAGCGTTGAGTACCTCCAAGGATGGAGATTCCACAGCCAACTAAAACAGTATCTTTATTTAGCCATGTTTAACATACTTAAGAGGAAGAACCAAGGAGACTTCTAAGACACTGCCTAGAAATCACCATCCTTATAGGCCTTTGGCAAGTTCCATTGAGTAGGCTACTTAAAGTCACTTGGCTGTTCCATCTACTAAATCCAACACGTAAATCCTGATAGCAACTACTCAGGGACTTGGGTTTGAACATCAAAGATAGAAAAGTACACTTTATGGGCCCTGGCAGGAGGTTCATTTGTTGAAATATTAATTATTATGAAGAAAAGACTCTAAAGAGGGTCCCCTAGAATGTATACACAGACAGGAGCAAACCAGGATTGAATTTCCTTTGTCACCTCTAAAATATAAGGCAGATTCTCTTCTAAACCTTCTGTCCTTTATTCTGCTATTCTAGCTTTAATCTAACTTTTTTCTCTTGTTATTCAGAAGAATTAAAAATTAAGTCTGCCATGTCAGTAGGATATAATAATGCTTTCAGTAGTATTGAATTCTTAGTGAGAAAATCAAAATTTCACCAGTTATTTTTCCTTTCTTTGTAACTTCTGAAACTTGGGATCAGAATAAGCTTTACTAAGCCTTCATCTTCCTAATTAAGGAGTACAAGCAATTGTTCATGCTCCTGTTTTCTCTTGTTCTTGTGAAACTCCTGTAAGTTGTAGAACTGTTTCACTGTGGATTTTCCTTCTATAGCTAACCTACATACACACACACGTGTGTGTATATATATACACACAGTTATAAGTTATCATCTTTTAGAAGAACTCAAGTAGATATTAGGGATAAAACCAGTTTGCTTGATTTGAGCAACTGAACACCAGGTGAACAGGAGACCTCTGAAAGGAAGGAAGAAGACTGAAACTTTAAGACCAGTGAAGAATTCCCATAAGAAAAACTTCCCAGAAAGCAGAACATCTTGGCAAGTTCCTTTAGTAGCTTTTGGGTGCTCACATTAAGAAAAAGATGGAGACAATCCACCTCAAAGCTCTGGAAAACTTTAAGGACTGTAAGGCAGATTATGAAGCTTTTAGTTTTTATGACAACTTCTGTTTGCTATTGATGTGTTAAAATTGTCTTATCTGTGGTGGAGATCATCATATTAAAAATTCTGTTGCAAAGAATTCTAAATGACATATGTAGAGGATATTTTCTACAACAGCAGAATACTGAACTTAAAGCTAATGGTCCCTTCCAGCTCTATGTTCTCATGCTATGAAACTCCTTAGAACAGTTTGGACCTTAATGTTCATTATTCCCAGACTTTTTACTGAGTGTTACTTTTCCATGTCTTCAAGCGTTTCTAACCATAGTTAAGTTTTGCTGTTGCACCACTGCCCACTGAATTCAAAGAGATTATATGAATGCCCAAATCTCAAGCTTCAGGTATTGCCATGACAATAGACATGTTGTCTATTGCCGTGATACCTAGACACTTGTAAAGTGTCTAGACATTCAGGAGATTGATTGCATTCTGAAGTCAGTTTGAAAAATATGTGATACACTTGTCTCTGGAGAAATCCATTGCAAAGGATGTAGTGCACATGATCAGCTCAGACTAGACTGCAAAATTTTAGATAACTAGAGAAAATAGATGGATCTTACATTGACTGTTGAGTTATGCAGACTATCTCACAGTTAACCTGCCTCTTCCCAATCTTTTTTGATTAAACATTGGCTGAGATATGGACAGATTTTTGGCTGTTTTGATTGAGATCTGTGTATGAAAAATTGTAAGATATGTAAACCTTCCATACCTTTAGAGAACAGTATAGTACACTTTCATTTTCATGATGGTATTTATATTCTTTCATTAGCCATTTGAACTCAAGCCTCGTAAGTCTGTAAATTTAATGTCAGGTCATTAATAAAAAGAGCAAAAATCTATGACTATGTATGATTTAGTCGTAAACAAATTCTCCACTATATTTTGCTAGACTGACTGATCTGTAAATGCTTCCAAGTACAGAATTATTTTTGCAGTTTGAATTAGATTAAAGCTGGCCTAATTCAAGTATTGCTTGGTAGCTTCTCCCACCAGCATTATGAATTGACTCCCTTATCTAGTAATGAACTCAGCAATTTGCAAGCTCTGTAATCAAAAGCATAATTCCATGGAAAGCTTCATATATTTGAAAAAATGAATGTTCTGAGTTTTGGAAAGAGAAATAAGCCTTATTTAGCCCCATTTTCATATTATATCCACAGCAGAATAAATTATTTGGAAGTCCTTCTGCAAGCGTATCTAAATAAATATTATTTACTGCTGTACTGCCTGTGAGCTCTCCTACCAATTACAATGTCTTTGTCTTCTGCAAAATTATGTGATTATTTAAGATCCAGACAGACTTTTCTTGGATAAAAAATATAACAGATGCACAGGAACCACATTAGAATAAGGAAGACTAGAGAAGTTGTGGGCCCACTGTTGAATGAAACAGGAGCCATTGTGACAGATGACGCGGAGAAGGCGGAGTTACTGAATGCCTTCTTTGCTTCGGTCTTTACTGCTCGGCCCAGACCTCAGGAGTCCCAGGCATTGGGGGAAGTAACGGGGAAAGAAGACGACTTCCCTTTGGTTGAGGAGGATCGAGCGAGGGATCAATTAGATATTCACAAGTCCATGGGCCCCGATGGGATGCACCCGAGAGTGCTGAGGGAGCTGGCAGAAGTCATTGCTGGGCCGTTTTCCATCATCTTTGAAAGGTCCTGGAGATCAGGTGAGGTGCCTGAGGTCTGGAGGAAAGCCAGCGTCACTCCAGTCTTCAAAAAGGGCAAGAAGGAGGATCCAGGAAACCACAGGCCGGTCAGCCTCACCTCCAACCCTGGAAAGATGATGGAAGAATTTGTTCTGGGCGTCATCTCAAGGCATGTGGAGGAAAAGAAAGCTATCAGAAGTACTCAACATGATTCACCAAGGGGAAATCACGTCTGACTAATCTGATAGCCTTCTATGATGGCATGACTGGATGGATAGATGAGGGGAGGGCAGTAGATGTGGTCTACCTTGACTTGAGCAAGGCGTTTGACACAGTCAAACAGCATCCTCATAGGGAAGCTTAGGAAGAGTGGGCTAGATGAATGGACAGTAAGGTGGATAGATAACTGGTTGAAAGACAGAGCTCAGAGGGCAGTGATTAGGGGCACAGAGTCTATTTGGAGGTCAGGGATGAGTGGTGTTCCCCAGGGGTCAGTACTGGGTCCAGTCCTCTTCAGTATATTCATCAATGACCTGGATGAGGGGAGAGAGTGCACCCTCAGCAAGTTTGCTGATGACACAAAGCTGGGGGGGGTGGCTGACACACCGGAAGGCTGTGCCGCCATACAGAGAGACCTGGACAGGTTGGAGATCTGGGCAAAGAGGAACCTTATGAAATTCAATAAGGGCAAGTGTAGGGTGCTGCACCTGGGGAGGAATAACCCCATGCACCAGTACAGGTTGGGTGCTGACCTGCTGGAGAGCAGCTCAGCTGAAAGACACCTGGGAGTCCTGGTGGACAACGGGATGACCAGGAGTCAGCAATGGGCCCTTGTGGCCAAGAAGGCCAATGGCATCCTGGGGTGCATCAAGAAGAGTGTGGCCAGCAGGTCGAGGGAGGCCATCGTCCCCCTCTACTCTGCCTTGGTGAGGCTGCATCTGGAGTACTGTGTCCAGTTCTGGGCTCCCCAGTTCAAGAGGGACAGGGAACTGCTGGAGAGGGTGCAGCAAAGGCTACCAAGATGATGAGGGGATCCAAACACCTCTCTTATGAAGAAAGGCTGAGGGATCTGGGTCTCTTCAGTCTGGAAAAAAGACGGCTGAGAGGGGACCTTATCAACACTTATAAATACTTAAAGGGTGGGTGTCAGGAAGATGGGGCCAGGCCCTTTTCAGTGGTGCCCGGGGACAGGACAAGAGGCAATGGGCACAAACCTGAGCATAGGAAGTTCCACCTAAACACGAGGAGGAACTTCTTTCCTTTGAGGGTGGCAGAGCACTGGAACAGGCTTCCCAGAGAGGTGGTGGAGTCTCCAACTCTGGAGACATTCAAAACCTGCCTGGACGTGTTCCTGTGTAACCTGCTCTAGGTGATCCTGCTCTGGCAGTGGACTTGGGCTAGATGATCTCATGAGATCCCTTCCAACCCTATGATTCTAAGGTATTTATTCTCTGTATCACTCGGGAAGTAATTCAGCTCTTCATAGTTTAGGAAAGGTGTTTGGAGATATTTCGGGTTTGTTTTGCTTTATTTTGTTTTTTGTTTTTTTTCTTGTTTAGTTTATATTACGATAACGTTAGATCATAAATAAAGATTGTGATGGTACTATATGAAGTGACAGCTCTTGCTCTCAGAAGTTGTTAAGCAATTTATCATCAAAGACGACTTTCCTTAACTTTAGCTGCCAAGGGAAAACTGTGTTTCGGACAAGCCATTTTATGACACATGGTGCCTGGTTAATTGCTATCTAAAAGCTCATTACTTCAGAGCTGTCTTGATTTTAACTTTTACATCCTCCATTTCTGCACCTATTTGGGCAGTACTTAATATATTTGTAACGCTTTGCCTGTACCAAAGAATGGTTATATTGTTAATAAAATGGGAGTGGACTGTACATGGACAAAATTAACAAAAGAGAAAGAATAAGCTGAACCTTACTATACTATCACCTCTTATTAGCTATGTCAACTCCATTGCATCCTGCATTGAAAACCATTCCAACAAAAAACATTCTGACAACCAGATTAATTTAGGAAACACAAAGGTTTGGCTTCACATAAAGTGCTATTAAACAGTACCTATAATGCAGTAACAAAGTGGGAATGCTTTATTCTGTATACTGATCTGGCTGTGTGGGTCTAAATGTCTAGTCCAGTCACCACTGACATTATTGTCAAATGAAAATCCTCTTCCCCATGAAGGGAGGAAGACATAGATATCATAGCAAGCACAAGTTTTAACTTAGCTTGTGCTTTATGACTTATGGCTTTATGGCTTAACTTAGCCAGTGTGCTTTATGATCTTCTTAGGTTGGATGGCTTTTTTAGTTTTGTTTGCTTTTTTTCTGTTCTCCTTTTTTTTTCCCTCTTGGGAACAATTACCAAAGAGCAAAATAGTGGTAAGGGTTTGTGAAAGCATTTTAAAGATTAACTTTAAATAGACTTTGCATGTACACATTCAAACTGGGTTACATCCTATTTTATAGAAGTGTTAAGTGTCATTTCATGTGTTTTTATAGGTAAACTGCAAATGTCTATCAGATACAGGTATTTTTCATCAGGACGGCATTCAACATACACACCATAGCCTCAACACCATGAGATCTGTGCTTTAATTGGTGTAAGCTTGCTTTGTACACACAAAGTGAGACAAAACACAGGTTTAACTTAAACTCTAGTGAGGTTAAATACACAACTTTTACTTTTTCCTCACTGCAACTTTATTACTGTGATACTTCTATAACCATCAGAATATAAGATATAAGCAACCATAATGATAAAAGAGAGTAAAATTAGTCAGCTAGCTTCAGCTACCTCAAAATATATTCCAAATAGTTGAAATGAGATAGTCCCTTCATTTTCCTTCCATTCCCCCAGTTTCTGTTGTGCATTTTCACTATTTATCTTGTCCTAGCTCAAGTATTTTTCAGACCTCAGTGTAAAAATCACTAATGCAGAACACAACCTAAAGGGCAAAAGCAAGCAAACAAACAAAAAATAAACAAAGGGATAGGTTTGCACAATTATGACTTAGATCAACTTAGGAGTTGATGAGAGCTCCCTTTTCCTATAAAGAAAAGAAATAGAACTGTGTCACCGGAAATAACAGACAGGGAAGGGAGGAATAAGTGGAGGGAAAATTTAGGGGCATGGGGAAAGAAAGAAGGTTGTAAAACCACCTTCTTACCTCCTAGACAGCTCCCAGTTCAAACCACTTGTCTATCATTATTCAAAGTACTTAACCTTTACTTTGGCTATGAAGGATGCATAGATGAATTGTTAAAACTAGATAAATAATTTTAAAAAGAATTATCTTAGATAAAGTGGATCCGATATGGAGTCCCCTGTCATCCATCTGATCTACTTCTATCACAGTTTGGGCCTGGTTGGCCAATGATAAGACAACAGATGCTTTCCCCCACCTCTCATTCCAAGGAGAGGAAGAAGAGAGATAAAAAGATTTACAAGTTTAGAAAAAAAAAAAGCTACTTTAATGAAATATTAACAATAAAATAAAAATGGAAATAAAGAAAAATATACAATATAAACAAACATACACAAAAACATATCGAGCTCACAGGGAGATGTCACTCGCAGGTACTGGGAAAGTTCCAGGCTGGACTCAGTGACAAATGGGAACTGGAACACACTGACTGGGATCAAAAGGCAGATGATCTGATGGTGTCATCCTCAGACACCAGTCCTTGAAGAAGCAATCCATTGAAAAAGAGCCAACCTGACCCCCCTTGGTCCCTCAGCTTTTATATTGAGCATGGCAGATGGGATGGCATACCCTATTGGTCAGTTTGGGTCGTCTGACCTGTCCACTCCTCCCCACAGGTGTAATCCTTCCATGGGGTAAGCAACCAAGTCAGCTGACCCTGGTTGCCACAGCAACAAGTGTAAGCAAGAGCCTGTCTCACTGAACAGAAAGTTGTCTCTGCTCCACCCCAAACCAGGAAACCTTTTCAGTATGGTCTTTGGGTTTTACCTGCTTGTCTTATGCTAGAATTCTTATGTGCTGAAATTTCAGTAATAAATACTTTGGAATAGTAACTTCCAAAAGCTTGATTACCCACTCATCATTTCATGCAAATCTTTGGCAAACTCACAGACATTTCAATAAAGAAACTGTTTCAGGTTGTTAGTTCAGACAATTGGTATCAAAGCAGTTCTATTGCATTTGCAGTTCTCAATTCTTAGAATAACTAAACACTACAAGATAAAAAATCCTTCACTTTACAAGCAGCTGCAACTATCAGAAAATCACACAGGCCAATATAAGTGAAATGAAGGCATAAGATATATTAAAGCTGTGAATTCATCAGAAGTGTAAGAAGCAACCGGTAAAGACAATGTGGTTTTGTAGTGTCATGCACTTAATGACTGCTTGAAATGAGTGTAATTTACACGCTATGAAGAAGATAAAACTTTAGCAAGAAAATAAACATTTAGAATTTGCCAGTTGGTAGTAACATTTATTACACTGTACAGAATTTTCCATAGAATAGGAAATCTACTCTATTTTAATAGTGCCTGGAGAAGACGTCTTTCATTAATTTTAATGAAAGAAATGTGGCAAAATTCCAGACATAGATTTGAAATGCAGATAGCCGTATCCAAAGATTTGCAGTGAATGGTTCAATATCCAAGTGGAAAAAGGTAACAAGTGGTTGAGGGGTCCATATTGGGCCCAATACTCTTCAATATCTTTATTAATGACATAGATAGTAGGATTGGGTGCACCCTCAGCAAGTTTGTGGATGACACCAAGCTGAGTGCAGTTGATTTGCTTGAGGGAAGGGATGCCATCCAGAGTGGCCTTGACAGCCTTGAGGACTGGGCATGTACAAACCTCATGAAGTTCAACAAAGCTAAATGCGAAGCCGTGCACCTGGGTTGGAGCAATCCCCTGTATCAAAACAAACTGGGGGATGAATGGATTGAGAGCAGCAACACAGAGAAACACTTGGGGATACAGGTGGATGAAAAATTGGACGTAAGCCAGTAGTGTGTACTTGTAGCCCAGAAAGCGAATTGTACCCTGGGATGCATAAAAAAAAAGCGTTGCCAGCACGTTGAGGGAGGTGATTCTCCCCGTCTACTCCACTCTCATGAGAACCCACTTGGAGTTCTGTGTCTGGCTCTGTCGTCCCCAGTACAAGAAGGACATAGATCCATTAGAGCGAGTCCAAAGGAGGGCCATGAAACTGATCAGAGGGCTGGAGCACCTCTTCTGTGAAGACAGGCTGAGACAGTTGGGGTTGTTTAGCCTTGAGAAGGGAAGGCTTCAGGGAGAACTGATTGCTGTCTTCCAATGCTTGATGAGGGCTTATAAGAAAGATTGAGAAAGACTTTTTACCAGGGCCTGCACTGACAGGACAAGAGGTAGCGGTTTTAAACTGAAAGAGGATAGATTTAGGCTATGATACAGGGAAGACATTTTTTATGATGAAGGTGGTGAGGCACTGGAAAAGGACATTCAGAGAAGTTGTGGATGCCTAACCATTGGAAGTGTTCAAGGTCAGGCTGGATGAGGCTTTGAGCAACCTTCTCTAGTGAAAGATGTCCCTGCTTGTGGCAGGGGCATTGGAACTAGATGACCATTAAAGGTCCTTTCCAACCAAAAACATTCTGTGATTTTATGATTCTGTGACCTAGACTGCAATTTCACTGCCTCTTGATAACTCGCTTAGGTCTTTCTGAGATTTCTTAACCGTTATGTATGTGTGTGTGTGTACATATATATATGTATATATACTCCAGAAGGTATTTTGCTCCTGCTTCTTTTATATTATCATTCTACAGTGATCAATTTTGTCTGTGGTGCAGTTTCCTAGACAGCCTCTAGAGCCCTCCAGTTGTACCAACACTGTATCATTTGTAGGGCATTCTCTGGCATTATGGGCAGCTTGGAAGGCTTAGAACTCCTCCTGCACACCATAATTATGTGGAAAAGGTACAATTGTGATGAAGCACTGTAGTGGTGCCTACCTGCAGATGGTAGGCGCAGGAACTGCCCAGGAAAAAGCTGTGAAAGAAGGCATGATAATACTGCAAAACTGCACATTTCCTTTAGAACATGTTATATTTCAATCTCAGAACTCTTACAATACCAAAAAAAAACCTCAGTAACTTGCAGTATTTGCAGTGTGGCCTCACCAGTCAGTGCCTACTACAAGGAGATTATCACTTCCCCAGTCTGCTGGCCACACTATTTCTGATACAAGCCTGGATGCTATTGGCCTTCTGGCCACCTGGGCACACTGACAGCTCGTATTCAGCCAGATGTAGTACAAAACTCCCAGGTCCATTTCTGCCTGGCATCTGTTCCCTTCAGGAGAGAGTCTCCTATGACAATGACCTGTCGTTTTTTCTTTATGGAAGCAGGAGTAGGCTGAATTAACCTCGGTGACACCTTCAAGCTACATGAACCATCGTCCTCATTATTGTTTGATTCCACTTGCAGAGCCTCATATCTATTATGTCAGCACAGCTGGAAGGTGGCATAGTCACCGAGGAGATGCACTGTTGCAGCAGGCAGGAACTTACCGCCATTGCCCCCTATCCTTTACGTCATCGTGTTCAACTCGGTGGAGGGAGGATAGGGAATCCTCCATAACATGCATCCTGTCTGCCTGTTGGGCCTCACAACAGGGTGTGATTCCAGCAGTCTATCTCTCTCTCTCGGACTCCCTGATAGCCATCAGCCTACTCACCTCCTCCTGGAGGTCTGACAGGGCTGGAACAGCTTCAGTGCCCTTCCTTCAGGTCCTTCCATAAGAACCACTGTGCAAACTGCTGCACCATGTCCTTGCTGACACACCATGCTGTATTTGCCCACCCTGTTCGCAGTACTCCTGGTCACTCGTGCTCCCCAGGGTCTTCTTTTATAGGTGTGTAAGGGACTTGGCCACCGTTGCTGCTAGTCCTGCCCAGGTCTCACCAGCCACTGTTGAACGAGATACAGGCTGCTGGTGGCTTTCACGGCTCCCCCTGAGGTTTTCCTGATCCAGGAAACCCCCCTGTGCACCTCACTAGAGTGCCTCACTGCAGATTGTGCCAGCACCAGATCCGCTCACCTCAGCAGTCAGCTAATTTTTCTGAAAAGAGACATTTTGGCTTCCCATCAATACAGAAGTTTAAAACTAAACTCCAGCAGGACTAAAGAGAAGAAATACTGAATAGTATATAAGGACATAGAACACACAGTTATAGAATAACCAGATCAAAACCCCTTTAATTTGCATTAACAACTTGAGTAACAAGAAAAATGGTTTATTGCAGCAAATGACTTCTCAAAATACTACAGTGTGTTTTGAGAAGCAGGTGCAGGTTCTTCAAAAAATACATTAATGACAGCTATAAAGTATAATGTATCACCTTTACTGCTTCAAAGTAATTATTTATCTAACCCTAGTTACAGAGAAGCAGTTAACATGATACATGCTCTTGTCAGCTTTCATGTAATCACTCTGTCCAATCAATATCTCCCATTTTTCAATTGAATGTTAAAGCTTAATCTTGCAAGCAATATGATGATAAGGAGTTTCAAAAATCAGTTTGCTTTTACTGAACAAATGACACACAGCAATGTTTAATTAAAATACATATATTTATTGTACTGACATTGTTCTAATGTTTTAAAAATCTCATCCCAGTGAAGACCTGTATTTCTTCTTCTGAGTCACTGATAGCAAGAACTTTGGGTTTTCAAAGTATTTGTTTATGATAGGATTCTAGCAGAGATCTAGATAGGTACAGTAGACCTGACAAGTTAGTTATGTGTAGGATCAAGCCACTACCCAATTTTGCTCCCAGTTTGCCTACAGATTAAAAGTGACATAGTTGATCTGATACAAGCTAAACTGTTAGGTCCACACTGAATGGAAGGCTCTCATACCTCTTTCATAATTAAAAGATTTATCCCATATTATTTTTGTTCCCATGCTACCTGCTTAATAGTTGATGAGTCCTATAAACTGCACTTTACGCTAGTTTGTGATATCAGCTGTCATTGTGTTTTCATACACAGTTCATTGTTGCTATAAATCTGGAAACAAAGGCCAGATGCACCATTATAAAGATGGGGCATGATGGGATGGTTGGGATGCAGTAGAAAATCCTGAAGCAATAGGAAGGCTAAAGGAGGAAGTGGGGAGTTAAGGGATGGAAAGTCACAGTCTTCTGAACACTTTTAAAAATCTGTATCTGTAAGCCATAATTCTTTCTGAACCTTAATTACTTCTGCTGATCAAAAAGACTCAGATATCATCTTCATTTTCAAAGGACAAACCCATGGGTCTTCCTTTTTTCCCTTTTTTGAAAATGGAGACTATGTTTCTGCGATGACTAAGATGGGAAACTGAATTAAGTCCCTATTTATCTCATTTTTATGTACTGTAGCACTCAAAAACTTGTTACAAGAAGAATGAAACATACTGTATTTATGGAGCCAAGAATTGATTGTTAGTCCAGTTGCAGTGTTAAAAGGCTAATATTTCAAACTATGTAATTAATATTGAAAAAAACCATTAATATTACAGACAGAACTGTTAAGCAGTGATGTCATAACTGTGTACAATTTTACTTATGTGTTAAAATTGTAGCATCATAGAATGGTTCAGGTTGGAAGGGACCTTAAAGATCATCTAGCTCCAACACCCCTGCCATGGCCAGGGATACGTTCCAATAGACCAGGTTGCTCAAAGCCCCATCAAACCTGTCCATGAATGATTCCAGGAATCCACAGGGGATTCCAGGGGCATCCACATCTTCCCTGGGCAACCTGTTCCACTTCCTCACCACCAGGAAAGAATTTCTTCCTAATATCTATTCTAAAATTCCTCCCCACCTCCACCAGGAAATAATTTCTTCCTAATATCTATTCTAAATCTACCATCTTTCAGTTTAAAACTGTTACCCCTCATACTATCGCTACACTCCCTGATAAAGAGTCCCTCCCCATCTTTCCTGTAGGCCCCCTTTAGGTACTGGGAGGCTGCTATATGGTCTCCCTGGAGCCTTCTCTTCTCTAGGCTGAACTATCCCAACTCTCTCAGCCTGTCTTCATAGGAGAGGTGCTCCAGCCCTCTGATCATCTTCGTGGCCCTCCTCTGGAACTGTCTCAACAGCTGCAAGCCCTTCTTGTCCTGAGGACTCCAAAGCTGGACACAATATTCCAGGTGAGGTCTCACCAGAGCAGAGTAGAGGGGTAGAATCACCTCCCTTAACCTGATGGCCATGCTTCTTTTGATGCAGTCCAGGATGCAGTTGGCTTTCTGGGCTGTGAGAGCACATTGCTGGCTTATGTTGAACTTCTTGTCCACCAACACCCCCAAGTCCTTCTTCTCAGGGCTAAGCTCAACCCATGCTCTGCCCAGACTGCATTGGTGCTTGGGATTGCCATGACCCAGGTGCAGGACCTTGCACTTGGCCTGGTAGAACTTCATAAGGTTTGCACGGGCCCACCTCTCAAGCCTGTCAAGGTCCCTCTGGATGCCATTCCTTCCCTCCAACTTGTCAACTGCTCCACACAGCTTGGTGTCATTGGCAAACTTGCTGAGGGTGAGCTAAATCCCACTGTCCTTGTCGCCGACAAAGCAAGATGTTAAACAGTACCAGTCCCAGTACAAACCCCTGAGGAACACCACTCATCACCGGTTTCCACTTGGACATTGAGCCATTAACTCCAACTCTTTGAGTGTGGCCATCCAGCCAGTTCCTTACCCATTGAGCAGTCCATCTGTTAAATCTGTTTCTCTCTAATTTAGAGACAAGGATGTCGTGCAAGTACAGCATCAAATGCTTTGCTCAAGTCCAGGTAGATGATGTCAGTTGCTCTTCCCTTATCCACCAATGCTGTAACCCCATCATAGAAGGACACTAAATTTGTCAGGCATGATTTGCCCTTAGTGAAGCCATATTGATTGTCACCGATCACCTCCTTATTTTCCATGTGCCTTAGCAAAGTTTCCAGGAGGACCTGCTCCATGACTTTGCCAGGCACAGAGGTGATTGGCCTATAGTCTTCCTTTTTTACCTTTTTTAAAAATGAGGGTTATGTTTCCCCTTTTCCAGTCAGCGGGAACTTCACTGGACTCCCACAACTTCTCAAATATGATGGATAGTGGCTTGGAAGCTTCATCCACCAGTTCCCTGAGGACCTGCAGATGAATCTCATCAGGTCCCATGGTTTTGTGCACCTTCAGGTTCCTTAGATGGTCTTGAACCTCATCTTCTCTGACAGTGGGTGGTTCCTCATTCTCCCAGTCCCTGCCTTTACTTTCTGCGACTTGGGCGGTGTGGCTAGAGCACTTTCTTGTGAAGACCAAGGCGAAAGTTGTTGAGTACCTTAGCCTTCTCAATATCCTGGATGACCAGGTCTCCAGTTTTCTTCCATAGAGGGCCCACATTTTCCCTAGTCTTTCTTTTATCACCAATACACCTATAGAAGCTTTTCTTGTTGCCCTTGATGTCCCTGGCAAGATTTAATTCTGTCTGGGCTTTACCTTTCCTAACCTGATCCCTGGCTGCTTGGATAAGTTCTCTGTATTCCTCCCAGGCTACCTGTTCTTGCTTCCACCCTCTGTAGGCTTCCTTTATCTATTTGAGTTTCTCCAGGAGCTCCCTCTTCATCCATGTATCCTTTCATTCCAACACTTGAGTCATAGGAGCCATCCCACCACATGTCTGTGATGTCAGTAAGATCATATCCCTGCAGGTGTGCATGTCTCCATCTCCTCTTGTTTATTCCCCATGCTACGTTCTTTTGCATAGAGGCTTTGAAGTTGGGTCCCCAATGAAGATAACTTACTGTCTGGAGAAGCTGCTATTCCTTTGTGCTGCACTCCAGGTGCTCTTCTGTTGACCTGAAACCCTTCTCCAGGCTCTGGGCTTATATTACTGGCATTGGAATCATGCTGGTAGGAGTGGGATGGATTGAGGTTCCCCTCCACAGCAGCTTTAGTTTAAAGCCCTCTTCACAAGCTTGGCAAAACTCTGACCGAAGATGCTTTTCCATTTCTCTGACAGAGGGACCCCACCAGACCCCTGTAGACCAGGTTTTTCAGAGTTCCATGGTCTAAGTAGCCAAACCCCTGCCTGTGGCACCAGTCCTGTAGCCATTTGTTTATTTACCAGATTCAACTGTCCCTATCAACCCCCTTCCCTTTTACTGGGAGGATTGATGGAAAAGCTACCAACACTCCAGGGTCCCTGACTGCTGCTCCCAGGGCTCTATCATCCTTCTTGATATTCCTCAGGCTGCTCCTGGCTGTATCACTGATGCCCACATGAAAAAACAGCAGATGATAATAGTCAGAGGACTGTATGAGGCTTGCTAGTCTCTCTGTGACATCCCTGATATGAACCCTCTGTAAGCAGAACACTTTTCTAGAGAATGCATCAGGTCAGCAAATAGGTGCCTCTGTACCTCGGAAGAGAGTCGCCTACTACCATCACCTGTCACCTTTTCTTAGTTGGACTGGTTGGTATACGGAGAGCGGATCAGGTTGCCATACTCAGATCTAGCACCTTTCTTGATGCAATAGGTATCTCCTTTTCACTCTGTGGAGCTATGAAGCAGTTCTGCAATGGTACCTCAGGCTTCAAGGGAAGTCTCTTCCTCCTGGTGGTTGTGCATACTGTTTCAGCGTACTTTGTTTCTAAGGTTGATATATCTCGCCTTTGTAAAGAAAAAGAGGGGTGGGGAGCTGTGACAAGACATTAGCAATAGAGGGTATTTTCTGACAGGAATATGCTGATCATAGTGGTGGCTTCTTTTTCCTTAGTCTTAGCTCAAACCATGGCATCAGCCCTCTTACTGCAGGTGACTTCTTGCTTCCAAACTGATGTCTGGAACTTGCACAACAGTTTCCTCCAGCCTTATTTGACACCATGGCCTGTTTCGTACACAACGGGCACCTAGTTTTGACAAACGCTTACCTTGTGCGTCTTTCGCCAAGCTGAAGCTACAGTAGGTCAGGCAATACTCACTTGATGACTACAATTGTTAAAGCAGCCTAAAACTAGCTGAGACTGATACAAGCCCTGAAAAGTCCTGAGACATAATGCTATGTCATCAATATAGTACCTCATAGTTTTTACTAATTATGGCAAAATCCTAGTGCCATTGGTCAAATTTAGCAACAATGCTGACAGAGTGTGCACTAATGAAACTATGAAGTCTCATGCCTAAAACTTTGGTAAATTTGTACTTCTTTGATACTCACTATCATGAGAATATGGTAGAGATAAGCATGATGTTTTTTTATTTTGGTACAAGAGTGTATCGATTTGTCATTTAAAATGAGCTAGACAAATAAGAAATTTGTAGGAATGGGCTAATCAGAACTAGGGAACTGCGGTAAGACTTTAGGCAAATGATAGGTTTATAGTAAATTACCTTTCTATTTAGAGGTCTTTGTAGCACTTTATTTTAATGGAGCAACAAAAACCAGACAAATAAGGCATATCACAGTGTTTAGTCAAGATGTGATTGGTAACATGTAATCAGTCCCAAAAGGAAATTAAATTAAATGTCAATTGCCACTGTAAACCTATTGTTTTCTGTCCTGTAGTCAAAATTTTGTTTGTACTTTGAGTTATGTTTAGGGCTTTCTTAAAGAAGGATGTGTTAGTCATTTTGATTTAATCTTTGTCAAGACCTAAGCTACATATTTGGCTTGCCTGAAGAAGCTGTCAGGAGATATAATTTACAAGAAGACCTAGAGGGCAAACACTGCAACAAAACAGTCTTGTACAGTATAAATAGCCCTCTTTTTGCTTAAAACCAAAATGCTTTTATAAAAACAGAATAAGTTGTTACTTCCAAAAATCAGGATTTTCTAAAAAAGTTATATATGTATTAGAACATCTGTTCTGATTTTTATGCTTACATTTGACAGTGTTTAATCCTCTGTAAATTACTAGCTAGTGCAAGAAGCAGCAGATTTTTATTTTCAGTATCATGGTAAAGACATTTTAAAATATTTCTTTTACTAACAGATTCTGTTAAGTCAGCAAACATAGATCTCATTTGACAATACGGTTCATCACTGATCATCCTTCTGATGACCAGAAAAGGTTACTACAATATATCTCATTTGGGAATATTTGATTTAAAAATAGAAGAAAGAAAGGTGTGATTTTCATTAATTCCAACATGATTAGAAGTTAATACTTTTTCCTTTCAGAAACTTCAAGCTGATTTGGTTTTCGTTTACTATACAGACTAACTGCAAAAATATTTTGAACAAACTGAGTAGAGGGAAACTTTCCACTGTAATTTTAAAAGGGAACTTGTTTTTTTTCTTTCTTTTTTTTTAATATCAACTGGGAAAAAATGCATTAAAACTTTATGATACATGAGATGATTATTATAATAGAAATTAAGGCCATGTTTGCTTTTTTATTAAAAAAAGGGTCATATTTCTCTACAGGCATCTCCTGATTCTCAAAGCCAGACCAAAACTGTATTTAAGTTAATAGACTCCATTTGCAATAGTCATTGAATCTTGGATCACATCAATTTAAAGCAAAGGAGATGGAACAGAGTAGAAATACAATTTTGTAGTGTACGTAAAAGCTTAACATGTAAGATATTCATTAAAGCTTTTTTTTTTTCTTAACTCAGATTAATACTGCCATAGTTCTTCCCTCAAAATAAAGAATAGTCCAAATAAAATGCTGTCCCTGGACAGATAAAAAAGAAACCAGTGTTGTTGTAGCTTACTGAGCAAGCAGTTTGCTTCTGATAGTGCTGAACCCAATAGGATTTATGCTACAGGCTTGAAACCAGGAAAAAACATAGCCTTGAAGAAGAAAAATGAGACCAACACAAATGGATTGGGAACACTCTTGTAGAGATCAGTCCCCACAGGGCATTCTAGCGGTGGACTACAGAAGACATGCTTCAGTCAAAACCAGTCCTTGAATGCATTACTGATTTGCATCTTAAAGATGATTAATTTATTATTAGGGTTTTCAAATGGGGTAGGACTACTGTAAATTATTGAGAAAAATTGCTACAAGATCTGGCATATTTTTATTTCAAAGAGAATGAACAGCTTTCTTCATCTGAATAGTTTCTCCTTAGGAAACTGATACCACATTTCAATTCATTTTCTGGAGAAACAGATTGCTGTTAAATATGGTGCCATTAAATATGGTGCATTGCTGTAAAATATGGTGCCATTATTTTCTGGAACATGTGTGCTGTAATGGAGAGGGTGTGCAGGGGCTCTTTCTGAGCTCCTAGATCACAAGGTAAGAGTCAGGTTTTGATTAGAAGTGTTATTGCCACAACAGATATACCTACACTGTCAAATTATTCAGTTCTCCTCTTTACTCCTGGGTCTTGATTCCCGAGCATCTTCACTGCATAAATGTGTAAAGTAGAAGCTCAGTCCAGTGGACTTCTGGGACCCAGAGGTTTCTGCTTCCCACCCTGCTTAAGCATTAGCAGGGTCTCTAAGCTCATCTAATAACCAAGGCCAGACCCTGGGCCCCTGGTATTTACAGATGCAGGTCTCCTCCTATTAATTGGCATCCTAGCTTGAAATGCACCAGCAAATTATACACACGAAGAAAACAGAAAATAAGGTCACACAGAATATATTTAGAAACACAGTTTCCTAAGAAGATGTCTTGGTCGACAGATGGCTGGATATGAGCCAGCAGGGTGACCAGGTGGACAAGAAGGCCAATAGCATCCTGGCTTGTGTCAGAAATAGTGTGGCCAAAAGGACTGGGGAAGCGATTATCCCCCTGTACTTGGCACTGGTGAGGCCCCACCTCAAGTACTGTATTCAGTTTTGGGCCCCTCACTACAAGAAAGACATTGAGATACTGGAACGTGTTCAGAGAAGGACAACAAAGGTGGTGAGGGATATAGAGCACAAATCTTATGAGGAGCAGCTGAGGGAACTGCGATTGTTTAGTCTGGAGAAGAGCAGGCTGAGGGGAGACCTTATCACTCTTTACAACTACCTGAAAGGAGGTTGTAGCATGGTGGGTGTTAGCCTCTTTTCACAGGTAACGAGCTATAGGACAAGAGGAAATGGCCTCAAATTGCACCAGGGAAGGTTTAGATGGGATATTAGGAAAAATTTCTTCAGCAAAAGGGTTCTTAAGCATTGGAACAGGGCTGCCCAGGGAAGTGGTTGAGTTGCCATCCCTGGAGGTATCAAAAAGATATGTAGACGTGGTGCTGAGTGACATGGTTTAGTGGTAACTTGGCAGTGCTAGGTTGACAGTTGGACTTGATGATCTTAAAGGTCTCTTCCAACCATAATGATTCTATGATTCTAAGACAGGACAGACTGTGGTGTTCGGGCCCAAGGCTCAGTCAGACAAGAGTGCTGACAAGCAGCTTGTTTACAGGTGACCATCTACTTTTATTACCCTCTTCTCTCTATTTTCTCACGCTTGTTCTTCCCCTACCTGCACTGGCTTTTCCTCCTCCCTGGCTTGTCCCTTTCCATTTCTCATGTCACATCCAACAATTTCTAATGATTTCTTCTGTTAGTTAAATGTCAGGCCAGTGCCTCAGCATCTTTCTGCTTATCCTAGCAAAATTTGAGTTCACTTGGTAGCTCTTTTTTCTAAATGAAACAATTACTTTCCCCAAAACAAAATCCAGATGTTGTTCTGAGACTGCTTGCTCCTGGACCCCTCCCAATATGTAGTATAAACAAGACTGTAGCAAGTTTTCTTCCTTTTGTCCTATAAAGTTCTTTAATGCTATTTCATTAGGTTTTACATTCTCAAGTGTTTCCAGGTGTTCTGATACCACAACCCACAGTGTGAACTACATACTCTCTACTTTGTGCTATAAAAATATCATTGTTGGACTTCAGAACTGGCCTTCAGACATTTGGCTTTCAGACATTTTGAACTGAAGAAAAAACAAGCATGAAATAAGAATTTCTTAGTGCTACAGAGGCACTGAATGAGATACAGAAGTAAGTGCTATGTGATACATAATATGAGTGCAGTCTGCTCTTCTAGAAATGGTAGGACTGAGCACTGTGGACATAAGAGACACTGCATTAGTTGGTCTGGAGGTTATAGATCACTCCCTGGAGCATAAATGAGAGACTGGTGAGACACTTATCAGGCAAGGAAGTCCCACTGAGAATTTGGATTGAGGTTGACTGTAGATGAAGATACAGCTTTCCCTATTAGTTCTAGTCTGAGACATTTTCTCAACTCAGAGACTTCACATAAATTTAATAGCAACAAAACCACAGGAAGCATTGACTTGTCAAATACAAAACTACTTAACTACTGATTTTTTTGTGTGATATGCTGCTTGGATCAGTTCCTTTACTGCAAGAAAATATAGTAACTATCAAACATTAGGGCTACAAAGATGATTAGGGGACTGGAATGCCTCTCTTATGAGGAAAGGCTGAGGGATTTGGGTCTCTTCAGTCTGGAAAAAAGACGTCTGAGGGGTGACCTTATCAACACTTATAAATACTTAAAGGGTGGGTGTCAGGAGGATGGGGCCAGGCTCTTTTCAGTGGTGCCCAGGGACAGGACAAGAGGCAATGGGCACAAACTTGAACATAGGAAGTTCCACCTAAACATGAGGAGGAACTTCTTTCCTTTGAGGGTGGCAGAGCACTGGAACAGGCTGCCCAGAGAGGTGGTGGAGTCTCCAACTCTGGAGACATTCAAAACCCACCTGGACGTGTTCCTGTGTAACCTGCTCTAGGTGACCCTGCTCTGGCAGGGGGGTTGGACTAGATGATCTCCAGAGGTCCCTTCCAACCCTATGATTCTATGATTACACTTCAAACAAGGCTGTAATAAATATTTCAAGAGAAGCAAACTAGTTAGCCTAATTTCATATCAAGAAACATGGTAAAAAATATAATAAATAATACCATTATTCAATGATTATGGTTAAATAAAACATGGTAAAACTGATTTAAAAAATTGTTGTGTGTTACAAACAAAAAAAACTTTTTAAAGTTTTATCAAAGCTAGAGAAGCTACAGTTGTTTTAAAAAACAGGTATGCTAAACTGAATTTAATGCATCTTGTGAGTAAGTTTCTTTCCAGAAGTGCTTAAATAAGCAAAGCCATCATTTAATATAAGGGAAGGCCTAAGTAAATTATCCAACAGTATCAATATAGTCATAGAATGAAAGAATAACGGAATGGGTTGGTTTGGAAGGGGCCTTTAAAGATCATTCAGTTCCAATTCCCCTCTGTTACAGGCAGGGACAACATTCACTAGATCAGGTTGCTCAAAGCCCCATCCTACCTGACTTGAACAATTCCAATGATTAGACATCCACAGCTTCTCTGGGCAACCTCTTCCAGTGTCTCACCGCCCTCATCAGAAAAAAAATTCTTCCTTATGTCTAATCTAAATCTACCCTCTTTCTGTTTAAATCCATTGTCCCTTGTTCTGTCAATACAGACCCTGGTAAAAAACTTTTTCTCCATCTTTCTTATAATCCCCCTTTAAGTTTTGAAAGGCCACAATAAGGTCTTCCCAGAGCCTTCTCTTCTCCAGGCTACACGACCTCAACTCTCTCAGCCTTTCTTCAAAGGAGAGGTGTTCCAGCACTCTGACCATTTCTGTCACGTCTTTCTTGTGCTGAGGCTTGCTGAGCTGGATGCAGTAATCCAGGTGGGGTCTCACAAGAGCAGAGCAGATGGGGAGAATCACCTCCCTCGACCTGTTGGCTATGCTTCTTTTGATGCAGCACAGGATACTATTGACTTCTTGGACTGCAAACACACTTTGCTGGCTCATATCAAGCTTTTGTCCACCAGTATCCCCAAGTCCTTCTCTTCAGGGCTGCTCTCAGTCAATTCATCCTGCAGTCTGTATTGATATTAGGGACTGCTGTGATGCAGGTACAGGACCTTGCATGTGGCCTTGTTGAACTGCATGAAGTTCACATGGATGCACTCCACAAGGCTGTCAAGGTCCCTCTGGATAGCATCCCTTCATTGCTCGAAGGATTAATTATTAATTAATTAATTCAAAGTAAAAATTAAAGCCATGCAAGGAGGCAGAAAAATCACACATTCCGAATAAACTGATGATGAAATAAAAATAAAATTTACTGTTTATAAATCCAAAAAAAATCACATCTAAAAATAACTAACTATATATATTATTATAGTTTTTAATGGAAACATCCATAAATCATATAACGGATCTTGTAATTGTAGACAGTGTTTGACAACAGTAGTTCAGCACTCTGTTACAGTCAACATGTGAAGAGTATGTTGCAATATGCGCCACATCTAAATGTGTGAAGTTCAATACTTCATTTTCAAAGGATGTAAGAAAAGGTCAGAATAGGCTCTAGGATGATCAAAGAAACTAAATTATCAGAAATTAAGTAAAAGCCAACGTCCAGCAGTTTCTGCTGTTCTCATTTCTATCTTTCACAAGAATGGCCCACAAGACCTGCAGCCTGGTATTCCATCTGTTGGCATTTTATACGTTCCACCTTCTCCTCCCGCCAAGGTTTCTATTTTTCCTCTTTGTCCTCTCATTCCACTGGCAGTAGGGTTTTCTTCTTCCACACCTGGGCTTCTATATTTTCTTTCTCCTTTACAGCTCCTCTGTTAGTCCCTCGAGAATAATGTCATGACACAGATCTTGCAAGATTATTATTGTTTTTTTTCTTTATCTGTTTTCAGTCATGTTTCAAATAAGATACCGGTATATAATTATAGAATAAGGGGCATATATAATCTGTCACTTTACAGGAAAATGACGACAACAACAAAACCTCACACAAAACCCCCTTGTATGAAATAACTGGTGTCAGTAGAAGAAAAGAAAAAAAGCAAGTAAGCAAGCAAACAATCAACTCTCACCCTCCTCAACCAGAGAGTTTACCAAGAAGCAGACTTTAAGATTGTTTGGAATTTGGGAAGGTTGATTTTTCATCTCTTTAGTAGTTTGTCTTTACTCAAATACAGAATGACTTTCGTCTTGCATAAATTCTTATTACTTATTACTTATTACTACTTTCCTCCCTGAAGAGAGAGGATATGGATGTAAAGAGTAGGAAGAGTAGGAACTGGCATCTGAGCCATAAAAAGTTTCCATGACTGGCTATAGGGTCTTGTGCAAATATGATGTTCTTTGTACCACCAAGATCATTTTAGGCAGTAGATGGGTCCAATGATTTTTACCTGTCTTCAGCAATTTGCAGATTTATGGTTATAGATTGAAAACTTACACAAACACATTAAGTGGAAAATTTAAATTGAATTCCCTTCAGAATATCAGTATATATATAAAATATGTTTGTCTGTAAGCAAGTTCAATATGAATCAGGAATTTTCACACTGTGGTTCATCACTAATTAAGCATATGAAATACTTTTATTTAAGAAGGGACTGAGTAGCATTTCTCCTGGATATCTTACAACTGAGGGAAAAATAATTTTGAATTCTGTACATTTCAGCGGGTGAGAAAGAAATGAGATCCCATTTATCAAAGAGACTTACATTAAGCTCTTTACATCTGCTTCTCATCAATCATATCTCCGTCATAGGTAGTGCTGCAAAATTCAATAACTTTTTCTTTGTCATTGAAGACTGCTTGAGGCAATCAAGAGACATTTCCAAATCCACCAATATGCATTCTACATATCACAACAGGGCAAAACACACATTCCCAGAGGTATCCCTTTTCTCTAAAACAGCTTAGCTGGAATTTGTTTAATTGGCTGAACTTCGTAACAGAAAGAAAATGAAGAAATTAAAAACAAACAAACAAACAAAAAACAACCCTCACACTCTCTCCAAGAAAGCTGAGACACAGATTATGAGAAATACAGGCTTTTTCTGTTTCTTTGTTTGTTCATTTTGTTTTTCCGAAAAATAAGTATTTTTCATCTGTAGACAAAGCAGAAGCCTGTAACACAAGTGCATTAACTGGCATGCCTTGAATATAAGTAATAAATATAAGTAAATACACTAAAATTGTACAACTGACAACAATACATAAATATTTTGTAACACTGTGATGGCATAGCTACATATAATGTATAAGTGTTTTAGGTAAGTACGTGAGCAATGTAACCACCGATGCTGCACTTCAGTAGCATGGAAAAATATGACAGGAGCACCAGAATTTGCAAGATGAAGAACAAAGAACAATAGAAGAACAAGGGACTTCAAATGGACAAGGTCTCCTGCTGAACATGCTGGAGCTGGTAGCTGGCAAAATCAATAACAAACAGTATTGGAAGTAGATGAGCCCCTCCCTTTTGATAACGAGTGAGAAGCATGAAAACATCAGGCATAAAGAGGAAAGATGGAGAAGAAAACAATCCCATTTCTCTCACTGACAAACTTTCAAAGTCTTATTATTAGCCCAAATCTAATTATTATGGAAAAAGAAATAAAGCAAAGCAAAGAATATTGAAACAGAAAAAAGTCTCATCAGTAACAGTACAGTGAAAGTTGGTATAAACATAATTTCTAGTATCTACCAAATTTCTATTGTAACATCCGTTGCACCTTGGAATCCTAATATGTACTGAATATTGGCATGGTGAGTCATCAGCATCCTGAGTCCTTTGTCATGGTGGAATATCAGGTTGATGGTGATGATTTCTCCCTCCTCTCTGTAAGATGCACTTGGCATTTTTATACATTTGCTAACATGTTTTACACTTTGCTTTTTCTTCATTGGTGTGAAACTCATGTCTGAATTTATTATATTTGCCTGGTTTACATACGTTAGACACTTGTACATTGTTTTATCTGAATATCTAATTTTATCTGAATCTGATTTTATCTGAAAACCTAATTTTGTTCAGTTCCCAGGTCTGCAGTTCACTGACCAATAGTGAGGTGTTTTTATAGTCTTGGGACTTCCAGTGCCAGTCTCTGTCCCCTCTCTTGTTATCCCATGCATGCCCTACACGTGCACACTGCATCTTGTATCCTGACTTTTCCAGGCTTTTATTATAACAGGTCTATATGCTTGTGTACTACTACATCAGTATGTTTGAGTTACAAATATTTCATTCTACACAGAGTAACTACTCCTTTCTACTGTGAAAATTATGATAATACTATGCAAATATAAACAAAATTAATCAGGCATAGACTCCTGCTCATTAGAAAAAAATGCTGTTACAGATAAACCAAGTGAAAACATCGCCCCAGCAGGTCAAGTTCAGAAAAAGCCTGACGAGCCTTAGTTCTGACACCCTGCAAACTCAGCACCCTTCAAACTCAGCACAAAGCCTGTGGTCTGTGACCAGCAGCAGTATTACTCTATTTCCAGGACTTGCAAGGAAAATGTGAAGCAGAAAAGGCTCCTACTGTGGAAATACTGTGGTTCATCTACACCGGAGTTGTACAGCCCTCCATGAAATTCTCCCAAGCCTTATTTCCCTCCAGCACCAAGCAATGAGGACACCCATCCTAGCCTCACAAGACACAGGAGCGGGCAGGAGGTGTGCAGCAGAGCAGGGAGAGTACAGTGCCTATATCATAGCACTTGTCTCCCTCCAAAGCTAACGAGGTGGGCATGTGGTAATTTTGACTCAGTGGGAAAGACAATGTGCAGGAGAAAGTCACAAGTTCCCAGCACCACATCTAAACTCTGATTTTGTTGTGGAGTGATGACCATGAGCCACCAATGTGCCCTTGCGGCCAAGAAAGCCAATGGCATCCTGGGCTGCATCAAGAAGAGTTCGGCCAGCAGGTCGAGGGAGGTCATCCTCCCCCTCTACTCTGCCTTGGTGAGGCTGCATCTGGAGTACTGTGTCCAGTTCTGGGCTCCCCAGTTCAAGAGGGACAGGGAACTGCTGGAGAGGGTGCAGCAAAGGGCTACCAAGATGATGAGGGGATCCAAACACCTCTCTTATGAAGAAAGGCTGAGGGATCTGGGTCTCTTCAGTCTGGAAAAAAGACGGCTGAGAGGGGACCTTATCAACACTTATAAATACTTAAAGGGTAGATGCCAGAAGGATGGAGCCAGGCCCTTTTCAGTGGTGCCCAGTGACAGGACAAGAGGTAATGGGCACAAACCTGAGCATAGGAAGTTCCACCTAAACACGAGGAGGAACTTCTTTCCTTTGAGGGTGGCAGAGCACTGGAACAGACTTCCCAGAGAGGTGGTGGAGTCTCCATCTCTGGAGACATTTAAAACCTGCCTGGACGCATTCCCGTGCAACCTGCTCTAGGTGACCCTGTTCTGGCAGGAGGGTTGGACTAGATGATCTCCAGAAGTCCCTTCCAACCCTATGATTCTGTGGTGAGAAATCATTGTATAATTGTATTTCGACCCTTCTTTTCACTGAGAGGTTGAATGAAGTAGATTCTTTTTGTTGAAAAATTAGTAAAATAAATGTTCTGGTAGTTTATTGTGCATTTGTGCATGGGCAAAAAGGCCCAAAGTGGGAAATTTGCTGGCTATTCACAAGCTGATGGACAGGGTAATATCAACCAAGTCTTAAGAATGAAATATGGTAAGTAGGAGTAAGTTACCACAGCTTTTAAAGGATAATAGATTTTTTTCTCTCCTCTCCTCTCTTTGTTTCCCCATTTATAACTAAACATTCTTATCTTGTCAGTTTTGTAATAATAATAAATAGCCTATATTATTCTTGTTTTGTTGTTGTGTTGTTCTCTTAACCCTCCACCATATTATAATGCATTTACATTAATGCTAGAAAGCGTTATAAGCACAACTGGTGTACATTTTGTTTAACCAAGGAAGCCATGAAGTCTGGCAAGAAGGAAGACCATCTGGAAAGGAAACAGGAGATTTGTTTCCAAAACTCATTGTTTTAATGTTTCTCATTCAGAAAATTATAACGTTGGTGGTTTTAGTTTGGTTTTGGTTTGAATTTTATGATGTTGGTTTGTTGGCTGTTTTTTTTGTTTCGTTTTGGTTTGGTTTGGTTTGGTTTGTTTTTTTCCCCAAAACTGTTTCTCTTGCGCTTTGTGTCATTACCTTCATTATTAAAGGCTTTGGATACCCAAACATTTTTCATATTTTTTGGGTTGTTTATTTTTTTTTTTTAAAGACAGTAAAATCCAACTCAAAGTTCTGTACATTGTAGGCATCCTGTGACACATGCCTTTTACTCCTGTTCTTTTTCTTTAGGTATGCCCAAGCTATTTGAGTCCTGCAGAGACAGTAAGTAAAAGGATTAAAAAAAGAATAGTCTTGTCTGCAGGCTCTCTGCCTATCATATCAGTAAGTTTCCATATGATCACAAATATATGAGAGATTTACATCAGTAATAGTCAGAGCTTTTAAAGTGATTAGTTTCCAGTCCCATCTATTCCATAAATGTGAAGGCTGAGAAAAGCTCTCTGAAATTTCTTGGCTCAACCTGCTAGAATAAAATGGAACATTATATCACATTAAAATTTTATTTTTATGTCCTCCATATCAAAGCAATAATCCCTTGCTAAAGAAACATGATAATGGTTCTACAGAACATCAGGCACAAAGTTAATTAGTTCTAATGCTAATGGTTTACTGACAAGCAAGACCTTTAAGTCTGCCACTCTGTTCTGAGCACTTGACTGTATTTGGAGAAAGTTATCTTTCAAAGACATCAAAGAAGACGATTTCAGTTTCTGGATCGAGTTTTCTCAACAGTTTTGTAGCACGCCATAAGTGGTAGATATGCTTTACAGGATCAATGGGAGGCATTATTATTCAAATGGCAGTAGATCTCCCAGCAACTCTGTTTCTGAACCTCCTGGTTGTGAGCCAACAAATGAGGAATGGAGGGAAAGCCTGTAATAAGAAAGGTGTTACTTGCTTTGATCCCAATTTGATGATAAACAGCTTGATATAGAAAAACTTTAAAAAATATCAGATATAATGTATAAAAGTTATAATTGCTTAGAATTTAAATATACTTTTAAAGTTAATGGTGCTCCTGTTCTACCAAAAATACTTTAGAATTCTTATACATTGGTTATGTTTCTATTTTTGTTTGATAATGTGCTCAAAGAAATGAAAGCAGCATGCATCTTCTATATCAAAAGCTTTGTTTTTGTTAAATCATACAGTGATTGAACAAAATAGAGAGGAAATAATTTAATCAGAGCATAACCAATAACAATAATATAATTCCTAATATTTGGAATACTCATTAAAGGGTAACAGAAGGCTGTCATCTCCAGTATTTGAACTTGGTTATTGATTTCATGGGGATTAATTAACACAATTCATAAGTGATTCCATGATCCACCAAATGGACTAGATACAGAACAACCTGCAGCCTACAATTTGAGAAAATATGATCTACGCATTCAAAGCCAGTGATCATAACCAGACAGAATCTGAAAACTGGAAGGAAGAAAATACTTTGCATCTCTATTATTTCCTTATACAAAGAAGATTTAAGTGGCTGATTATTTTCTACGTAGGAACAACATCATCTTGCTGGAAGCACTCAGATATTTTTAGATATGCATGAATGAAATTGTGCAAATGAGTTCCTTTCCCCTAAAATTCATGGCTTAATGGAAACTCTCAATTATTTCCACCAACACCAAAGCAACTTCAGAGATAAGCACCTTCCACCACCTATATTTATCACCTTCAGAGATAAAGACGGAAGTTAAAACCTTAATGCATGCATAGAGCAGCACCATTGACTATATTTCCATAAAACAACTTTGGGAGCTATATCCCATTTCCTGTTAAAAGAGTAGTAATCCACAAGGACCCAAAACCTAGATACTTTCAAGGAAGGTTTTAAAATTAGGAGTCTGTTTCCTGTTCTTCCACGTAACTGTAACTGTAACTGTATGGAGATACCAGAAAGGGCTTATCTGCTTTTTTATCCTCATGTATGTGTTTCAGGTGTATTAATCAAAAGCTTATCAACATGCAAGGCCACTTTTCAACAATTTGTAGAACAGAATTCATAAACATTATTAAAGGGAAAACAAACCATCTCAAGGAATATTGCTCTGTTTCAAGGTCTCCTACTCAGCTTTATATAAATCCTTATGTCTCAGCTGAAGTGAATGACATTTTACACCAACTAATAGATTGTCCTTTTATTATATTCTCAAACAAAATGAGAAGGTTTCTCTTTCAAATTGGATTTTGTGACTGCCATGTACATCTTTACGGAATGATGAGGACTTGGAAAACACTATCCAAGAAATTTATTTTTCCCTATGTATTTCAAGAGCATAGATGTTTTTCCTACGTGCACTTGTTTTCTTGCTTTGGTTCCCTACAATGCTAATGCTAATATTCTTATTAAAATCTTGTACATGGAGGGCCTTGCCTAGTGCAATTCATACTGTATATTTTGCTAAATGTACACTGCAAAAATGGTTAATTTTCTATTTGATGGGTGACCCTAATATGCACAGAAAGTAGTTAGTGCTACCAGAAACATACCTTTGGTGACCTTCAGGCAACCTAGAGCTTTTCTTTCCTATTTGAGGGATGTTATTTCAGAAAAGTTTTCTCATTGTTTCCAGAGAGTATAAGGTAGAGTTATGGATTGTATTACAAAATTGTACTAACCTGAATGATCAGTCATACTTCAGGAACACTGATCCCGGTGTCACCCCTATAACTTCAGGGAAAAACACAGGATCAAGGGTAAAAACTTATACAAATAAATAGGGAAATTGATCTCTCTTCATTTGACAAAGAGAAAAAGAGGCTGAAACTATTACAGAAATCAAAGTATGCCTAAAAAAATAATGAGAAGTTCAGATATAAAATATCAATTTGTGAACACCATTATAAGTTTTGTGGTTTAACCCAGCTGGCAACTAAACCCCAAAAACCAGCTCATTCACTCCCCCACAGAGGTATGGGGGGGAGAATCAGAAGAGTAAAAGTGAGAAAACCCATGGGTTGAGATAAAGACCAGACAGTCCCTGGGCAATGGCAGCCTCTGTTAGCCTCCACCACCCCCAGCTTTTATTGCTGAACACACATGGTATATGGTATGAGATATCCTTTTGGTCAGGTGGGGTCAGCTGTCCCGACTGTGTACTCTCCTATCAAGTTGTGCCTTGGCACTGTGTAAAGCACTGCTTAGGAATAACTAAAACAGTTGCAAGTCATTCTCTCTCTTTTAGAAAACTCTTTTAAGGTGGGATGAATTGCTCTTAGCAAGTGTCTGTCTCTTCTAATGATATAAAAGCTACTAGCTACTATAAAAACTACTAGCTCAGATTCTGAATGTGATTCAGCTACCCAAATATAGGTGTCTAATACCATGTCGAAAAACTCTTGGGTAACCTTCCTAGCCTCTAGATGCTGCCCCAAAACAACACAGGTGTCTCCTATGTTCCTGTCTCTTTAAATTGTAAACAGCTAAAAAGACAGATAAATTAATTTTTAACATTGTGCTGGAAATGCTTTGAACTAAAATTTCAAAACTAAATTCTCTGTATCTAGATGAGTATTGGCTTCAGCATATCTTGGTGCTGAGAAATAAAGCGCTCTGTCTGGACTAAGATGTAGAAAAGCAGGCTCTAATCTTTCAGTATCCAGGGCATACTCACGCTGCTCAAGTAATTAATTATGGAATGAAAGTTCAAGTTGTAATAAAATTTGAAGTGGCATGAATTAGTTCAACAAAATTGAAACTGGGGGACCCTGCTGATATTAGTGAAGTGGAGACAGTTGGTTTTAATATTTGTGTCACTCAGCAGAGAGATTTTCATTACGTGCAGTTCCACAGTATTAATCCATTTGCAAGAAGCAGACTACTGGAAATTCACGACAGGGAATTCATGTAGAAGCATTCAAAAAAAAATGGAACTTCAGTCATGCCAGTGCAGCATCACTGAACTTAGTAATGCTTATTGACTGCGATGAGTATAAAACCAATTTGTACACAAATGCCAAACGCGCAGAATAGATATACAAATATAATCGCAAAGTGTGGGATTGACCTGATTGCTAGAGGTAGCAGATGTTTAACCAAATGCAGAAGCCCACAATGCAAATACCATGACCTGAGACATCTCTGAACTACCTATATGGAGAGAAATTCATTTGAAAAGTGCACAAGTCAGGATATCAGGTGAGTCTATATAGAAAAATATCTGCTTCCATTCACTGACTAGAAAACAACTAATAGTACTAAAATAAGACATAAACAACCAGATAAGCCGTTTAAAATTAGGGGATATGAAACCTATCACAGCAATTGATATATTATTTTCTATTATTACATGCTTGCATATATTACTATCTCATACAATTATGTGACACATCATCAGTTGATGACATATTACATATTGGTAATGACATATTACACCTTGATAATAATCAATATGTAATATTGATTATTACAATCAATAATAATATTGATAATGACATATTACATATTGATAACAATACAAATTGTATTAATATTTCACTGTATTGCTATGTATAAAACATGATATGGTATGATATATTATAAATGATACTCTTTATAGTGATTAGTATTTTGGGAAATGTTCTTTTGTCAAGAAAATATTTTCTGTTTCATTGGTTTTTTTTCTTTTATTCCTTGTCTTATTTTGCACTGGCTTGCAGTTGTTTACATAAGGACATGAGGACAGGCTTCTTTCTTTAAAAGAAAATTATATTTGGGAAGTGAATTGAGAACCTAAATATAGAGGTTTTGTGCTATATTAGATACTTCACTTCATCCTATTTGTCCTCCAGCTGCCATTCTAGAAATGACTGAACCTCCTGTATGCCTGGTGTCATATTTATCAGCCCCAAGTAGATTTGTTGGGTATCAAAGACATTTAAAATGGCAAGGATGTATCTGTTCAGATATTAAATTTTGATGTTGATTTCACATTTTCCTACAATTTTCCTACCATAGAATACTACATGAAAGATTGATGTCATGTTTATGGGATTTGGATTAAAAATACTTCAGATCAACATGATGAATTGAGGCAAAATTATATTTTGTATCTATATGCTTCTGTAAAGCATAGATTTGGCTACTCAGCTGCTTCCTATGCAGTAAGACAGTGTAGAACTGCCTTTGATCTAATGTGGTTGCAACAAACTCAATTCCTGTATCAGATTTGCATCCAAGTCAAAATTATTGATGAGATTTTCTAAAGCCCCATGGCTACCTTTTCACCAGTGGAAATTAATGGGAGTTTTCTCACAGTGTCAATTACAGTGGCAATCAGTGAAGGACAAAATTTCAAGTCAGGTCCAGGGTCAAGAAAGCAGAAATGTATTTTATAGTCCCATTTTCTTACTGCTTTTCTTAGGAACCGGATATGAAATTATTCAGGATATGAATTTTTTTCAAAATGATTAAACACTAGTGTAAATGAAAAAGCTAGTGGTGCTCAAGACCTATGTTTGAAGTATTGCCTAAGCTTCCCTCTACTATGTGGGGTACTTTGTATTATCAAATACTTTAGCTTTGAAACAGGATTTTGGGCCATTGGACCTGATCTTCTGCTGTGAGAGGTAACCGTTTTTTTTAAATTCACTTGCAGATCTGCATTTGAAAAGGAGCTTATTTTTAGGTCTCAAAAGTCCTTTCACAAGGCTGCTTCAGAAATTCTTTAATGGGAAGGAACCTTTTGATAACCACTACTTGTGTTATTTGTTTATTTGGGTTTGTTTGTTTGTTTGTTTGTTTGTTTTTTCCTGCCCATAATTTGTTTCTGTACCAAAGCTGTCCTTCCGTTCAAACAGTATTTTTATATAGTTATAAACAGCAATCACATTCTCTCTTAGCATTTTTTTTCTGTACTAAACAAGCAAAATTATTTTATTTTCCAATTGTAAAACTCCATCCTATCAATCTTCCTCTGTACTAGCTTAGTTTGAGTTCATCCTTCTTGAACCATGGATGACTAAAGCTATATACTGTATTCTACAGAAAGGTACAGTAAGACTTTGAATGGAGAGAACAATTCCAGCTCTCTGTTTAAAATACCTTGTTGAACAAAAAACAGATTCCAGATGATTTCCTCATTCCTGAACTGACCTCTTTGTCACACTGTGATGAACTTACTACAGCGAGACAAGTTTCCTTTGCAGTAATTAACAAATAATAAGGTCCCACTTTGTATCAGACATTTTTGTTATTAGGCCCTTGGTCAACAATTTTACTACCTGCATTGTTTCATTTAATCCTATTTCTATCACCCATGTTTAAAAAGTTCTTTATACGCGCTAACTCAATCTTCTGTATTGCGAAGTATTGACAATGAGTTTCAAGTCTGTCTCAGAAGCAAATTTCATTAGCACACAACCAATTTTTATGCCAGTGTAATTCAGGGAAATACCTGTTCATTTTCTCTAGTTATTTTACTTCAGACTTATATTTCTCCTTTCAGTATTACCTGTTTCTATCTTTCTATGAGATAGCCATCAATTGCTCTGCAAACTGTCCATTAATTCTTATCTTACCCAATTCCGCGTGACACTATAGCAAACATTTCACTGTCTTGGAGGAAGAAGTGACCTACCAAATTTCCTGCAACTAGAAATAAGTTTTTTTATCACAGAAACTTATCATGTTAGTCCAGTATGATCTACCTCTGGTAAACTCAATAGAATTTTAGAATTAGAATTTCTTAGACTTCTTATATATTTTTTTTTTCTTACATACTAATGCTGAATGTTTACACTTTACTAAAAATATTAGAAAATTGTCCTATTTTTACTTTTATTGTTTCTGATACTCTTGAATCATGTGGTGCTACTCAGTTTTATATCCGGGTTAAAAATTTGCTTCTGGACTTGTAAATGATGAAGATGTAAGGCACAATGCTACCCCATTATGGTGATACTCCTTTCATATCTGATCTAGCTCACATGCAACTCCTTTGAGCTTTTGCACTGTGCTTATCTCCCATTTGTTACCAACTTTTGTGCAATTAGACAACTAGTGACTTTGAACCCATTTCACTGACATGTTAATAATCTTTGTCAGAGCTTCCAACACACCAAAATGGATCAAAATCAAAGGTGGATATACCTACCCCTTCTATTCTCAATGGGGTCCCTGAAAAAAGGCCAAAGGCCTTTAAAAAAAAACAATCAAACAAACAACAAAACAACCCCAAACAACAACAAAAAAAAGACCAACAACAAAAACCCAAAGCCCACAACAAAGCAAGGTGTTTTAGCACTAAACAAAACAGGATTAGAGGTCAATTTGTAGGTCTAAAGCCAAAGTAGTTCATGTCAGTATTGCTTGGTACTATTCCCCTCTATAGGAAACGAGAGAGAGAGAAGTAAATGCAGTGGTCCAAAACAGAAACAAGAATTGTACAAATATTTAAGTAATGAAAAAATGGGCCTAGTGCTTGAGATTGCTTCCTGGACCTCTTTTATTTAGCAATAAAAAGTGCAATAAATAAAAAAGGGAAAAGAAAGGGTCTTTTATACAAGTCTCTTACTTTTCACTGTTTCTTTTCAGGCAGATCCTTGCTTTAGGCTTGATTTCAGTCAACTCAGGGACTGGCAACAAATTCTGCATAGCTTCCTTTTGTTCATAGGAGATTACTTCTTGAACCTCTGAAGTTTGTCCATGCTTCTGTTCCCTGTTCTTCAGAAGCAGAATTCCTTAATCTCCACTTCTGCCTTACAAAAACAACAATCTTTTTGAAATTTCCTTCCCCCTTCCATACCAAGCATACCACCTGCTCTTCCAGAAAAGACACAACCTTCTCTTTCTCCAGAGAGAGGAGAGTATTAACATGTTTACAAAGGTATCATCTGTCACACTCCTTGATGTGAATTTTTGGAAAATGTCATGGGGATTATACCAAACCAATAGAATGAACAAGCTCAATGCAGTTAACATCAAATATATTAACACCATTTCCCATATGAAATATCACCTTTTGCACAGACACTTACAAATGTTGGATAAAAATCAAAAAATTATTGGGCTCTTTACATATGTAAGACTTGTTTAGGGAATCAAATCACTCGAGCAGGATGATAGGTCACTACATGGTTGGCAACAGAATTCTGTATTGCAGGTGCCCTTGCAACAGCACCTTCAGCTCAGTCAGGTGAAACGTCCTGAACTGCTGTTCTGCTGAATTTTTATATACAGCTGCCCCATGGTCCCCACTCCATCATATGCATGATTCATTGCTATTGGTTACATTAAAACCTGTACAAAATACCTCCTTCACTATGTAAAAAAGAATGTCCTACATGACCATTTCTGCATCTGCAGGAAGAGTTTCTATTGACTATTTAGAAATATCTATGTATGATTCCATCAATTTTGCAGCAGGAACCACCTGGGAAAGTCTCTGGGATGGCCAGATTGTCCATCCAGGAACAACACATTTAGACATAGTGCCTATCGGTCTATACACAGCAGAAGCTGCCTTGAGGAATCTTTGGGACTATCTGGATTTGATACCTGATGAGCTCTTATTAGTTAGCCAAATACTTTTCTGTGAAGGCAGTTTGGAATTCTATCTGGTGAAGCTAGAAACAAGGTGGCTGTTCATTGTCTTATCTAGGAAGGTGACTAGATAACTAGGAAGCTCTCAATCAGCCTGAGAATTAATGAAGAAGTACATGAATGTACACACAGACACAGCCCTGGTATGTAGACTGTAATAACGATACGAAATTTAATTTCAACCTTATGTTTATTCCATAAATATAATAGCTCTTGTCATACAGGAAATAACAATTTCATCACTATTCATCGGTTATTTTCCTGACTTTTACATTAATGCAGTATTTCAGTCAAGCCAAATATTAGTCAAGGCTGCATTAATGCTACTGAAATATATTAATACACAACTGCATAATATCCTAAGATCCATCTAAAAACTGCAATTTTATTTAAACTGTCTTCATTATCTTCTATAGATAATATCTCATGAAACTTTTACAAAGTATGAACCAATTATACTTATTATTTCTTTAGAAAATTATATGAATATTTGTAATTCTTGAATTTTATAATAAACCTTGTCAAATTCAAACCAAAATAATGCTGGAAGCAATTACTTCTTTCATTTACTTAGAGTATAGCAAAATGTGGTGGGCTCAAAATGCCTACTGCATGCAAAAATATTTTTCTATATGTTGTAGAACCTGTGCAGATTTAATTGCCAATTGTCATAGACTTCACAGCTGAGAAAGTATTTTTTTCTTGCAAAAAGCATGTGAAGGAAATATTATTCTTACTTGACAAAATGTCTTTTTCTGGCCTAACTGGCTTCTTTAAAGATACATGAAAAAACTTGTTGATGATAAGGGCAGGAGGTTTCAGCCCACAATAATAAATTTTACACTTAAACTGTACAATAAATGACCCATTTTATAAACACAAAGGCTACATATTTTAGCTTTTCCCAAAATCTCTCCCAGGAAATGAGGGTAACTAGAGCATAATATTATATCTACGTGTCTGACCAAAAGACTCATTAGTCAAGACTTTGGAGTTGAGATTAGATGCCTGAGAATGCTGTGTGAGGCTATTTTAATTACAAGAAGGGGGTTAGGACAGCTCAGAGGAAGGAATAGGTTTGGGGCTGTGGCGGTGTGCTCTCGCCTTTTTCCCGCCCCGGCTCCTGCTCAAACCATGGCCATCAGCGGGAGCCGTTATGAGTTGCACTTGAACTGTGGGAGATGGCTGGCAACATAACCAAAACACTGTCTGGAGTGGGAACCTAGGTATCTTGTTCCCATGAGAATATGACTATAGGTCAATTATCTTACTCCATAAATAGTGGACAGCCCAAAAGCCCTTTGAGCTCTCCTGCATGGCAGCGGGCTGCACAACAGGACCTCCCCGTGAGTGGGGACACTCGCTTAAGGTTCTTCTCCTCGAGGTTGAGAGATTCCTTGCCGCAACAGATTCTCGGTAAGTGACTAACAGCATGTTAAACTTTGAAATCTTAGCTAAGTGATATAAGGATTGATTGCGCATATATAATCGTTTAGACATAAACCGTTGACCAAGTCTGGGACTAGGACTGGATCCAGCCACACCTAGACTCCTCTCTGAGAAGGAGTTTAGAAAGCAAGGGGGTCCTTTCTGAACCTCGTGACTCAACAGGAGGGTCTCCCTGAGAGCTTGTCTGACCCTGGCCTCTATGCAGTAAATAATCAAGTGTACCCTGAGATTGAATCTCGTAAAACACTGTCGCATTCACAACTAACTTTGTTAAATCACTGTTTTATGTTAATAAACATTTCACTACTCTCTTACAAGTGAAGTTATTCACTCCACCCACGACATGGGCAAAGCTGTGTTTCAATGAACAAAATAAAAAGTGTTAAGCTTGCAGAAAATGACCCGAAAATGGAGTCCCTTTTTAGAACACTGCTCCAGAGCCTTGGACTGAAATGAATTTCCTGATTTTTACCATTTACAAGATAACGAAAAATAATGAAATCACAAAAATGAAAGCAATATATGTGTTGATTACACATTTTTAGAAAGGTTAATCACACTTTCTGTTGGTGGTCCATGAAGTATATGGCAATCTACTGCTTCCATGTGTTGCTCTTTTAGGCCATTTGGCAACATAAATTAATGTTCAAACAATTAGCCAGTACTCATAAAGGAACAATGCTTGACTTTATTTATGAAATGTTTTCTAATGAATATTTTGTCATTTTATCATCACCTACTTCCTTGCTTTATGGGAAACTGCCAGGGCACAACATGAGCTGGTGGCTCCCTGGGCCAGTGTCAGGGCCTCCCCACGGGCATCTGTCAGGGCAGGGCCTGGAAGCCAAGGCCCATCCCACCACCCCAGCCAAGAGCAGGGCAGCCAGGGGATGGCAGGGGCAACCCCAGTCCAGCATATCAGGCTTGGGAATGGGGATTGGGCCAAGGATGGCCTGGGGGTGGGACCCATGGCCGGGCATGGCAGGCCTGTGGGGACCCAGAGACCAGCCCTGCTGCGGCACGTCTGGGGCGGGGGTTTACAGTCCCAGGGTGATGAAATGGGGTCCTGAGTCATGGGCAGGGTTGGGGGGTGGCTCTAGGGGGGCTGGGTAGGGACAGCAGGACCCTGACAGGAAGAAGGTTTATGTGATCACGGTTAGCATCTGTATGTATATAGGTTTATATGTATTTTTGACCATGAATACCTCTTTCCCATGCCAATAACTTTGGAATATATTGACTGGAATTGGTTCCAGTTGACAGAGGAAAGTGGTTCTATAGGTCATTGGATGTTTTTCATGCTGTAAGAAGTGAAGGAAGCAGTTGCAGGTAACATCCTTCCAATAAATTTAAAGAAGTAAAAGAAACATTAAAAGTACTCAACATTAGAGCATACATTTATGAAAGAAACACGACTCTCTTGACCAAGCACCATTTAGGACTATAGTCATCTGAAGAACCCAGAGTTTCGGCTACCTATCCATGTCAGGATGCATCTGGACAATTTCATATGGGAGTAAGAACTGAACTATGAAGCTGGTAAGATTTTTGCCTGGCCCATCAAATACACGCGTGGGTTTCAGCTACCCATGAGGGGTGTACAGCACCAGAGGGAACCACAACAGCCAGGAAGGGGAGTGATCGTAACTCCTGCAACCTAGAAAGAGGAGATGGGGTTGGGAGGCTGTGCACTTCTAAGTCCACCCATGTAACTGCAAGCACATGCACATTATTAAAACATTTTGGGATTATAGATGGGCCACCAGAAAATTTTAGTTGTGTATTAGTGTTTTGCAAGTGTCTAGCACTGTAGTTTATCTGTCCTATTGCTATTGTTGTTCCTGAATGGATAGTTCCATTATTGTGGCTTAATTTCATGTTACTAACAAGTCAATAACCCTCTTTGATTCTGATTTGGTTTACATTAGGTGAACTGAGAAGTGTTTCCCTGTGACTCTTTGTCCTGTTTACAGTACTGCTTGCTGCATTTTACCTTTTCCCTGTTCTGCCTTCTTATCTGAGACCTCAGTTTACAAAACAGACTCCCTACATCTTCAGGATGATCTCTGATTAATGCCTTTCATTGGATCTTACCAACAGTCTTTCATTATTGATGCTTTTGACTAGCAGAATTTCAGAATTTTTGAATGCCTGATTTGTGGTGAAAACATTAATGAACAGCGAAATACTGTTGTTTTTTTTCCTTTTTTTTTTTTTCCAGTGTTCACTCTGAGTCTCAGAGAATTTACCACAAGTCATATGGATCTTCTAATAGGAAGAACAATTCAAACTGAATTGTGTAACAATAAGAAAAGATCATATAAAAATTGTAACTTGGTTAAAAGGTCTATCAGAAGGTACAAATACATAGAAAGACAAGCTTCATTTGTGTGAATGAAGATATTATAATGAAAAAAGCTTTTGCTAAAAGGTTTAGAGCTCTATTTAAGGTAAAATTAAAAAAAAAAAAAGCTTATAAAGGTAAAGGCAGAAAAATTATTATAATTATCAGGTCTCTCCTTCTGCATAAATTGTCCATAGAACTACACCCTATTAATTTCTATTATATGCAGAGTAGGTCTTTAGGGAAACATGGTCAGAATTTAAAATTCTTACTTTGGAAGAATCTAAAATGAGCCTTGCTGGTCTTTTTATTACCAGTAAATTGTCTTTTTACTTAAAATAAAAGCCCTTTGCTGCATTTAGATTTCTGCAACTTTATTTAACAGACAGTTAAAGCAAGAACAAATTGTAGAAAGGTAGCTGTATAAATTCATCTTTCATCCATCAGGTATTATCATTACTTTGTCAATTATTTTTTGTCCACTTTAATTTCAAATTTATGGTCCGTGTGAAGGTAATAGACAGTGATCAAGTCAGTGCCTTAATTGTATCTTTGATAATTCAACAGAGGTCTTGCAATCTTTTACTGTAAAGTACACATTCCAGTCTTTCAGTGATTGTCACAATTCTTTCTGGTTATTCAGATACCTACTGAATTGTGGATATCAGACACATGATCCTAGATATCTCACCGGTTCCAAATATAAATAAATGTAACCTCTTCTGCTCTGTTTTCTCATGTTTGTACATGTGTGACTCCTAGCCTTTTGCTCAGTCTGACACGGCATCATGCTTCACTAAATTTAAGACCATTTGCCAGACCCCATGGCAACCATCTGCAGGACCCCATGTTCTTCTTAGGGTCACTGCTCCATGGATTAGATTCCATAAGTATGATGCACAGTTACATTTATTCATAGAAGAATACATATGTTTGTGATGTTTTAAATTGAGCTTTATACTACTGTTTATCTATAATCTCAATTATATTTTTAATTTTCTTGTATTTCTGGGTCCTGCAAACTTTATTAACAAAGCATTATCATTCATGGGACTACAGAAAGGAAGAGGGGTAGTCTTATCACTAAAGTAGGGAAGGCCAATGTTTCTTTGAACAACTGAAGAAATTAACATTTTCGTCTTAAAACAAAAAAAAATGGCAAATTATAATAAACTATGGTTTTCTCTCAGAAGGACAAAGTTCTTCAGAAAAAGTTAGTTTCAAAAACAAATGGTCTGCCTGTCTTTCTCCTCTTATGGTTTGCACCAACACGTGCTGGTTATTTTTGGTGCCACAAGAGAAGAACAAACTCTCTCAAGAAAGATAAGTATTTCATTAACTTTCTAGAAAAGGTAATAGCCAGTTATAAAATCTTACATCCCTTCTGATGATGGGAACCCTGGTTAATACAGCATTAGATGGACCTCTAGTGTGGCCATGGCATACTGCACAGGTCCTGTCCAAGGTGACATTTGTGAGTATTGTGGTCTTCAGAGATTTTATAAGGCTTTCTGAAAAGAACCATGCTAGAAAAGAACGTTTATATGAGATGTTGCTTCACTTCAAGATAGAGGCAAAGACAGGCCAGTGGCATTATTGCTGTTGCAAGTGGGTGTAATCTCCAGACTCTTCTGTTATTGTCAGCTAGCTGGGTTCATTTCTGTGAAGGAATAATATGTACAGCACAGCACAGTCCAGTCCAGAAGGTCAAGTGGTATGTGCAACACAGCACAGTACATGCCTGCTTAGGTTAGTTGTTATGTGGATCATTAAACTCAAAGTACAGCAGTCCTACAGTCAGGATTATCACATCTTCCCAAGTTTGTCTGAATGAAAGGCAAAGGATTCAAACATCACTTACCATCTTTCTCTGTGGTGGCTTTGTCTCAGCCAAGTTTTTGGTCTTCTCTTTGTTGCCAATGTTCATGTTCTAATAACAATTTTCTTTTTTCCTGATTTTAACCAAGATATGTTGTTACTGTTTTTGTCAATCTCTTTAGGATGTTAATCAAAGACCCTTTAAAAAAATAAAAAAGTCGTTCTAAAGCACTGCATTTTCCCATCTCAAAACTTCTACTTGAATGGCTCATTAGTATTAACTTTATAACTTATTGCTGACCTAAAGCATTAACTAGACAGACATTTTAAATTTCAGGGAACTCTAGCAGCACTTGACTGTCCTTTGATCTATCTACCACTTAGTCTATCTACATATTTATATGTCTATAGGCAATAATATTTGCCTTAGTGATAGTACTTACTCTAGCTTTATCATTAAAGAGTCTATGTGAAGAAGTGAACTTGAAAGTACACACAAGACTTAAAAACTAAAGATAGGACAAAGTATGTGAAATTAGGTTGCCATTTAACAAACACAAGTTTACATAAAGAATGAACATATAATTATATTTCTATTGATATGATAATATGTTAGAGAATCTTCAGATGCTTAATTGGAAATTATCAAGGCAGCTGCAAATCAAGTAGCTTTAACTGCATATTTACGACTGTAATATCTTTTATTCATTCATCTGGTAATTTTAGATTACCCATTTTCAGTAATCTATGCTCCTTTAAAGATCGTTTTGTCTCTTCTTGGATCTTTGCAATGCTGTTTATTCAGGCCAAATAACACTGAATGCAGGAGAAATTTTGTCAGATTGGACTATGAGACAGAGCTGTTTGTTGGCATTTTTTTTTCTACAAATATGCCTTTTGATACTAACTTGTGATTTTAGTATTTTCAAGACAATTCAAGGAGTCACATGGGGGCAAAATCAGAGTTCCAAGTGACAAGTCTATTATAAATGCTGTACTTACTTTGCTCTGAAGCCTGAATATGTGAGAAACAATGACAGGGTTCTCTGTCCTTATTGCTTTGAAAAAGGAAGTTTGTAATAGAGTTCTTTAGAAGTGGCGGCAAGTAGGGGAAAAAAAAGAAATAAATTAGTTGATTTGCATTTGTAATTATGGCGTATACATGACATATAATCTCTTATTCCTCTAGGCCATGAACTAAAATGAATGTACCTATGCAAGATTTATTCAAATTTTCAAACTTTGGAAAAATTACAAAATTTTTAAAGCACATGGCCTTTAGCACATGAGGAATGGAAGACCATTCAGATCATGTCTAAACCCCTAGTAATGCTGTCAGATCATTTCGTCCATTTCATTTTGCTCATTTCATTTGATGGACACCACTCAGGAGATACCAGGGGATTTATCTCAACACATACAGACACTTTTAGGTCACTTGAACTTTTAGGCATCTATGTTGGAATTAAATTAACCACATGTCAAATACTTGTATTTGTTTCCTTTGATTGTAAAGGAAGCTGAAACACAGCTATCCACACAACAAAGCTCCAAAAGGTGAAGCTTACTTCTTAGGTGTACAACAATTTAAAATGAGATAACATGCTGGTAGCCTACTTTTTAACTAACGAACTAGGAAATTGTTTATTCATTTGACTGTTTCTTTGTTTTAAGCATAGAAAACATCTGATTAATAATTTCACATACTTTATCTCAGGAAATAGTAATCCAAGAGAAGACATTTCATAACTAGAAGAAGCAAGAACTAACCCTGGTATTGACTATAGTCACTTAAAGGCAGCAAACTTTTTGCTATGCTGGCATGTATCTACAGTGAGTTTGAATGTAATTTTTTTTTTTTTCATTAAAATACTCCTTGGGAATGACATTACAGACTTTTTAGGATCTTTCATGTTTGATCTGACCCTTATTGGCATTTTTGCTTGGTCTCAGTGGATTATATTTCCACAATTCTGTAAGACAAAGGCTAGTTTGTGTTCCACCACGTATATCCCCAAGTGGGAAGGACCTGCACTGTTGAAGTTCATGGAAGACTGTCTCCTGTGGATGGGACCCCATGCTGGAACAGGGGGAAAGAGTGAGGAGGAAGGAGCAGCAGAGACAATGTGTGATGAACTGACCGCAACCCCCATTCCCCACGCCCCTGTGCTGCTGGCGGTGGAGGACGTAGAGAAATCAGAGCCCAGGAACAGGGAGGGGTGGAGGGATGATGTTTTTTATTCATTATCCTACTCTGATTTGATTGGCAATAAATGAAATTAATTTCCCCAAGTTAAGTCTGCTTTGCCTGTGATGGTAATTGATGAGTGATCTCCCTATCCTTATCTTGACCCATGAGCCTTTCATCATATTTTTCTCCCCCTGTCCAGCTGAGGAGGGGGAGTGATAGAGCAGCTTGGTGGGCACATGGCATCCAACCAAGGTCAACACACCACAGCTAACTATTTGCAATTTGTATTACATAATATAGAATTACTGATATTAAACAGTGGCTTCACAACTACTTCAAGCCATGTGTCTAACTGAGTGAAGTCTGACAAAACGCAGAAATCAGGCACGATATATTTTTATTAAGTTGACTGCCTGCTCAAAAGGTTGTGTTTTTATTCAAATCAATCAGTTCTCCATTCTGTTTTTAGTCTTGCATGAGCTGCAACAAAAAGCATGGATCTGTTAGAGTTAGCCATATGTATTGAACATATATGTGTGTGTATATATATGTCCTGGTTTGAGGTAAAACAGAACGCATTTTCTGTTTTGTAATTTTACTTTTTAGCTGGGCCTCTTCTAACTGACTAAACTCTGAAATTAACAGCATATTGTTCAGAAACTGTTCACTCTCAGAGTGGTAAGACCTGATTATACCAAGGAACAGTATGCACGGAGGCTCTTGCTTATACTTATTGCTATAACAACCAAGGTCAGATAACTTTGCTATTTGCCCCGTTAGAGGGTCGGAAACAGAGAAGCGTAGAGGGGTCCCATCTGCAGGGAGGAGCGAACAAGACAGGTGACCCAAAACTGACCAACAGGGTATTCCATCCCATCTGCATCACACTCAGTATAAAAGCTAAGGGATCAAAGGGGCAAGTCTCTCTTTCTTCAACGGCCGACATCCGAGGAGGATCCTGTCTGCTCATCTGCCTTTGATCCCGATCCGAGCATTCCTGACTCCATATCTGGAATTCAGCTCCTGTCCGTTGCTGAATCCAGTCTGGGACTTTCCCTGTGTCTGCTGGCGACACGATTGTTATCCTGGGAGCTGGATATGGTTTTGTATATATTGTATAGGCTTTTTTATTATTATTATTCTATTATTATTTACTATTTCCTTATTTATTATTATTTTCATTGAAGTAGTTTTGTTCTTTTTTCTAAACTCATAAATCTCCTTATCTCTTCCTCTCCTCTCTTTAGAGGAGGCGGAGGGCATTCTGATTGGCCAATCCAGCCAAAAGCATGACAATATAAAAATTAAAAACTAATTATAACAAAACATATTTAAACTTGACATGTATATAAAAAAAAGCAAGGTTCACTTAATGCTCCTGCTCTAAAAGGTTTTGTGTCCTGAGAATGTGAATATGAAAACACTGGAGACAAAATTAAAGTCACTTATAGCAGTTATGAGCAAAGGTCCTTGAAAAGAAAATGACATGGTTTAAGAGTAATAGTTAAACAAATTATTTCTGGTATTTCTTGAGATTTGGGGGGAGGGGTTTCATTGAGAAAAATAAATAAATAACTGAACAAGTGAATATATTTTAGATGAAAATTAAGTGATTCACTATTCCTAATTGATTTTTCAATCTACTTCTCTAGTTCACAGACCCTCTGCATTCACAAAGATGAGATGGATAGTTAAAAAAATTGGGCTGTGAACCTGGGAATATCAGAGAGATAAAACAATGGAGACAGAAAAAAATGTAAAAGACAATTTATAAAAAGCAGGCTTACTCTGTCAGCCTTATACTAGTTTCCTTTCTACGCCTTCCTTCTCCTTCATGAAATTGCACACTACTTAACCCAGAGAACATTAAAAAAAAGTACAAGTAAATTTAGTTTTCAGTATAGAATCATAGAATCATAGAATCTTCATGGTTGGATAGGACCTTTGAGATCAGCAAGTCCAACCATACACACACCAAAAAAAAAAAAAAAAAAATCGCAAACCACCACAAACAAACAGCCTACAATTTCTGCCACTACAGCATGCCCTGAAGTGCCACATCTAGACGTTTCTTAAATACCTCTAGGGATGGTGACTCAACCACCTCCCTGGGCAGGCTCTTCCAGTGCCTGACCACTCTTTCACTAAAGTAATTCTTCCTAATATCTAATCTAAACCTCCCCTGCCGCAACTTCAGACCATTTCCTCTGGTCCTGTCATTATTCACCTGGGAGAAGAGGCCAACACCCACCTCTCTCCAACCTCCTTTCAGGTAGTTGTAGAGGGCAATGAGGTCTCCCCTCAGCCTCCTCTTCTCCAAGCTAAACATGCCCCGCTCCCTCAGCCTCTCCTCATATGACCTGCTCTCCAGACCCCTCACCAGCCTGGTAGCTCTCCTCTGGACACGCTCCAGCACTTCCATGTCCCTCTTGTACAGAGGGGCCCAGAACTGAACACAGTACTCGAGGTGAGGCCTCACCAGTGCCGAGTACAGAGGGACAATCACTTCCCTACTCCTGCTGGCCACGCTATTCCTGATACAAGCCAGAATGCTGTTGGCCTTCTTGGCCACCTGGGCACACTGCTGGCTCACGGTAAACTGGCCATCCACCAGCACCCCCAGGTCCTTTTCTGCTGGGCAGATTTCCAGCCACTCTTCACCAAGCCTGTAACGTTGCTTGGGGTTGTTGTGACCAAACTTCAGGACCCGGCACTTGGCCTTATTAAACCTCATACAGTTGGCCTTGGCCCATCAATCCAGGCTGTCCAGGTCCCTGTGTAGAGCCTTCCTACCCTCAAGCAGATCAACACTCCCACCTAGCTTGGTGTCGTCTGCAAACTTACTGAGGGTGCGCTCAATCCCCTCATCCAGATCATTGATAAAGATATTGAACAAAACTGGCCCCAAAACTGAGCCCTGAGGGACACCACTGGTGACCGGCCGCCAAGAGGATTTCACCCCATTAATCACAACTCTCTGGGCACGGCCATCCAGCCAGTTTTTAACCCAGCAAAGAGTACACTTGTCTATGCTATGATTTGCCAGCTTCTCCAGGAGAGTGCTGTGGGGGATGGTGTCAAAGGCCTTACCAAAGTCCAGATAGACAACGTCCACAGCCTTCTCTGCATCCAGAAGGTGGGTCACATGGTCATAGCAAGAGATCAGGTTGGTTAAGCAGGACCTCCCTTTCCTAAACCCATGCTGGCTGGCCCTGATCCCTTGGCTGCCCTGCACTTGCCATGAGAGCTCACTCAAGAGGATCCTCTCCATGGTCTTTCCTGGTACTGAGGTCAGGCTGACAGGCCTGTAGTTTCCTGGATCCTCCTTCCGACCCTTCCTGTAGATGGGCATCACCTTAGCCACCCTCCAGTCATCTGGTACCTCCCCTGTTGACCAAGAGTGTTGATAAATGATGGAGAGAGGCTTGGTGAGCTCTCCCGCCAGCTCCCTGAGTCCTCTTGGGTGAATCACATCCAGTCCCATAGACTTATGTGCGTCTAGGTGCAGAAGCAGATCATTGACTACTTCCTCCTGGATTATGGGTGGGTTGTTCTGCTCTCCATCCATATGCATGTTTTCTTTTTAATTTAAAGATTGTGTTTACCTTACAACACGGGTATGTTTCCCTTTAGAATATGGCCCATGATGTAAACACCGTAAAAAAAAACCCATAAAATCATCTTGATACCCAAGTTAGTCTATAGTTTAGGAGACAAAGGAGGATGACCAAACTCCGGTTCATTGGAGTGTTACCTACTACTGATTTTGCATATCTTCAGTTATTTAGAAAATGCTGTTTCTTTCCTTGCAGAGAGAGTTACCTGTCCTAATTACCTCTCAGACTGCAAAATACTTCCCTGAGAAAATTGTGGTATATATCAGTGCTGCTGCTTTGCCAAAATGTTTTTTTTCTCCTGTTTGCTAAATGCTCTGTTAATGTTGAGGAAGGTGTCCTTTTCTAAAGTAGAACAGCTAATTCCCCCAGAGCAAAAAACATTCCTTTGTTATAATGAAACACACTATCAGAATAGAATATCAAATGGAAGAGTATATATATTTGTTCTTCCTGTCTCAAAACTACTGTACACAGTGTAACAGAAGCAATGAAATGCAAGCAAACGTAATCAGTGCCTTTGGTTTTACTAATAATCTAATGAATGGAATAGCCAGAAATATCTCAGGGCATAATAATATTTCTAATAATTTTGAAAATAAAAAAAGAAGTTCACTTAAGAGGCTTGAATTCTGTAAGAAGGGTCTTATGACCTTGACAAGGAGGCAAGTGGTAACTTATAAAAGATAAAATTACCTCAGTATAGGTGAGAATGAACATCAGTTGGACTGCTGAGAAATTGTCTCATTTATGCTACTTCACGAAATACACAGGAAGTTGTTGCAAGGATAAATATATTATTTTAAATTAACTGGTTTTTTTAGAGCCTGATGCATACTAATGCCCTAATTAACCATTTTGACGACTCTCAGAATGAAATAAATTGCAACTAACTTTACAGGTCTATACTGTGGACATTGCTCAGCTCTGAACTTTTGATACATGATTCATCCAAGCAGAAATAGACATCGACTTTATGATGAGATGACATTTACTTACAAATGTGTGCATCTCCATAGATGACTGTATAGAGAGAGAGTTGAGTGACCAGCTCAGTTGTAGACATATGAATTTATTTTTAAAATTCCAGTTGCACAGACTATTCACCAGAACTCTGTCCTATATGTTGTCGATGTGTTTCCAGTAAGCTGTCTTTCAAAAAAAAATATTTCCATGTCTGGACAGATAAAAATATATGCTCCATTTTCTAGAGGTCAGGCACCAAACACTGTAATATCTTTGCTTCTTTGTAGTATTTTTTCCCTGCTTCTTTTAACAATACTCAATAAGAATCATCAACAACAGTCAATGTTTACTACATGAATGCTTTGAATGAATAACTTTGTATGAAACTTATGTTTAATCCTTGTTATGGATTGCATTCGTACAGATTGTAAGAAATGTATTTTCTTTGTACTGTTATTTCTGCAATAACATTACTACACTAAATTTAAAGGATTTGTTGAAATCTACTGAAGTCTACTGAAAAAAGGACAAATTAATCTAGAAAAAGATACTTCTGTTTAAAGAAAATAAAAATGTGCACATATTTCACTAGATCAATTTATCACTTAATTTTTCCATTCACCCATAGTGTTCAAGGTTTTGATCATAAATTACACCAATATCTCTGTTTGGCAAAATTTCAGTAATTGTAACACCACCATTTAATTTTGTTATGATAGTTGTACCTTCACAGGACAAAGTGGAGTCTGATAAAAAAATCTCATTGAAGTAAATTGAAAAATTAGGCAGCTGCAGGAATAAACATTTTTGTTCATATATGGATCTTACTATATAATTTCTATTTATCATTTAAATCTGTAATATATACATATATTTATCAACTTTATAAATATATGTTTGTGTGTGTGTATATATATCCCCTAGCTTCTGAGAATACAATCTTCTTGACTGAACTTCTCAAATGATCTCTCAGTTACATAAAAGTAATGGATGATCGCATGATGTGAAAAATGGTAATATTTTTTATTTTATCTTTTATTATTGCATAAATGTTTTATATTTCTTTTACATATTTACATTATAACAATTCCAAACACGAGATTTACTGCTTTTCTTCTTACAGGCTGAGAAGCAAGGAGCTAATTATAATTTTCAATTTTCAATTCAGGCATTATACTTATCTTCATCTGCTTTATTAAATAAAGATATATTATCTACTATTGCATATGTTGATAAAAACAAAACTTTTTTTTTTTTTACACTTTTTTTTTTACTCAAAAACTCAGGAGTTCATGCTGACTTGAAGACTAATATCAAAAGGCATGGTTCATTTATATATTTGACCATAAACACTGAGACTGCATATCTTAAAAGTTCTTTTTTCTAACAAAAGCCAAGAAAAAAGCGGTGAAGATTTCCGCAGACTTATTCCCTCTCATTATGCCAACTCTGTTGAAAACAAAAAAAAATAATTCCTAGTTTCATTGTCATTGCTGCAGTTGACTAATCAAATTTTAAGGAACTTTAAATAAGAAAAGTAATGTAAAGCTAGACAAATTCAGTGTCCCTTGACTGAAACAAAAACTGAAACAAAATAAAAATTCTTACAATTTTTTGTACTTTTCTTATAGGCAGTTATTAGCAATTTTTCTAGCAGTGACCTTGGCAATAACATACTTGTTCATATTCAGCTAATCTGCTAGTTGTGCACCTCTGCATAGAAACTGGTCAAAATAAAATTTTACTGGTGTCATCTTTATCATATGTGATACCATAATGTAACTGCCACATGCAAAGAAAAATAATTTAAAAGTAAACTAATATAATGTTAATGGTCTTACAAAAAGAAAACTTTTATAAACTCAGTAGATCTAAATAATCTTAGATTCTGGTTATGGTTCTTTTTCTTCTTTGCTTGACCAGACCTTTTAAGGGTAACATTTTCATGTTGTCTTGTATTTGCTATCAACTTCCATGGGCCACTAAAACTATGAAAAAATAAATAAATAAAAAATATATACACACACATAGGATGTGATACATTATTCATTCAAATACATTTTTCTATCAAAAATCTGTTCTTGTCGTGTAATGTTCAAAACTGTAATTCTGTAATGACTAAAAAAAAAAAAGAGATATCTGTATTTTTATCTCAACCAACAATGTGCCTGAGATAATACAAGACGTAAGTGTAAGCTAGATTTATTTTATTTGAACTTCTAGATCCATATAGCTATGGATCTATATACTGACAGAGACCTAGGACCATTTTTTCAAATTCATGCAATGCATTTGCACTATGAAATTGTAATAATTTCTTAATTCAGATCTCTGAATTAGGAGAAGATGTATATAGGATTCCTGTGCAGCTAAACAGTTACCAATTGGTTTTGCTTTTAAAGAAAATTTATATTATGCTGTCAGGGATGGAGCAATGCACTTCACTTGTAAGAGAGAAACAGCAATATATTTATTGATATAAAACAGGGATTTGACAAAGTTTGATGGTAAATGAGACAGTGTTTTAACAATATTTGAGAAGGCAAGGCACACTTGGTTATTTACTGCACAGAGGACAGGGTCAGAGAGAACTGACAGGGAGAGCCTCCCATTCAGTCATGAGGTCCAGAAAGGACCCCCTTGCTTTCTAAACTCCCTCTCAGAGAGGAGTCTAGGTGCAGCTGCATCCAATCCTAGTCCCAGACTTGGTCAATGGTTTATGTCTAAAGGATTATTTATGTACAATCAATCTTTTATATCACTTAGCTAAGATTTCAAAGTTTCGTATGCTATTAGTCACTTACCGAGGACCTGTTGCAACAAGGAATCTCTTGGCCTTACCGAGGACCTGTTGCAACAAGGAATCTCTCGGCCTCGAGAAGTAAAAGTAACCTTGAGCAGGTGTCCCTGCTCAAGGGGGCATCCTGGCTCGCATCCTGCTGCCATTCAGGAGAGCTCAAAGGGCTCTTGGGCTGTTCTTTATTTATTGGGGTAAGATGAATGACCTATAGTCGTATTTGCATATTGACCACAGTACCAGCATTGCTCAAGTTAGCCCTTGGCTATTGTGTTGTTATCTGTCTCCCCAAAACCACTTTGAGCCTGATGCAGCCATCATGACTACATGCACCCATTGTGACCACCATGGGTGGTTATCACTTGGGCAGAGTTATGGGAGATAAAGGTTAGGTTGGCAAAGGGGGAGCACACCATCACATTGCAGGAAAATATTAAAATAATTTTTCTCTGTGTCTTTATATCACAGAAGAATCATAAAGGATATCTTTATCATTGCTTTTTCCTCCACTGATCAATTATTATTCTTTGACTGGTAGAGCTGAAGAAGAAAGACTGAAAGATAGATCCCAATATTTATGTTTATTTTAAAGGGAGGTATTCGCCACCAAGCCCAGAACACACAGAGCATGGTATTATAAAGTAGATACTGTGTTATAAAGTAGGTACTATACATATAGAAAGCGCTTCAGCTTTGTCCATGATTGCATGCTTAGGTTTCATTCCAGAGGAATCACTGGAGGCGAGTAGTGGCAAGCCTGAAGGTCTCTTCCTGACATGTTTCAGTGCAGCCATGATGGGTTCTCTCAGGACTGGGATTAAAAAGACTTTCATTCAGCCTATCTGCTCCATAGTGTAATGCAGTTGTTATTGATATTTTCCTCCAGTACAAATAGGATGGAAATGATGCTTTTCTCTTGTTAAGCATCTCATCAGAGCTAATATTTTATTTCACTGATAATGAGACAATTAGACATTTGAGCCCTTGTTCACCAGTGCAATAACTTAGAATTAAGCCTATATAATACTGTTGATACCAGCAAAGGTATTCCAGCATGTGGCATGCCATAACAGCAAAAATGTCCCTGAAGCATGAAACAGAGATTGATTACTGGAAGTTTTAAAAACAGAGGCTGATTGTTTAAATGTTTCAGCAAGCAATTATTGACTTTTTTATCAGATCTGTAATTGTAATTAATTATATCTTGGAAGCTGTAGGATCTGGTTTATCAGTAGTTTCATGGATTAAACACAAAATTGATTTCACTTAGTTGTTCTACACTTCACTACTCTGCTCAAAGGCTGTTACTTTTTCTTTTTTTTTTTTTTCTTGTTAGCTGAACACTCTTCTCCTCCCATCCAATACTGTTATTGCAATGGTTAATCTGCTTAATGTTTCAATGCTTCCAATTTCAACATAGTTTTCATAATTTCCATTATTTGCCATGTGCCTAAGTAATAGTGATTCATGATATTGTAAGATTGTATTTCTTCATTCAGGTGTTAACTAGTACACAGGCTGTTCATACAGTTAGGGTCATGTTCTTAAGATACCTGAAACATGAATCTAAGAAACCCACAATTTGTCCACATAAGTAAAGAAATAAATAGGAGTGCTAGGAGTCTGAAATCCTGAAATTTTCTCCTCCTGACACTGGGAAGGTCTAGGTTATCTATCTACTACCATGTCCACCATAATCAATGTGAGTGTAATTTAGAGATAAGTTATGGCACTTATATGTTCAGGTGCCTAAATATAGAAATGGATTTAAGCTCAGACATCTAAATACTGAGTGACCTATTCAGTTGCTTAAATACAGGTGTCTAGTGTTTTTTTAGATGATATATGGTATTGTCTCTGAGCTCAGGCTGCATCTTCAGCTGGTCTAAGGTGTCCTGTAGGCCATCTGTAATACATCTGCCAACCATAGCTGAAGCTGTCTCAGCTAACCTAGAGTATGTAAGAGCTGAACAGACTCACGTTCAGGCACCTGATTCAGTGCTTGAGTTGTAAATTCCCACAGTAGTCAAGATAAATCTTGTGCTAAATTTATTTGTGTAAATCTAGTATCTTGTGCCATTTCAGACAACCTAAAGTATTTCACCTCACCTTCTCTATACCTTGTATCATATTGTTACCTCTGTTCTATACCTCGTATCATATTATCAGTATTGTGCAGATGTCTTGGATATCTTAGAAAACATCACAGAGCACAGGATGTAAATGCACAGGCAGACGAACTGAATCCCTGGTCAACACAGTAAATAGATCTCAGAGAATGATTCAGGTGACCAAATACAAAGTTTTACTACAATGAGTATTTTTCCAATACTTCATTATCTATATTGACTGTTACGACTGCTTACACACCTATCAGTATTTGAGGTGCCCTGACAGCAGCTTCTTTCTTTTCCTAGAATAAAATAGACTATTTCAGTTGAAAGGGACCTAAACCAATCATCTAGTCCAATTGCCTGACCAATTTAGGGCTGACCAAGGTAAAGCATGTTATTAAGGTCATTGTCCAAATCCCTCTTAAACACTGACAGGGTTGGGGTATCAACCATCTCTCTAGGAAGGCTGTTCTAGTGTTTGACCACCCTCTCTATAAAGAAATGCTTCCTAATGTCTAGTTTAAACCTCCCCTGGTGCAGCTTTGAACGATGTCCATGAATCCTATCACTAGACACCAGGGAGAAGAGTTCATCACCTCCGTCTCCACTTCCCCTCCTCAGGAAGCTGAACAGAGCAATGAGGTCTCCCCTCAGCCTCCTTTTTTCCAAACTAGACAGTCCCAACATCCTTAGCTGCTCCTCATAGGACACTCCTTCCAGCCCTTTCACCAGCTTTGTTGCCCTCCTCCAGAAGCATTCAAGGATCTTAACAACCTTCTTAAACTGTGTGATCCAGAACTGCACACAGTATTCAAGGTGAGGCCGCACTGACGCTGAATACAACAGGATAATCACCTTTTTTGACCAACTGGTGATGCTGTGCTTGATGCACCCCAGGATGCATTTTGCCCTCTTGCCTGCCAGGACACACTGCTGACCTATATGGAGCCTCCTGTTGACCAGCACCCCCAGATCCCTTTCCCAGGGCTCCTCTCCAGCCACTGCTCTCCAAATTTATACTAATGCCCAGTGTTACTCCATCCTTGGTGCAGAATCCAGCATTTCAACTTGTTAAATTCATGCCATTAATCATAGCCCAATGCTCCAATCTATCTAGTTCTCTCTGCAAGGCCTCTTGTCACTCAAGAGAGTCAACAGCACCTCCCAGTTTGGTATCATCAGCAAACTTGTTAATAGTGCCTTCAGTTCCTGCATCCAGATCATTGATAAATATATTGAACAAGACTGGCTGTAGAAATAAACCCTGAGGAACATTGCTGGTGACCAGTCACCAGACTGATGTAGCCCCATTCACTACAACCCTTTGAGCTCTGCCCTTCAGCCAGTTCTTCACCCAGTGCACCATGAACCCACTTATCCCACGGTTGACAATTTGTCCAGAAGGATGCTGTGAGAGACAGTATCAAAAGCCTTACTAAAATCCAAAAAAACCTACATCTACTGCCTTCCTTTCATCCACTAGGTGGGAGACCTTATCATAGAAGGATATCAAATTAGTTAAACAGGACTTCCCTTTGTGAACCCATGTTGACTGTGCATTATTCTTTAAATGCCTTTCAATAGTACTCAGTATAATCTTCCACATAATTTTTCCAGGAAATTAAGTTAGAACAACAGGTCTGCAGTTTCCTGGGTCTTCCCTCATGCCCCTTTTGTAGATTGTAGTAACGTTGGTTAGCTTCCAGTCAGCAGGGACCTCCCCAGACTCCCAAGACCTTTCACAGATATTCAAGAGAAGTCCTGCCATAACATCCACTAGCTCCTTCAGTACTCTGGGATGAATCCTGTCAGGTCCAATGAATGTGTGAGCATTCAGCTGATACAGCTAGTCCCTTACAACTGCAGTGTCCACAAATTGAAAGTCACTGTTCCCACTCATGGTCTTCCAACTCAGGGGACTGGGCAGCCCAAGGTCTATCAATATTATTAAAGGCTGAGGCCAGAAAACACATTGAATGCCTCCACTTTTTCTTCATCCCTACTAGTCAGATGATCATCTTCAACAAGTATGGGTCCAATGTTTTCTTTAGACATCCTCTTGCTATTAACATACTTTAAAAAGCCCTTGTTGTTGTCTGACATAACACTGGCCAGTTTCAACTCTAATTGAGCTTTGGCCTATTGTGTCTCATGCAAACCATGGCTCTGTAACCTTTCAGCAAAGCCTGACCTTGCTTCCAGAGATCATACAATTTCTTTTTTCTCTTGAGCTCCATGAGGAGTTCCCTGTTGAGTCAAGCTGATCTTCTGCCCTGCTTCCTGACTTACACACAGTGAAATTGCCTGTTCCTGAGTTTCTAAAAGGTGGTTCTTAAAGACTGACCAACATTTGCAGACTCCTAAGCCCTCAAAAGCAGATTCCCAGGGTACTCTGCTAAATAGCTCCATTAATAGCTTAATGTTTGCTCTCCCGAAGTCCAGGATAGCAACTCTGCTGTCCTTTTCTCTTGTTACACTGAAAATTTCGAACACAACCATTTCACGATCATTGTAACCAAGACAGTCACCTACCATTACATCCCCTGTGACTCCTTCTCTACTCACAAATAGCAAGTCTAGGAAGGCATCTTTCCTAATTGGCTCACTGAATACTTGGGCAAGAAGTTATCTATCTCCTACAAACATCAAGAATTTCCAAGACCTGCTAATTTCAGTAGTATGATATTCCCAGTTAATGTCTAGGAAATGTAAATGTCCCCTAAGAACAAGGGATACCTATCCTGAAATTTCTCCTAATTACCTGTAGAATAACTCATCAGTGCTATCATCCTGGATGGGTGATCAGTTGTAGACATCCACTACAACAGCTCCTTTATTTTCCATCCACCTAATCCTTACCCAGAGGCTCTCAACCACATCATCAATAACTGTAAGGGCTGTACAATCAAACCTCTCCCTTACATATAGTGCTACACCTCCACCTTGCCTGCCCTGCCTGTCCCTCCTGAACAGCCTGTAGCCCTTCATCCCAACACTCCAACCATGGGACTCATTCCACCAAGTCTTGCTAATACCAATGATATGCATTGGTGTACAAGCATTTCAGCCTCCTGAGCCCTTCATGATCCCAGAAGCAGTGTAAATGTTCTCACTAGCATTGCCACCCTCAGGTGATGCCATGTCAACCCTTGGCTTGCCAACTGCAATCCTGTTGGTATCCCCTTCTCCTATTGATTATAGTCTAAAGCTTTCTTTAGCTTCTTGAGGTAACCAATAACTTTTCTTGACATTCTATTTTTCCAAAGAGAACTAAACATTTTGCAGAAAGTAGCCAAGTAAAAAATTAGCTATCTCCACATGCTCTTTAAACATTAGCAGTATTTTAGGAATCTCCTTAACCATATCAATCTGAAGAAAGCTACTATGTCCAGCCTGCTGTGGGAGATAGATTTTTAAAAGCTATATTCAAACTGTTTATTTGAGCTCAAAGCCCAGAAAAATGTAGTTGATTACTGAATTACTACTTCTGTGCAGATGAAATTCAATTGTTCAGTTTCAGTTAGCCTTGCTATCAAGTAGGTTTGCATTACTGTTATAGTTTGTAAACCATATGGGAGTTTTAAGAATTTGCTAGCAGATGCAGTAAAAACACATCATATTCTCTGCCTACACCAAAGTTCACTGCATATAAAAACTTTTAAATCTCTTCTTTTGACCTCCTTTAACAGACTTTGAAACAAATGTGTTTACAGCAAATTTGAAACAGGTTCTAAGCTTTTCAGTGTCACAATGGGGGCAGGACAATAATGGTATCATAATGCTATGAATGACAGAGTTTTCCACTGTTACTGTGTATTGCGTCCATTTTGTGATTGAATTCTTAAAGGAAAATAGTTCTTTACTTGTATGGGCCTTCCATCTAACTATGCTGTCACTAAATAAACCACACTTTTCTGTCCTAAGATCCAGAATTACATAAGCAAATGACTGCCAACTTTGATGTTATCATTGCAAATAAGTGAGAGCATCTGTTTGTGTCAGATTCTGATCTTAGTTGCATATTGTGAACTAAATGAAGCTCTACTATCTTCACTAGAATTGTTGTTGACTGATGTTGCTTCAATGACTCTATCTATGATTTTTTTATCAACTGCTTTAGATTATGCTTTCTTTTCATCAAAATGAATTTTTTAAAAGCAACATTTGAACTTAATCTGCATACTAGAAAACACACACACACAAAAGAAATAACTCTGCAGATTTTTAAAATTGTTCAAGACATTTTAATATTCAGGGTGTTGCATTGTAATTGTCATTGCACTGTAATTTCATGCATGCACTGCATTTAAGAAGTGCAATATTTGTCCTGAAGTGTGTTTCCAGTCTTCCTTGACTCTTTATATTAGTTAAATCACAACACAAACATCACTTTCAGTTTACAGTACATTTTAGAAGAAAGATATTCCCAATACAAAGTAATTTTGTAAGTTGAATCAACATAGGGTGTATTGTTTTCATTACATTTTATTCTACAAAAGCATGCAAAGACAAATGATGAAAGAAATAGGCCTTACAAAAGCTACTGAAAACTCAGGTGACTCCTAATGATATTCCTGATCTGATCCCTGCCTTCATAATGTTCTGAACAGAAATACTACATCTTATTATTTCCAGTTTTTCAAATGTTCAAATTTAGAACAAAGTTTTGAATATGAACTAGTATTAACCATAAAAACCTCACTATCTGGAATTGTGATAATAAGCCTTTTAAAATAACTCTTAATTTTGCTGTTTTAAAATAATCATTCATTCTATGACTAATAGATTGTTTAGTCATACTACATTTCCGTAACTGGGAAAACTACCGCCTCACTATCAATAGTGCAAGGGGTGGGGGGATTTGTTGGTTTTGTTTGGTTTGGTTTGTTTTTCCCAAATTCTACCCCAAAGGCTTTTCCTGACATTCTAACAAAACATTTGATCACTGAAAACAAAATTAAATTAATTATATGATTCTCTTTTCAAATTCATCCTTTTGGGAAAAATTGTTTACTAGCAATAAACCAAAAAAATTTTGACCTCAATTATTGACTGTGGGAACCAAAACCACTGGGGACTTGTTTTGTAATATTAAATTTTACACAGTTGCTAAGCGCAAAACTAAATTATCACTCTCCTACGTCTAATTTTATTAATATATGCAAATCTGAGAGCATATTTATAAGTCAGCTTTCATTAGTTTAATTTCTCCAAAAAGCTCTACAGTTTCAAGTGAATATATCAACTCCGGAAACTCTACATGTTCATAAAACACTGAGTGAAATTCCTGGTGGCAGCAACCATTCCATCAAATAAATCCACAGATGCTTCCTTTACAGTGTCACAGAACTACTCAACAGGCAATAGGCTGTGAAGTATATTTTCCTGCTTCTTCAAGAAGTTACTATTCAGTCTCAACCAATAGCCACTCAACTCTTTCTGGTGACTGCATCATCTGTTCAAGTCAACTGGATGTCCCTTAGCATTCACAAATTCCAAAATCAGAAAAGATTAAAATAAAAAAAATAATCAGAAAACAAGAATTATGCCTAATTGTCACTACATAGTAATAAATAGACCTAACTTATATATGGTTTTTAATAATAGGTGAGAGAAAGCAAATAAAATCCATACAATTAAATAATGAGTTTGCCCTGAAATAACAATTTGACGTCCTAACTTCAGATCAAAAACCAGTTCCTGGGTTAACAATTTCCAACAGTAGTGTAGAATATCCTGTTTCCTAGAAAAGCATTAATCATTGAATTGTATCATTACCTTTGATGTTTTGCTTTATTTCTATTGACGTACAAGGGAACACAGATATATTGATTTTTGACAGTATGCAAGTAAACAGATAGCACATAACAGCATATCCTGTAAGAATACCAAAATATGTTATACATAGAGTAAAAGCCTGACCTCCAGTGAACTTAATGGGAATTTTAGTATTGATCTTAGTTTGGCCCCGATTTCACCATCCTAATGGGTTTTCAATATACAAAACTGATAAACCTGAAAATGTAAGGAAAAAAAACACTCCTTAAGATGATCTCATCACTGGGACCTGATACACTATTCACTCTGTTGACCATGGAGTCAAAACTGCAAACTGATCACTCTCTTGACTTCTTGCAAGTTCTTATGTGTAAATGAGCTGACTTACAATGAGCCAGAAACCACACGTATGCTAATTTTTGTTTGTCATGTTTTTTCCTTTCTTCACAGCTTCTCAAAGAATAACTGAAAGAAACATCTAAGAAAAAGTTTAGTAAGATGAACATTGGTGAAATCTTTGTTATTACATTTTATGGTATTATACTGACATAGGTTATGAGACAATTGTCCTGACCAAGATACTTATCAACAGGGGGGGAAAGGGGCATACATAACATGTTACTGTGAGAAAAGGGGAACCATGAATTATGACTGTCCTAAATGCAAAACCAGGTGCAACTGCACATAGAGCCAAAGCAAATACATATTTGAGGATTTCATCCCACACGCTGTAAGACTAGAATATATGAATAAATACAAGGGCATTACCACGTGATTTGTCGATGTTCCTCTGAGAGAATGTTTTGGTAATGTCATGTAGAAGATAATGTCTGAAGTAAATTAAGACTGCAACAGAAAATACTCATAAAACAGAAGAAAAGGTACAAAAAATTATCTTATATTCCTCTACTATGTTAATTGAGTGCCTCATAAAAGGCTTCATATTCTTCCAGTGGAAAGATGCATACACTGCACTTTCTTTATATGGTCTGATTCATGTACATGAAGCAGTCCAGACTGAAATAATTCTAGTCTGCTGTAGCTAGAGTGTCTCAGGTATTTGATTTCAAGATAGCACTTATACTTCATTCCCCAACATAGACACAGATTAGTTAATGAGGATAGAATTCATCCCTTCACCAAAAAGTAAATCTTAAGGCCTCTCCATTTTGGAAATCCCAACAATGCTTCTGAAAGTCTGTGTACTGCATTAGGTATTGTGGGAAGGACATGTAAACCTGTTCGGTTACAAGTAAAATTTTATAAGAACATCAGAGTCCTACGGAGATTTTGGGGCAGGGCTTGAATTTTAAAACTGCAAATAAAATAGGACTCTAAGCCATAACTCAAATCTGTATGCAGTCCCATGCAGTATACACCAATAATCTCTTGGCATCACCTTGTAAGAATATTTTATCCCATACAGAAAAGTCAGAACACATTTCAGAGTTATCTTAAGACTACAATGCACTGGTTGAATGTAAGGACTTCCATCTGGAAATAGCTCAAGCAGAGGAAAATGTAGCTTACTTTAGTCTACCTAACAGAATAATTTTATTTCTTAATAACAGTAGAGATAAAATGCCAGATGTGGTGCTGAAGCATAAAAAAATGTTGAATATGTTTTCTGGTGCACAGAAATAATATACTGTGCCTTTTAGCAAAGGGCTATAAATACTGTACAGTCAGGGTTGTTGGAGAAGGCTGACTAAGCCAATTACAATGGAAAGAAAGAACCAGTCAGCTAAGATATAATTAGGCAATGTTATGTAAATGCCTTAAGAATCTTAAGAATACAGAAAATGGACAGGTTAGATGATAATTTTAAAATTTAGAAATGGAACTGTTAACAATTGAGGATTTGTCCAGAAACCCAAAAAGTATTTAATATTAATCTATAGTATCAATTAGAAGATTCATCTCCCAGCACTTTAGTTGATGAGCTTCACATAAGGTTGAATAACAGATACTGCAGCTGCAAGTAGAGGCGTTTTGTGCAATGATTCACTTTTAAAATTACATCAAATTTCCATCAACTACAGTACTGCACAAGTACATTGATTAGAAGAAAAGTGCACTTCCAGTACATAAAATCTAGCCTCTTCTAATGTTTTGAATATTGTAAAAGCATGCCCAGGATGTAAAATCTAACTCCTAATACGTTTTGAATACTGTAAAATCATACCTGATGCTATTCTATATTTCCTACAAAATAAAAATGAGAGGGAAAAAGAGGCAATCCCTTTTGCCCTGCAGATGTAACTTGCAGACATCCACAACGTGAGTGCAATTAAACACTTTGTTTAGTTATAAACAATAATTAAAACTGTAGTCAAAAAAGTCTTTTGCTTAACATAATAATTTCATCTTTTTACCTGTTATGCTTTTATATTCATTTTTTAATAAATTTTGTAGAATCAACACAATGAATTCTTAGGCTTCTTTTTTCACACATACAGACAAATTCATGGCTGATATAAACTGATGTCATTACTTGAATTTAGTGAAGTTATATCCATCTGAATCATTTTACACCAGCAAAAAATATGACCTAAATGTGTATCTCATGATTCAAGAAAAAGAAATCAGTAAAGTGGAAATAATAAATGAGCTATTGTGAAGGCTTTTTTCATAACGACACTGGATGCCATGATTTCATGTATAACTGATACCACGTTGCAGCTCCCTGAAGGTCATTCTCTTAAACAATCTAGGTTTTATTTCTTGGCATTTCTTTTCCTTGTCTTTTTTTCAGAGTAACTTGTGTGGGTAAGTAATTTAAGTCACTGCAGACCTTCTGAAGAGCAGGATCCATGGAAATATTTTCTTTCAATTTATATCCTCATTTTAGATACCTCCTAAAGGTAGTGGCCATAAATAAAGAATATTAGCTAAGTATTAGGATTTATCGTGTCCTAACTTACATCTAAATATGAAGCATCTAAGAATCAGAATGACCATGCTTCCTACAGTGACAATGGAGATACAGCGCTGCTTTTACAGGCATTCACAGGGATTTTGTTCACATTACATCACTGCAGAGTCTTCATATCTACCAATCTGAAAAGATGAGCATGAATGGAGTAACAAGCACCTTCTATAAGTAAAATAGACCTTTTCTTGAGAGTTTGATTTGTTACAATTATGTCTACATTAGCAGCTAGTGTAGACTGATGAAAATGGATTGGCAGAACAGAAGAGCTGCTGGTGAATATGTCACATACATGTTATTGATGTTTCACAATGTGGGGGGTATTATTTTAACCAGTTCCAGTGAGATCCAAAGGACTGACTGACTCCTAGTAACTGATACACAACAGATGCCGTCCTGGCTTGCACTTTGCAGTGTAGTTTCATCCAAAAGGAATACAGTTTGTGAGTCCTGAGATTTTACAGTGGATTCACCATTACTGTTTCTGTGCAAATCAGCAGTGCATTTCTGAAGCAAACCAACTAATTAACCCCACTTCCTGAGCTTTGGTTTATATCACACAAAGTCTTATCCATATCAGCAGCCAACAGGCATTGAGGTCATGGGTCCAGACTAGTGACTGAGTGAAGAAAAAACACCCTTTAAAAGTACATAATATGAACGTTCGGTCCTCAGCAACAGCTACTTTACTTTGCAAATCTGCATCTATTGACTTACGGTACTTGTTATGTAAACATAGCCAAAGTAAACCAAAGCAGGATAAGTCAAGACAATGGAGAGATTCACTTTAAAAGTATAACCTTGATAAGGACTAAATGCTCATGTTGTCTCACCATATGCTCCTGGATGAAAATTATGAGCCTAATTAAAGAGTTTAACCCTACATTCCTAGTAAAAAATCTTGAAACTGTGAATTCTAATAATTCCAAAAGTATTTCTGTTCCCAGGATGTTAAGTACAATAACACTATTCACAGTTACTAGAAGCAATTAACTTTCAGAAGTTTTAATGTGTTTTTCAATTACATCCATACATGTGTCTGAGGGTAGATTAAATCTATTTTTTTCTTGCACTTTCTAAATGGATTGCTGCTCTAGCTTTAACCCACTGATTTATCTGTGGATAGCAATCACGAGTGTCCTCTTTTATTTTTCTGAGATAAACAGGCTGAGTGTTTTAGTCTTTTCCAATAAGATGGGGTATCTACTCCTACATATTACTTTAAAGTATTCTATCCATTCTCCAATACAAATTACTTTTTCATTGAGAGGAGTGATTAGGACATATGTGATTTTTTTACATAAAATGTCACTAATTACTTTTTCAAGAATATTCATGCTTCTCTGTCTCCAACAAAAATACTCTGAATTATATTTTCTATAACCATACTGAGAGAAGGGCACCCACACCTATCTTTCCACAACCTGCCATTGGTTAATATTCCACATCCAGAACTTTCGTGTTGGAACAAATAATAAAGATAGTTAGTATAAACTTTTGTAATACTGAAACTCATAATTACTATAATTACTTGTTGTCCTCTTTTTATTTAAATTCTTCCTCAAACATCATTTTTTTTTTTTTCTAAAAGTAGATCTTGAATTTTCTTACATTTTTTATTTACTTGGTAGTTTTCTGTTGGTCTTTCTTTTACTTGTTCTAAAATTTTGTATTATACTAAGATCAAATTAAGCCAGAAAATCTGTGGTTATCTTTTCTTTTTATACAATCTGTATTTGTATATGTGTGTTCTGCTTGCTATTCTTCAGTCATGCACTGTGTGCAGTTAGCTTAAATTAGACCTAGTTGACAACAGTGTTAGCATAACTTTAGTTAGACCTATAGGATAAGGGAATAGCTTACTTATAAGGATAGGGGAGTACTCTGAACATAAACAGCCTGCTAAACATTGGTTGTGAAAGATGCAAACCTGTCAGTCACTGTGAAACTTGTGAACATGTCCAGAATCTTCCAGACAGCAGACCATGAGCACCAGTTGTTAGGCACCAAGTGACTCTGAACAGGACACTCAAGAAACAGGGATCCTCTGCCCAGTTCTGTAACTGATGTTTCCCAGGATCACTCTAGGAGAACTCTAGGGAGGCCAGGTCCTCACCCAGGTCTACACACAGCAAAGGATGGAGCCCTCTACCATAACCTGACTAACTTCTGGACCACATCGTCTCTTCTGTCAAACAAGGAAGTCATCTAATTCATAAAATTGAAGAAATGTGTGACTAAAATGTTTCAGTGTCCAAGTCCATTTAGTCTGTGCACTGTAATTTGGTTCTAACTATGACACCATGCCACTGCCAAATTCATGTTTTGCTAAATCCCCTTGTCACCTAACTTCTTTCATTAACACTGTTGGGTTTAGGGTTTTTTTATTTGTTTGGTTTGGATTTTTGGTTGGTGTTTGTTTGTTAGTTTATTTGTTTTCTTTCTTTTGTTTTTTAATCTGACCTCATTTCATTTCCTGTCTGGATGAAGCATAGTTCTTCTAGCAATTGTACTGTGAAAGTAAGTTTTTCCATTCGAACTTCATTGTGTCCTTTTTTTTTTCCAACTTTTTTCTTTCCTTTTTAGGAAAAAAAAAAGTGTTGAAATTGCTTTGAATAATAGCAAATGAAAGTACTGAAATTTCATTCATCTTCAACTTCTCCTTTACTTGATCTCTTTGATTTTTTCCAGCATGCCATCTCACATTCACAGTATGATATTGTGTGTATAATTTAAAATAGCCATCCAGTGTTTCTCTGTGATCAGTGAAAGAAGATAGCTATATCTAGCTTTATTCAGCGCTTAGTTTCTTTGATTATCAACTAAAAAAGTACATTCACTCCACCTTAGTGGTTCCTTCCCGTGGACACCACGGCCCAGAGACAGTGTCTGAATGCAAGCAAACATTGCTAAATGTCACACACCCCTCCCAGGTGTCTGTTAAATACTAAAGTAGAGGTTGGTCATTCTGTGCAAAGACAGGTCGATTTAATGTCTTCCTGTGGTTGCCTGTCTCACCAAGTGAATGCAACAGCAACCTAGATCTCTAGTTATATTAATGAAATACAATTTAGACTGTTAAAATTTACTGAATTGAATCTAATTCTTACTATCCACTATTTGAATGATTCTATACGGAGAGTAAAGCACTCTTTAAGTGCTTTCTGCTAGTAAGCATTCCCAGTAGTATTAACCTCAATTTTGCTGCTTATTCTTGTTACTATGCCCTGTACACTTTTCTCAGGGGGAAAACGATTTCTGAAGATCCTCAGAATTCTTCATTTTTATAGTCTTGACCAGTCTGGCAGAGTTCTCATTTTTGATGGGTTAGCACAAATCACTAGACAAAATAGCCCTGTTGAAATACAGAGGCTAAATCATATAAACTTGCAACATCTGAAATAATGAGGTAGTTTCATCTGCTCCTAGTACAAAGTTCGAAATAACTCAGGGAATCTATTTTTCTACATCAACAAAGATTTTCACTACTCAGTCAATCTACTTACAATGCTTAAAAAAGGAAAAAAAAAAAAAATTACTTGAGCACCAGAAGCATGCAAAGTGCTTCCAGTATTATTATTTTCAATTTCTCAACATAATAATGGTGATGGAAGTGATTATTCCCCTAATGTGTAATGCAGTTACTGTTGAAAAATTTATAAGCTAGCCATCAGGTAAGGAAACAGTCTATTTCCCTTCAATATCATACAGTTTAGATGTTGGCAACCACTCAGAATGGCACTCTCCCAATAAAGCACTCAGTTTTCATTGTTCGTGTATTTTCAGAAATCATGGATATTTTATCCTGAAGAAAACAGAGCTTGAATGTGCTAATTTTGTCTCAGGTGAGATATAAATATGATGTAACTGAATAAAAATATTTTGGGGAAAATTTATTAAAGTTTGTTAAAATATGTTAAAAATAGCCTTTTTTTTCCCGTTTATAACTAAATACAGTAAAGCATCTAATGCAGTAGTGAGCAGAGATAAGGAAAATAGGCTGCTGTATTCTAATTATGTAACCTAATGTCATAGGTTAGCATTGAACAGCTGCCAGACCCCAACCCAGCCATTTAATTACTCCACCTCCTCAACAGGACAGGGGGAGAAAATAAGATGAAAAAGGTCATGGGTCGGGATAGACAGGGAGACTGCTTACCAATTACTGTCACAGGCAAACCAGACTTAAATTGGGGAAAATTAAATGAAATTATTGCCAATTAAAATAAATCAAAAACAAAAATTAAAACAAAACCTACACTCCCAGCCTCAACTAGGCTCCTTTTTACAGTGCTTAATTATCTTCATATAGATTTTGTTTTCATTACATACAGTCACAACCTCCTTTTTCAATTTATGGCCCCTGCCTCTTGTTCTCCCACCATACATTTCAGTAAAGGCACGGTCAGCAACCTTCTTTACACCCTGGGAAATTGCTCTTCGGTTCTCTCAAAGCCTTCTCTTCTCCAGTTTAAATAAGCCTTGGGCCTTAGCATTTCCTCCCAGTGTAAGTACTCCAGCCCATAACTATCTGGGTAGCTTTCCAAGGAACTCACTCCAGGTGATCCACATAGTTCTTGTATTGGTAAGTCCAAAGTTGAATGTAGTATTCTTAATGCACCTAATCAGTGTCAAGTAAGGGGGAATACTCACTTCCCTTATTCTGCTGACACAGCCTGGTATGCTGTTCCTTCCTGACCACCAAGGCACACAATTGGCTCTTGTTTACTCTACTGTCCATCAGGATTCCAAGACCCTTCTCAGCAGAGCTGCTACTTGTCCAGTTATTCTGTCTCTCTGCAGTACCCTATCAAAAGCAGCATTATGCTGAACATGTACCTGACCCAAAAGAAAAGCTAAAGTGTAAAATAGTGTAGAAATTGCCTTTTGGTAGCTTACTGAACTCCTTATTGATGTTTTATGTAAGACTGTAGGATGGGTATTCATGGCATCTCAGTATGGAAATAGAGAAGAGTAAGAGCAGGTTGTAATTGCCTACTCAGAGCTGCTAGTGTAATTTGAGATGTTCAAGTTCCCAGACCCAGGAACTCCATATGTTTCAGGGGCTGGGGGTCTTCCTCAGAGTCTGTCATATCTTCCAAGCCCATTCAGTTGTCTCAGGTGCTGTATAGCGTCTGAAACAGCACTAGACATCTATATTTCAGCAGCTGAATTGTGTTTGATTCCCTTTCTAATCAGTGGAGAAAAAGCGACACTTCTAGGAAAAATTCTTTCAACCAAATGTGAACATGTACTTTATTATGATATACATTATGTCATTTTTCACAGCACAGTTCATCATATCCTAAATTAAATATTTATGTTTCATTAATAAAGTCTTCTACCTCAGATGGGTAATTCCCCAAATTTGCAGAATACAAATTAGACTATTCTGTAGCATTAACTTCCCCTTGGGAACCATGCCAAGCGTGTAAAGCTTAACGCTTAAAGAAGGGGTGATTGAAGGATTGGAACATCACAATAAACTTAATCTACCAAACCTAGTAGGAACCTTTTCAGGACAGCTAGTATAGATTATGGATGCATTAAGTCCTCAGAGGCTCTTTTTGTATTGAGGAGTTCCTTTCACAGAGATTCTCTTTAATTTGATTGTTGGCTGGTTGGTTTAATTTTGTTTAGTTAAACCCCAGCATTATTCTAGATTAAGGTTAATCCTTAGAAAAATAGTATCAGGTTACATTACTAAAGGCAAAAAATACAAAGATCCAGTAAAGGTTAGATAAACAATGACAGGTGGAGAAACCTTAGTAACCTAATCAAGGCAAATGGAAAATATAGAATCAGATGGTCTAAGACTAACAAAGGAGAACAACAAGATTATTGTCCCTGATGTGAGAGCCCACAGGATTAGTCAACCAAAAAGATTGTCTTCCCAAATCTCCTTGCAGATTAGAGGGATTATTGCCTACAAGGGCTTCAGATTTATGGTATGCAGGAGAAAGAATATTTGACAATTGTGTGAAAATTTATGGGGGATGTTTTAAGGACATTGTGGGAATGTGGAAGACGAATAGGATGTTTAGGGCAAAGAGTGGAGAGATTGAGGTGGATCAGAGACAAACAATCTTGTGAAAATGGAGAGAGAAGGGTATAAAAGGGGCTGTCTGAGTGTACATGTTGCTGCTTAACATGTTTGTTTCAATGAGCCCTATGCATTCTATGTTTTTATTAAATTCCACTATTAACTATCTTCCATGTGTATACGTACTGTCTTCTAAATGGACACATGTTGATGTTAGTGAACTTGAAGCTGGAACAGATGGTATCTCTCAGGTATCTGTTGTCCAAATATAGGAACTAAGGAGAAAGAAAAAAATGTATTTGCATGTTTTTGAAATTGCTCTTAAAACTAGATCATTTGTTATAGCAATGGTGTATCATCTTTTGCATTTTCAGGTAATGTAGTGCTTGCTATTCTGCTGCTTAAGGCCTGCCTGTAAGGTGCTGGATAACTTTTACTGTAAGAGAGTAATTTTCAATTTTTTGTGTCCCTCTCAGCTATCAGAGTTTTCGTGAGGGCTATTGATGTTGTCATTGGGAAACTTTACAAAATAAAGCTATATGAAATAGTAAAAAAATGAATCATCATGTTGAACTTTTTGTTCATTTAAACCACAAAATATTAAAGTGCTCACTGCATGAGCATTGATAAATTTATTTCATGATTTTTTAAAATATTTTTTTCTATTCTTAAATTGGATTTTGAGTATGTGTGTAATCGCATTTTGGACATTGGCTGGGTATTCACAGAATAAATCTGAAGAACTTTTTGTCTCTTGCTTGAGCTGGCCACACCATTTTTGTTGCAGCATTCACTCTATTTTAAGATTAGATTTCACAGGATAACTACATGCACAGTGATTTACATCCTTTTAAGTTTTTTCCTAATATTTTTCTGTTGTCAGAATTGTTGTTGGCAGTTACAACAGTACAATGCTGTCATTGCTATAGCCGTAACAGTCTAAACATAGAATGGAATTCTATCTCAATGCACAATTATTAATATGTTTTGGTGAGATATGTGCCTTCACAAACTTTCTGGTTAATCGTTGCGTCCTTTGACATTCTAATTGAGAAAGAGAACAACAACATCAACAAAGAAGATACAACCAAGCATGTAATAGTCTGTTGCCTCTGAAGAAACTCACAAGGCATAAATTAGTTCTAACCATGTACAATCTGGCATCCCATGTTCATTTTTGAACATGGTCATAAAGAAGCGACCTTCGAGCTCTTCTAATTTCTAAAAGAAATAGTCTACACTATAAGAATCTAAATATAGTGTGGACGTCAACTTGAAATAGTATTAGCATGCTGCAGGCTGATTGACTTATGTCAACAAATTTAGGGTAGTTATTCATTCTCATCTTTCTGAATCTCTCCAAACAACTAAGCATTATAAATCATAAACTATCATGTTCTTACATGGGCGACACAGCAAGAAAAGAGAGTAATGAATGCTATTACATTTCAGAGAAACATTCGGTAAGTTCTAATGAAAAGCATGCTTCTACTAAAGACTTTTTAACTGTACTGTTAATGATCAATTTTAACTTTGATGCTATTTAATATATACCTAATTAATTAATTAATGAGGTAACACAGATGTAATCGCCAGACAACTGCAGAAGACAGAAAATTATGTCTCTTTTTTATCACATATGAGTATATTACTTTAATTAACTTGTCTTGAATGTTGACAAGATCTTTCCAAAGATGATGAATAGATAACTGATTATTACTATTATACTGATTATAACTATTATTATATAACACAGAAAATAAGCTTGTGAGAAGAGAAAAATATTTTGAAGAGTTGTACCCTGTAGGTGAGTCTTTATTTTAAGATCCCTACCTGCAAGGGATAATCTCATTCCTTTCCCTCTTTGTTTATAGTCAGCTACTTACACTTTTGCCACTATTTAGATGGAACAGCATGTTCTGATATACTTAACTAGAAGCATTCCTGCTCAAGAAGTTCTGATTTGTGCTCTTGTCTTAAGTACAAATATCTGGCTATATATGATTAAAGGAAAAGTAAGTATTCCAGAAAATAATGTTTGAAAAAATGAAGAAGAGTTTAACTTTCACTAGGAACAAATGGAAAGTATGAGTTACTGATTTTCCCCTAACTAGAAAACAGGGTATGTTAGAAGAGGACAAGTCCTGAAATCAATTCAGGTTATATTTTCTTTCTGTTTTAATTGCACAAACAAAACAAAATCAGTATTTGTAAGAGAAAAGAAGTTAGCAAGACACAGTTTACATAAGGTAGTGTAAATATGCAAGTCAGAATGTTATAAACTAGTAGTTTATTTTGACCACAAAATATGAGATTCAGTAAACATAAATATGATGCACGTGTTGTTGAAGTTATAGTAACTGTAGATTACAGTATTCCTGCTTTATTAAGTATTCTATATACCTTATATTGTTAAATAATATGATCATTATTTAATGTAAGAAAAGAAGGTTAGTACTTCTTGGGGTCCTATACCCCAGCACAACACACCTAGCCTTCTGTTCCTCTTGTTTCTGAAATACTTGGGTTGTAAGTATAGTACGTATCTTAGTTCCATCTTAGAACTGCTTAACATTTTTGTTTGTTTGAACTTTCTTAGAACTGCTGTTTATTTTCATGCTTTTTCTAATATTGTTAAGATATAATTTTTTTGGTTTATTTAGATATATTTCCCTATGACATTTTTTAGTAAGTACGGACGAATGCCAAGGGTGATAAAACTCACAGTCAAAGGATTAAAGAAATAAAAAAATTGGAACCTGGCAAAATAGGTGGATACAGGGATTGTATCTCACGTATTCTCTGCTGTCTCAATATGGTAGAGATACTAAAATAATTTCAAAATCTTTGTCTTCATCTTCAAGAAACTCAATAGTCTAGCCTTTAATTCTTAGGACGGACTAAAGTGGCAAGGATGAAGGAAACTAGCAGTATGGGGGGTTCTCTTTTATTTTGTTTTGTTGTTATTGTTTGATTTTATGGTTTTTTTCTTTGAGGTTGTCCTGGTTTGAGGTAAAACAGAACGCATTTTCTGTTTTGTAATTCTACTTTTTAGCTGGGCCTCTTCTAACTGACTAAACTCTGAAATTAACAGCATATTGTTCAGAAACTGTTCACTCTCAGAGTGATAAGACCTGATTTTACCAAGGAACAGTATGCACAGAGGCTCTTGCTTATACTTATTGCTATAACAACCAAGGTCAGCTAACTTCGCTGTTTTGCCCTGTTAGAGGGTCGGAAGCAGAGAAGCGTAGAGGGGTCCCACCCACAGGGAGGAGCAGATGGGACAGGGGACCCAAAACTGACTAACAGGGTATTCCATCCCATCTGCATCATGCTCAGTATAAAAGCTGAGGGATCAAAGGGGCAAAGGCAGCTCTGGCTCGTTTTTTTCTTCAATGGCCGATGTCTGAGGAGGACCCTGTCTGGTCATCTGCCTTTGATCCTGATCCGAGCACTCCTGACTCAAGTTCCAGAATTCAGCTCCTGTCCATTGCTGACTCCAGTCTGGGACTTTCCCTGTGTATGCTGGTGACGTGATCGTCATCCTGGGAGCTGGATACGGTTTAGTATATATTGTTTTTTTTTTTCTTTAATTTTTATTATTCTATTATTATTTCTTATTTCCTTATTTATTATTATTTTCATTAAAGTAGTTTAGTTCTTTTTCTAAGCTTGTAAATCTCCTTATCTCTTCCCCTCTCTGAGGAGAGAGGGGGGAAGGGCCATCTGTCATTCTGATCAGCCAATCCGGCCAAAACCACGATAGAGGTAAGGCAGCATTATATGAAATCAGAAATTACTATCCGTGTATGCAATGTCTTCTTGTATTTTACTCTGATGTACTAACTAGCATGAAGACTCTAAGTAAATTAAGATCATAATAAAAAACCTTTCTACCTCAGATTGATTTTGCCGCCTGTAACATTAAAAAAAGTATAAATTATATATTTTTTTGGTGTGTTTTTTTTTTTTAATCCAATGCATTATGCTGCATATATTTTGTCAGTAGGGAGAGAATAAGACTATATCTATGAGAGAATCAGTGTGACTCTCAGCTACTATAGTGACTGTGGTAGAGAAAGGGAAAGCAAATAAGAATAAGGGAAAAGAGAAAGGAAAAAAAGAAAAGGACTCCATAGAAGATAAACTTATGCTGACTTCTGCATTGAAAATTGTCTCTTCTAATCATTGATATCAAAAGTAATATAAAGAACATGTACTGCCACAAGAGTATACCTCTGGCTTTTTAATCAACTAGGTTTTATAATAGTATCTAGATTCTTAGGTATCTTCATTTACATGTTTACACACACACGCACATATATCTTTACTCACCCAGGAAATATATATTCATATGTACTAGAAAATGTATGTTACAGTATTGTCTGTTTCTGGAAAAGTGGCATTATACAGTGATCATGCCTTAAATCAAGGCAATGCATTTGCATCTAAGTAAACACAGTTGCACATATTGATTGAGCAGTTTTTTGAATTCTTAGATAAGATACATCGGTAGAATAAGCAAGTAATTTTCTCCAGAAGGAAACCAATAAAATGGAATTGGTGCAATTTTAGTATCTTATGTTAGTGGAACAGCATATCAGGTTTCAGAAACACTGCTTTCTACAACTTTTATTATTGATTGTGTACCAGAAATATATTTTCATGAAAGAAGGAAAACTGTCATCTGTGCAACTGCAAGACTATTACTTAGGCTGGGTTCCATGAACATAACATTCATGAAACGTAACTGCATGAATTCCAGTCCGTCTGTTCAGTAGGTAAATTACAGAAATATTTTATGTGAACTTTTTTACTTGTTGTTGGGAGGCAAACTCTTCTGAAAGTGCCAAGAGATTGGACCTACCTTGAAATGTCATGACCAAAATAGATGCTTTACTATGGCTAGAAATCAGAATAACACCAGGGTCAAAATTATCTTCTTGATGGATAGCCAAACTGTCATCGTTTAACCCCAGCCAGCAGCTAGAATCAAGCAGCTGCCTGCTCACTCCCACCACAGTGGGATGGGGAAGAGAACCAGAAGAATAAAAGTGAGAAAAACCTCATGGGTTTAAATAAGAGTTTAATAAGGTAGATCAAAAGCCAGGCACGCAAGCAAAGCAAAACACAAAATTCATTCACCACTTCCCATCAACAGGCAGGTGTTCAGCCATCTCCAGGAAAGCAGGCCTCCATCGTGCATAAGTTACTTGGGAAGACAAAATGGCATAACTACAAACGTCCCCTCTTTCCTTCTTCTTCCCTCAGCTTTATATACTGAGCATTGCGTCACATGGTATGGAATATCCCTTTGGTCAGTTAGGGTCAGCTGTCCTCCCTGTACCCCCTCACACCTTCTTGTGCCCTCCCAGCCTATTTCACTGGCAGGGTGGTATGAGGAGCAGAAAAGACCTTGAGAGTTTAGCAACAACTAGAAACACCAGTCTGCTATCAAAATTATTTCTCATTCCTAATCCCAAACACAGCACTATACCAGCTGCTAATAAAAAAGTTAACTCTATTCCAACTGAAACCACACCACCAAACACATGTTTAGGAGGGCAAAAAATGTTTCCACACAAATTTATTCCCCAGATTTAAAAATTTACAAAACTCCTAAAGAGAGCTTTTATGCTTATTAGAACTGTATACAAGATGCAAATGTCATTATGGTATTGTCACAGTGACTGACACACATCCATAACTGACAATAATAAATAAGTCAGTTTGTGTGGTGAATGTCAATGACATCAAAAACTAATGTAGATGCATTGGGGAGCTTCAGGTGTGGAGTAACAGTTTTGCTGTCTGCTTACAACACTAAAAATCTTGTGTGAGGAGTATCTGTATTTTAACTGTCACAAATACACTTTTACACTTTACGATTTCAAATGGACACAAACTCTTCAGTTCAAGCCCTTCTTAGATGAGTATTACAGAAAGTGATCAGAGGGGAAAGGGAGAATTCCATTAGCAGAATGAAAGCATCTTTTTCTTCACATAACAGAATCATGAAACTGTAGAATCATGGAATCATAAAATCATAGAATCGTGGAATGGTTTGCGTTGGAAGGGACTTTCAAAGATCATCTAGTCCAACATCTCTGCCATGACATCTTTCACTAGAATGGGATGCTCAAAGCCCCTTCCTACCTGACCTTGAACTATTCCGATGATTAGACATCCACAGCTTCCCAGGACACCTCTTCCAGGGTCTCACCACTCTCATAAAAAAAAAAATTGCTTCCTTATGTTTAATCTAAATCTACCCTCTTTCAGTTTAAATCCATTGTCCCTTGTCCTGTCAATACAGGCCCTGCTAAAAACTCTTTCTCCATCTTTCTTATAATCCACCTTTAAGTTTTGAAAGGCTACAATAAGGTGTCCCCAGAGCCTTTTCTTCTCCAGGCTAGATAACCCCAACTCTCTCAGGATTTCTTCAAAGGAGAGGTGTTCCAGTGCTCTGACCATTTCTATGACCCTCCTCTGGGCCCCCTCTGATAGGTCCATGTTTTTCTTGTGCTGAGGCTTGCTGAGCTGGATGCAGTAATCCAGATGGGGTCTCACCAGAACGTAGTCGAATCACCTCCCTCAACCTGCTGACCATGCTTCTTTTTATGTGTTCTGGGGTACAATTGGCTTTCTGGGCTGCAAATATACATTGTAGTCTCATGTCCAATTTTTCATCCACCAGCATCCCCAAGTCCTTCTCTGCAGGGCTGCTCTCAATCCGTTCATCCTCCAGTCTGTACTGACACTGGGGATTGCTGCAACCCAGGTGTCTTTGTCTTGTTAAACTTCATGAGGTTCACATAGGCCCACAGGTTTTTGGGTTCTTTTTTATGGGTAGTTTAAGAATTTACTCTGATTTTAGAGATGGTTCTTCTAGAACAGACTGAACTAAGTCTAGCTTGTACCCTCTTTGCTTAATTGAAACACAGCTCCGTGATGCTTATGCTACTAAACAGCTTAATAAAACTTTAGCTCTGTTTTGCAACTCCTGCTTTATAAAATAGCGATAGTGAAAGACAATTTTTTTTTTTTCTGCAAATCTCTGCTATCTTCTGCATCCTTCTGGAAAAAGGGAAAGAGGAGATTTTCTTTAATTTTGTTTTTCATCTAGCACTTCTTAAGGCTTCCTAAGTTGTAAGACACTTGATTAAATTAAGTCCCTAGGAAAAACTGTATTTCCTCCCCTCTTGTTACATATTTTCATATCTTTCTATTCCACGCTCTCCATCTTCATCTCATCTTGTTCTGCACTCTCCACATTTGAAGTATCTCTCATTGCCTACACTCTTGAATATGTTCTTCTCTAAGTATGTCTTTTACTTTCAGGGAAGGCAGAATATCATCTTACTCCAGATGGATTACTCTGATCCACATTTTAGCAAATAGGATAAAGCAAACAGTCTTTGCCCTCTTACAGCAAGCTACACCATGCAGAGAACATCCCAAAAATAGTGAGAAAAACAGATACCCTGTAATAGCCTCCCTTTGTTGTAAGGCATGCTTTGATCTGTCACGATACGATTCACCTTTTGATTTTTTTTCACACCATTCTTAGAGTTAATGAATTTTTCAAGAAATGCAAGAATAATTCTGGGATAGAAGCAAGCTATAGAAGTATTACAGATGGGAAAAAAAAATAAAATTAGTTTGCTGTGACAGGAAATGCAATCCTCATTGTCAATCACTTAATGCCATGTTAAAAAAGAATTGCTGAGATACAAGTGCCCAGCCTTTGGACAATTACCTCAAACAAACTTCTAAAAATCTGGTTTCTTACTGCTGTAACAATTATCTACTAAGAAAGAGAAAACCCTGTTACAACTGATTCCTTATCTCTATTGATACTGTTTCAGAAAAAAAAAAATATTTGAAAAATAACTTACCTAAAAATCTTCATAGAACTCAAATTATTGAGTTACTTCTTTAGTAGTAAGACCAGTTGTTCCCTGAGAACCTAGACCCCTGAGTTAGTAAAGAGGGGCGAGGAGCAGAATGAAGTCCCCATAATCCAAGGGGAAATGGTTAATGACCTGCTACAACACCTAGACATACACAAGTCTATGGTGCCAGATGGGATCCACCCGAGGGTACCAAGGGAGCTGGCAGAAGTGCTTGCCAAGCCGCCTTCCATCATTTATCAGCAGTCCTGGCTAACCAGGGAGGTCCCAGTTGACTGGAGGTTAGTAAATGTGACACCCATCCACAAGAAGGGCCAGAAGGACAATGCAGGGAACTACAAGACTGTCAGGCTGACCTTGGTGCCAGGGAAAGTTATAGAACAGATCATCTTGAGTGCCATTATGCGGCACATACAAGACAAGCAGGTGATCAGGCCCAGTCAGCACGAGTTTATGAAAGGCAGGTCCTGCTTAACTAACCTGATCTCCTATGACAAAGTGACCCGCTTAGTGGATGAGGGAAAGACTGTGAATGTTGTTTACCTAGACTTTAGTAAAACCTTTGACATGGTTTCCCACAGCATTGTCCTGGAGAAACTGTCTGCTCATGGCTTGGATGAATGTACTCTTTTCTGGGTGAAAAACTGGCTGGAGGTCCAGGCCCAGAGAGTGGTAATGAATTGAGTTAAATACAATTGGCCAGTCACGAGTGGAGTTCCTCAGGGCTCAGTATTGGGGCCGGTTCTGTTTACTATCTTTATCGATGATTTGGATAAGGGGATCGAGTTCACCCTCAGTAAGTTTGCCAATGACACCAAGTTAGGTGGGAGTGTCAACCTGCTTGAGGGAGAAAGGCTCTGCAAAGGGATCTGGACAGGCTGGATCGATGGGCCAAGGCCAGTGGTACGAGGTTCAACAAGGCCAAGTGCCAGGTCCTGCACTTGGGTCACAAGAACCCCATGCAATGCTTCAGGCTTGGTGAAGAGTGGCTGGAAAGATGCTCATTGGAAAAGGACCTGGGAATGCTGATCAACAGCCGACTGAATATGAGACAGCAGTGCGCCCAGATGGCCAAGAAGGCCAACAGCATCCTGGCTTGTACTAGACATAGTGTGACCAGCAGGACTAGCGAAGTGATTGTACCTCTGTACTCACCACTGGTGAGGCCCCATCTTGAACACTGTGTCTGGTTTTGGGCTCCTCACTAAAGGAAAGACATTGAGATTCTGGAGTGAGTCCAGAGAAGGGCAATGAAGGTGGTGAGGTGTCTAGAGAACAAATCTTATGAGGAGTCGCTGAGGGAACTGGGATTGTTTAGCCTGGTGAAAAGGAGGCTGAAAGAAGACTTTATCGCTCTCTACAACTACCTGAAAGGAGGTTGTAGAGACCTGGGGGTCAGTCTCTTCTCCCAAGTAACAAGTGACAGAACAAGACAAAATGGCTTCAAGTTGTGCCAGGGGAGGTTTAGATTGGATATTAGGAAAAATATTTTCACCGAAACTGTTATCAAACATTGGAGCAGGCGGCCCAGGGAGGTGGTGGAATCATCATCCCTGAAGGTATTTAAAAGACAGGTAGATGTGGTGCTCAGCGACATGGTTTAGTGGTAGTTGATGATTGGGTTCGATGATCTGAAAGGTCCCTTCCACTCTAGACAATTCTATGATTCTATGACTCTTCCAGAAGTATGGGTTTTAAAAATCACTGAAGTCACTGACAAGAATAATTTTACAATTATCATAATGAAGTATTGCTTCCAATTCTCCAGAAGATTTCTAAAAATAATAATGGAATAGATTGTACTCTTTTCTCTATACAATGCAAAATCCAGATATTCTGTAATGCTTATTTACAACTATAATCATGATTCCAGCTGCATTCTTGTAACATGTTACATAGCAAGAGTTTGATGCCCTGAAAAGAAACACCTTGAACAAAAATAAAAGTCCAGATAAGAAATCTAGAAAATCTTTTTCTTTTTTTTTCCCCCCCCATTATTTTGTTTTAATGTTTGAATTATAGTTTTTCATCTCTAGAAAAGTAAGTGGATCACTCCCAAAACATTATCAGGTCAAGACTTTACGTACAGTGAGCTTTATTGTATACTTACAAGGAAGAGTTTGGGGATCCTTCATAGTATTCTGATTATAATGCCAGAGTGGTTAACTCACATTTTTGTCTGTCAACAATAACTCTATCCATTCTGATAAATAACACAGAGCTAGTGGAAAATCTTAATTACTAGATCAATGATATTTAATGATTTTTAAGTGTTAGAAAGCTCCCTGCACATGTAGCCTATGTCACTAAGGCTTCTGGGACAATGGTTCAAAGGATAGTTGTGGAGAGGGGCTATTTCTAACACTGCACCAGGATTGGCTACTGCACCCCATACAGTGCTCCTTCACTGTTACTACCACCTCCACATATTTTCATGACACATCCTAAAGACATACAACACACACCAAAAATTTCATGCTGTGTAAACACCATTCTGGCAAGGAGAAAGTTCACTTTATCTTATACGCTTTGAGTTGGGAAAAAGGACAAGTGTATCAAACAATGCTACATGTTAGGGCTGGAGAACATCATAGGAGCCACAGGAAAGACAAAGAAATTTAATAGTGTAAATGTGGCCAGAATCTACCACTTAACTTATGGCAAAAGAGCAGTTTCTGGCCTCATTTTATTTGGTAATATAGACATACTTGGTCAGAAGCTAGTTATGAACTAGTAATATTTATGTTGTTTAGTGTTTGTATAGAAAAAAATATAGTTTGCTATACAATATAGTTCAGTGCAAAGGGCATTTCATACTGAAATCCGGCAAGCAGCCACCAAAGGGGAAAAAAAAAAATGCTTTACACCTCATTGAAATACAGGGTTACTTGTTAGCCATTTAAGTGCAGATGACTGCACTTCCTGTTTCAAAAAAAAGGCATCTTCTTTCCTAAAGATGTAAACCAACATCTACTTAAGCCTAGAAAGTAGTACAATTATCTGAAAGATAAAGCAAGAACAGAGGAAATTTTAGATTAAAGACTACATTTTTGTGACCTCCTAGAAGAATTCAAAGTGGGTATAGGCTGTAAGAAATTAACAGACTCTTCCAAAAATAAATGGGAGAAAGGATATGATTTAAGATTCAATTCTACTGAATGTGCACTCTGAGAAGCGATCATGAATGTGTTCTATGACAGCAGCTCTTCAATAAAGGCTATCTTCTATGAATGATTTTATTGATAAATATTAACAGATAGTTCAGACTGGGACATACAGATGGAAATCCCAACTGCTACCTCCTTAGGAGGAACACAGCAAGTCATTAAAACAAGGAAGACTGAGAGATATCTGAGAAGTACTTACTTCCTGTAAAGACATTATGCAGATTTTCTTTCATTTCTACCCCACTTGTCTCTTACAAGTATTTACATCGGTGTTGGCTATTTTGAGTGTTATTAATAAAGCATTATATCTACAAATGATCTTAATCTAGTTTGATTTTTTTGTGGTTCAGCAACCCTAATGATAACATGATATGCTACTCTTCATAAGGGTATGCTGAAACTGTAAATCAGTCCTTGGATCACCTTAAGCAGTCAGTACCTTAACTCTGCAGCGCACTCTCAATGTTCTAAGGCTCAACCAGCATGTTCCCCTGGAGAGTTTGTATTGCACAAGTCAGGCTGACAGAAAAATATTCCAGTAACTGCTGGTGACACTGAAAGCTTTCTGGCACGCAGAAAGTTCTTAACATGCACACATAAATCCAGGCATATACATGCAAATCATAAGCAAATTCCAACAGTTATTAAAATTCCCACACACTTATGTTAACCTATTGTAACAGGCAGCTGTAACTCCAGCTAATTTTATTAGTTTGTTTTTGCAAGGACTCCTGTTAAAAAAAGTTTTATCTGCTTATACAGTGTTGGCTGCCTTCAGAAACATAAAAGACAATTAAATCCAGAGGGTGCATACATGGACATACCAGGTTAATGTGAAAAAAATCTAACATGTTCTTATACCTAATAACATATGACATTTTGCTGTGGTGAGAAACTCAATAAATGAGTTCCAGAAATAAGTAAAAAAATGCTTCATTAATACTTCATACGTTCTTAGACATGAAAGTCATTAAGCTACAAATAAAAGTCAGTGTAAACCAGACTTTATAAGATCCAGTGCTCACAGATCTATTTAACACCAACATTCCTCAGACAGTCTATACTATTCTCCAGAAATTTGATACTATTTACTGAGAATGAATTAGAGAGACTATGCCTGAACTGATGACCGTAGGAAACCAACTCATTCCTCTGTTGAAGGGAGCACTCCTGCTATCTTCCCATCTGTATCTTCCAACTCAGAAACATATCAAACTTTCCTTATCTTACAGTTTTGTTCCTCCACAGGGAAACAGGAGAGAAAGTCTCAGAAGGAGATGATGACACTTTTTGGACAGGAAATATGGCAGGTACTTGAGGGATCATAATGCTGGACTACCTAAAACTAAACATATGAGCAAGAGTGTCTTCCAGACACTCCTTGAACACTGACAGGCTTGGTGCCGAGCCTCTGACAGGCTTGGAACAGGGGAACCTGTTCCAGTGACCAACCAGAGATCATGATCCTGATCTCTGTTGACTGTAATGGAAGCTTAGACACCTATCCGTAAGTAGAATCATAGAATCATAGAATCTTCATGGTTGGAAAGGACCTTTGAGATCAGCAAGTCCAACCATACACAAACACACACAAAAATACAACAACAAAAAAAACAAAAACAAAAACAAAAAACCCCCAGCAACCTATAATCTCTGCCACTAGAGCATGCCCTGAAGTGCCACATCTAGACGTTTCTTAAATACCTCTAGGGATGGTGACTCAACCACCTCCCTGGGCAGGCTCTTCCAGTGCCTGACCACTCTTTCACTAAATTAATTCTTCCTAATATCTAATCTAAACCTCCCCTGCTGCAACTTCAGACCATTTCCTCTGATCCTGTCATTATTCACTTGGGAGAAGAGGCCAACACCCACCTCTCTCCAACCTCCTTTCAGATAGTTGTAAAGGGCAATGAGGTCTCCCCTCAGCCTCCTCTTCTCCAAGCTAAACATGCCCATCTCCCTCAGCCTCTCCTCATGCGGCTGGGTCTCCAGACCCCTTACCAGCCTGGTACCTCGCCTGGTAGCTCTCCTGGTAGTCACAGGGACCAATGGAAAACTTCTGGCCCTTCTAAAATGAAAACAGCAGACTATGCAACCTGCCTAGGGTCTTCCAAGTGGCACCTTCCGGGGAGGTTGTTTCCTTTTTTCTGAGTATGAAACATTCTGTAAATTTCCCTTGAAAAGTGCTTCTCTTCAACTGATAGAGACCTATATATACTCCTTTTGAGCATGGTCATTTCAAATGCTGAGATGATTTAAAATAAGACAGCACTGCTGTCTTCTTCAGAAATGAAAATTTAGAAACAGCCTTGCTTAACTCCTTCAGTTAGCAATTGTATTTTGTATGCAAGTGAACAGATATTCTCTCCTTGTAGACCTGATTCAAGTTCCTGAGCTCTAGAGAAAGATAAGAGTGCAGAAATACCCCTGTGTTTAGGTATTCTAGAGCTATTCCCTTTGATAGCTCTAGACTATTTCCACAGCCAGCATCCAGAGGTTTTTTTTTTTAATGTTCTTTCTCTGAGGCATTCAGCATTCCTGCATATTGTACAGAGAACCTCAAGACATCACCTTTGGGTAGCAGGTTCTATTTCATATTGGATAACTAAAAACTACGTTCTGTGATACGTAACTGGGTGATGACTGATTTCTTCTTTGGGTCAGAGTCTCCTGACAGATTTATCCCCCTGGAACCGAAGAGTTAAGCAGATTTTACTGGTTGTATTAGATGATTAGTGTCAGGAAATGCTCAAAAAGCAAGTGGCTTTAAGAGCCTGGATATGAGGCAGGTAGCATGTGGAAGGCCTCATTATGCTGAATTAAGAGGATCTCTCATGCTGCAGATTTTGCCTGTCAGGGAGCAGGAATAGACTTCAGTGATTTATATTTCTGCATGGATGCTCTGCATGAGAAGCCCTCCAATTCATCAGACAGAGAGTTCTCAGACGTATACTTGTGTCTCTTGGATCAAACCAGTTTGTTGCATGACAAATTTAGGAAAGCGGACAAAAATTCTTAGAACATAACAGTAAATCTAATATTGCACCTTACAATCTCAGCATATTTAAAGGTTATACTTAGACCTAGCTAAAGAGAGCTCTTTGGCTTTCTGCCTTCACTGCATGCACATATGGAAATTGCTTTCTATTTTGCTTAACAATCTAATCCTTCTAGATCTGGTTTTGAAAGTCACGTGGTAGATTATCCAGTCTCAAATAGCTATTCAGAATAATAAATGTAATTCACCCTTACTGTCATGTATTTGAAATCAACAGCATTAAACGAAGGTTGAACTTGGCATAAGAAATAGTCAAGGGAGAAAGTTAGTGATGTAGTTTGCTTTTTTCATTTAATCAAAATTAATTCTATTAAAATAGGCAATCACCAAAGAAAGGATTAATTTACAGCATAATGAAGGTAATGGATTTCTGTATCGGGTTCCAAAAAAAATGGCGCAGGTAAGAAGCACCAAAGCAGAACTGAGAAAATCAGTGACTACTTCTTGCTATTTAGGTGCATCTACAGCCATCCCATCTCTCTTTTAAAATAAATGCTTGTATCACCTGTAGAACAATGCTCAAGACTGAGTGACCTGAAAGACTGTATTTGCTTATAGAAGAAAGCTAAACACTAGACTCACAGGAAGCATACAGAGAGAAGAGAGCAGAACATGTACATTAAAAGCAAAGTAGGAAACCGTATCAGAGACAACAGAGGATTTGAATTAAATTAAATCAAACTTTTCTCAGGGAAAATATATACCATGCCAGCATGGCAGAGGCTTCTGCCATGAGAAGATATGTAGCCTATAGCTGCAGATGTTCTACATTTGTCTCAGCGCTCCAGTAATGCAAAAGAACAGCATCTGTCTTGGAACTGTCTCACTTTAAGCTGGACTGGAATATAGATGGAGGTAGCAAACAAGCTGAAAATTACTGTGAAGTATGTATATATGAATTCTGAATGTGTGTAAACACAGCATGTCTTTCTGATTTATTGTATCTTTCCAGCCTGTACTGGTTTTGGCTGGGATAGAGTTAAATTTCTTCACAGTAGCTCATATGGCACTGTGCTTTAGATTTGGTACCAAGTGTTGATAACACACCAATGGTTTAGTTACTGCTGATCAGTGCTTAAACAGAGTCAAGAACTTTTCTGTTTCTCAAACTGCCCCACCAGCAAGTAGGCTGGGGGTGCACAAGAAGTTACGAGCAGACACAGCTGGGACAACTGACCCCAACCGACCAAAGGGATATTCCATACTATATGATGTCATGCTCAGCAACAAAAAGCTGGGGGAAGGAGGAAGCGGGGTGGGGATGTTCAGAGTTATGGCATTTGTCTTCCTGACTAACCAATATGCATGATGGAGCCCTGCTTTCCTGGAATGGCTACACACCTGCCCACCGATGGGAAGCAGTGAATTAATTTCTTATTTTGCTTTACCTGCATGTGCAGTTTTGTTTTTTTTTTTCTTTTTTTGCTATTAAACTATCTTTAACTTAACCCATGAATTTTTACATTTTTGCACTTCTGATTCTCTTCTCCATCCCACTGGTGTGGAGTGAGTGAGTGAGCAACTGTGTGGTGCTCAGCTGCTCAGCTACAGGGGTTAAACCACAGCGCAGCCACAACAGCTTCGTTATTATCTTCAAGGGTGTCATCTTGGTTGCTTTTTTATACTTACATACATACACATACATTCTATGAAATCTTCCAAATAATCATTAAAATGCACAATTGTTTTACCTTCTGAAACTCATTCAATCAATTAAATTTTTGGCCAATTTAGATAAGACAGAGACCTTCTTGTTTTTAAGATACACAGTATATTGTTTCATCACGTTTACTCCAGCTATACTTCTGTTATTTGTCAGTGATTGCACTTATAAAGCTAATATTATTTATATTACAGTTTAGTGTCTCCCCAGGCTATATGACATACTGTGACTTCTTAATAGTGAAGCTTAGGTTAAGCCCATTACTATAGGAAGTACATTTCTTATTTGATTCTCTGTGTAAACATCAAACACCATTTCTGACTTCTGAGCCCCTGGGCTGATTGATGTGGTGTACATGAACATTGCTGATTCATGTAGTGCATTTTAAAACATCCCTGCCATAGCTAAAAATGGCTAAAGTTCAATGATTATTTTGAAACTAACACACTAGAGATTTGCCTCAGATTGACCCCTTCTATCTCACATAAAGCCTGAACTGCCATTTCTTGTGTATAACAAAGAAATTTTTAGCATTTTGCTTCTGGAAAATAGCTCATTGAGTCATTAATACTACAAAATTTCTATCAAAGCAAGTTAAATTCATGACAGAGGGGAAAAAGAGAACAAAGAACCTTTTCTTCTCCTAAAATTTGCAAATGTTCCATATACCAGTGGATGATGGTAAGACTTGTTTCTTCCCATTTTAATTTCTTTTAAAGACTAGACACAATACTGTAAGCCTAAATCAAATGTGCATTTTCTATGACACTAGACAAATTATTTCCCTCACAATATATATATTTATATATTATATTATATATTTAATGTTATAAAACCTTATGCAGATTAAGGTGGTTTTGGATCACAATCCACTGAAATGAAAATAGCAAAGCTAGAATGAATCTGTATGTAACAGAATGCAACTTCTTCCCCTGCTCATCACAGGCAATCTCAGTTTCTGAGAAAGCCCATTGTAAAGTAGCTTCTACTGGAAGAGATACCAATTACAGTGCAACATCATACAGCTGTCTTCCCCTTGACTATCTGTTGGTGCTGGACTAGCTCATTTGCCTCAAAGGAAATTGTTGGAATAACTACTCCTTTTGAAGTCCAGAAACTACCTGATGGAAGGAGCAGGCTAATTTCTGGTCCTGATGATGTCTACAGATTTTTTCTTTTTTGTGGTCTGCAGTTCAGCACTTTTTTAGAGATTACTAACTATAACTATCAGAACCTCTCCAAAATTTTCTAACTCTTCGAAATAACTTCTGCTTTCTCGCTACAGCTTATAGCAGACAATTTATGTCATCTGCTTGTTCCTATTTTACCATTTTTTTTTCAGTGAAGCTGCTTCTAAGTTCTCTTCTATTCCTATATATCTTTCTTTATCTTCTTCACTCCCAGAAAGAGATAGGTTCAAAACAGAAATCAATGTCCATTCGCTGTTCATTGTCCTCTGGTTGTTTCATGTGCCACAGCTAACCTAGTGCCCACAAGACCTATATCAAGTTAGTTATGTGTATGGTCATATTTTCTGAATTGACCTTGAAAAGTTTTCTAGAGCTTGCTACAGGTATCAGTGAACAAGATAATATGTATTTTCAGAGTACAATTCATAGTAGACGAGTAAATTCACTAATATTCTCCTAGTAAAATTCCCAGGAAGAACAAAAAACATCTGCATAAGCTTCTCTGTTTTTTTCTTCTTTCTTGGATGAAAATATTAATAGCACACCATCTTTGACTATTTTACAATACAAATGATGTGACTAAATAAGGTATCTGGAGTCCTGATATTGAAGCAGACTCTCAAAAAACTTCTTCATTATGGAATCTTTATTAGAAATGAAGATTGTATTTTATTTTTTATTAAGACTTCTAAAAGTGAGTGTTTTGTTCTGCTTTAGCATTCATAATGAGAGATTGAAGAAATGTAATATACACTGGGGACAAATTATCTGTTGATATAACTCCATTGTTATCATTCCCACTCCTGCCTCTCCAAGTACCATATGCTGGAAGTATGAGAGCCATACTACAACTGTAAAGAATGTACCATTTTTTTGCTATCATTTTTTTTGTATCAGTTTGTTTTGCTTCTGTCTCACTGTGATATAACCAACATAGTTTACTTGAACTGTCCTCTGCAGGAGTCTCTCTCTCTGTTCATAGCACAGAAGACTAGGATAACTCAGAGATGTTTCAATTTAAGCCATCTAAAGTGAAGAGAATTCACTGCTCAAATAGTTTATTCTCAGGGGGTTGACAAACTTGTGGCAAAACCATTGCGGATCTTGTTAATCATATACAGCTAAGTGATAAATGCCACCGACTTCCACAAAGGAACTGGTATTGCCCAGACCTTTTTTTTTTTTCCTTTTCTTTTCTGTTCTTCAGTGTAGTCATGCAAAAGAGTTCAAGCAGCAGTGATCCTGAAATTTGTAGTGGGTAGGAAAATATATGACAGGAAGTCAATCAGCAACCTTTTTTTTGCTGGACTTTCTTTGCAAGCAGTAAAATGACCTTTCTTATTGTGTAGTGCATATCTATATTTTGCCTAGGTATATTACTTCTAATTTTCAGATATGTACTAATTGAAAACGGCAGGGACAGATTTTTATGTGGTTTTTTTTTGTTTTGTTATGTTTTTTTTTTTTTTTTTTTTTTTTTTTCAGTGGTTCAGGACTCATTTGGTAACTGTGAAGTGACAAATAATGCCTGCGAAGCTGAATAAGTGTTGTCCCAGGCTAAAGGTATCCACAGGAAACCAAAAAGTCCCAGTAGAAGCAAGTTGTAATAACCAAAGACAAAGGGTGATTATTATAGATAAGCCTTACCCTAGATAACAAGAACTTTGACAATGTAAATGCAAATTAGTTTAAATCAGTTTATCTATAAGATGAAGTAAGAATGACATAATACAAACATGCTTTTGAAAACTCTTTACAAATATAGAAGTAGTGGATAATGGAAAGACATTATGTAAAGAGGTTAAAGAATACCTGTCAGTGGAGACTTTAAAGAGGTGGTCAAACATAAAGAAAAGTTTAAACATAGGATGTTTACCTTTGGGGAAGTCAACTGCTGGATGACCTTTTAAGAACACTTCATGTTTTATTTTATGTGGTGCTGTGATTCTACAGCAGGTAAGACTCCATATTAGATGCTCATTTAAACAAAAAAATACCTGATTTTGTCTTGATTCAGGAAGAAGAAATTTGAAAAGTCAGAATTTTAATGAAATAAAGTTAAAAAGAGATCAAAATACATTTTGTGTTCAATAAAAGTCTTTCACACAAAACTTTGTTAGAAATAAACCATGACAGTGATGAAAACAAGAGCAAAGGCTTCAAACACATAAATATTCAACATACCAATGAAAATGTCACTTGATATTACTTTGTTTGTATGAAGACTTATGTTTAATCAAATCAAAATATTTACATTTATTTTACTAAAATGTTGTAAACCAGTCATAGAATCATAGAATCATAGAATCATAGAATCATAGGGTTGGAAGGGACCTCTGGAGATCATCTAGTCCAACCCCCCTGCCAGAGCAGGGTCACCTAGAGCAGGTTACACAGGAACACGTCCAGGTGGGTTTTGAATGTCTCCAGAGTTGGAGACTCCACCACCTCTCTGGGCAGCCTGTTCCAGTGCTCTGCCACCCTCAGGGTAAAGAAGTTCCTCCTCATGTTTAGGTGGAACTTCCTATGTTCCAGTTTGTGCCCATTGCCTCTTGTCCTGTCCCCGGGCACCACTGAAAAGAGCCTCGCCCCATCGTCCTGACACCCACCCTTTAAGTATTTATAAGCGTTGATAAGGTCACCCCTCAGACGTCTTTTTTCCAGACTGAAGAGACCCAAATCCCTCAGCCTTTCCTCATAAGAGAGGTGTTCCAGTCCCCTAATCATCCTCGTAGCCCTCCGCTGCACCCTTTCCAGCAGTTCCCTGTCCCTCTTGAACCGGGGAGCCCAGAACTGGACACAGTACTCCAGGTGCGGTCTCACCAAGGCAGAGTAGAGGGGGAGGATGACCTCCCTTGACCTGCTGGCCACGCTCCTCTTGATGCACCCCAGGATGCCATTGGCCTTCTTGGCCACAAGGGCACATTGCTGACTCATGGTCATCCTGTTGTCCACCAGGACTCCCAGGTCTCTTTCCACAGAGCTGCTCTCCAGCAGGTCAGCACCCAACCTGTACTGGTGCATGGGGTTGTTCCTCCCCAGGTGCAGCACCCTACACTTGCCCTTGTTGAACTTCATAAGGTTTCTCTCTGCCCAGATCTCCAACCTGTCCAGGTCTCTCTGTATGGCGGCACAGCCTTCCGGTGTGTCAGCCACCCCACCCAGCTTGGTGTCATCAGCAAACTTGCTGAGGGTGCACTCTATCCCCTCATCCAGGTCATTGATGAATATGTTGAACAGGACTGGACCCAGTACTGACCCCTGGGGAACACCACTCGTCACTGGTCTCCAACTAGACTCTGTGCCCCTAATCACAACCCTCTGAGCTCTATCTTTCAACCAGTTTTCTATCCACCCCACTGTCCATTCATCTAACCCACACTTCCTAAGCTTCCCTATGAGGATGCTGTGGGAGACCGTGTCAAACGCCTTGCTTAAGTCAAGGTAGACCACATCTACCGCCCTCCCCTCATCTATCCATCTAGTCATGCCATCGTAGAAGGCTATCAGGTTAGTCAGACATGATTTCCCCCTGGTGAATCCATGCTGAGTACTTCTGATAGCTTTCCTTTCCTCCACGCGCCTTGAGATGACACCCAGAACGAGCTGTTCCATCATCTTTCCAGGGATGGAGGTGAGGCTGACCGGCCTGTAGTTCCCCGGCTCCTCCTTCTTGCCTTTCTTGAAGACTGGAGTGACATTGGCTTTCCTCCAGTCCGCAGGCACCTCGCCTGTTCTCCAGGACCTTTCAAAGATGATGGAGAGCGGCCCAGCAATGACTTCCGCCAGCTCCCTCAGCACTCTCGGGTGCATCCCATCAGGGCCCATGGACTTGTGAATATCTAGATGATCTAATTGGTCCCTCACTCGCTCCTCCTCAACCCAAGGGAAGTCGTCTTCTTTCCCTGTTACTTTATTCAATGCCTGGGACTCCTGAGGGCTGGGCCGAGCAGAAAAGACCGAAGCAAAGAAGGCATTCAGTAACTCTGCCTTCTCCACATCCTCCGTCACCATGACTCCTGCCTCATTCAGCAGTGGGCCTACAACTTCCCTGGTCTTCCTTTTGCTTCCAATATACTTGTAGAAGCTCTTTTTGTTTTGCTTGATGTCCCTAGCCAGGTCTAATTCCAAGGCGGCCTTGGCTTTCCTTGTTTCATCCCTGCACGCTCGGGTGGCATTCTTGTAATCCTCCCAAGGGGTCAGTCCCTTCTTCCACTTATTATAAACTTCCTTCTTCCACTTGAGCTTTTTCTGAAGCTCCCTGCTCAACCATGCAGGTCTCCTGCGTCCCTTGGCCGATTTCTTTCTCTTAGGGATGCACCGATCCTGAGCTTGGAGGAAGTGGTCTTTGAATATCAACCAGCTTTCTTGAGCCCCTTTGCCTTCCAGAGCCCTAGCCCACGGGATCTCTCCAAGCAGTTTCTTAAAGAGGTCGAAGTTAGCCCTCCTGAAATCCAAGGTTGTAATTTTACTTCTTGTTGTTGTTTTGTGGATAGTACCCATGATCCTGAACTCAATCATTTCATGATCACTACAACCTAGGGTGCCCCCAACCTTAATGTCCTCCACCAATCCCTCTGTGTTTGTCAGTACCAGGTCCAGGAGTGCTCCTCTCCTTGTTGGCTCCTGTACCACCTGTGTCAAAAAGTTGTCATCAATGCACTGGAGGAGCCTCCTGGACTGTGCATGCCTGGCTGTGTGGTCTTCCCAGCAGATATCGGGGTGATTGAAGTCCCCCATGAGAACCAGGGCCTGCGCTTGCGAGGCTACCTTCAGTTGTCTGTAGAAAGCCTCATCAGTCTCCCCATCCTGATCAGGTGGCCTGTAATAAACACCCACAACAGTGTCCCTCATATTTGCCTGTCCCTTAATCCTCACCCATAAGCTCTCAACCCGCTCTTCATCCGCCCCTAGTGAGAGCTCGATGCATTCCAAATGCTCTCTCACATAGAGTGCAATTCCACCACCACGCCTCGCTGGTCTGTCTTTCCTGAAAAGGACATAGCCATCCATGACAGCATTCCAGTCATGCGAGTTGTCCCACCACGTCTCAGTAATTGCAATGAGATCATGGCCCCGCAACCGCACACAGACCTCCAGCTCTTCCTGCTTACTCCCCATGCTGCGTGCATTGGTGTATAAGCATTTCAGAGAGGGAGTTGTGTGTGTAGTTGTGACCCTTGAGATGTGGTGTGCCTTCTGGCTTTCAGAAATACTGGCACACTGGCCCACGAGCGCTGAGCAACTACACCCTGGCACCTCACCAGCAAGCCCAGTCCTCATAATTAGCACAGACAAGATAATCAAGATCAAGAACCTAGAAAAGACTGGCCAATAGATAATGCCTGGAAGATGAAATAATTTCTCTTAGTAACTATTTTTTCACTCAAGAATTTTTATCCACCTTGTCATGGGACCTATAAGTGAATGTGTGAAACCTTGCAGGCAGTAGTTAAATACATAATCAATCAGCATCTGTTCTGTCCTGCTTCTTCCTACAATATCATTCCACGAACATCACTGTTCCTGATATACAAAACTTCCGCATCTGTATGATAGTACTAGAGATGACACAAAAAGCTTGAAGGCAGAAGGCATCGAAAAGCTTGCATCTTAAAAGAAGAAATACTATAATTTCAGTTATAATTGAAATTATCCGATTTTACTGATTGAAACATTCATTTTACTTTGATTCAACTTTTTAAGAATAATACATATAAATATATATGTATATATATTTACACACACACAGTGACCAAAGAAGCAGGGCACAATGCTACACAGTACTTCTGCCATTGAAGGAAAGACAATATTAAGGCTGTTTAGATACATACCCAGGGATTGTAGGTAAAATAATTTTATCATTGCAAAACAGTCAACATTTTTTTTAACAGATCAGATGAAACCACTGGTTCTTTGTAAATTATATAACACATCACACTGTTACTCAATATTATTTCATACTATGTGTTGATTATGTCTCTAACATCTATAGTATAAAAAGATAAAGTGAATGCAATGGAGGCAAAAACACTAGTTTCAATTCTATTTTAAGAACATAAGTTGAACACTGAGAAAGAACTGTTGATCACAGATCCATTTAATTTCAGTGTCATATCACCATATTTTCTTCTACCAATCTATGACAAAAATTGTAATATTCACATGGGGGAAAAACAGAAAAAAAGTTTTTAGGAGAAAGAAACTGATGAGCAATTTCATATGTGTGAAGCTTATAAACACTTATAATCACTTATTCTTCATTTGCTATTTAAAAGAGACCATAGAAACTGATGAAGCAATTGAGAAGCTATCTTAAAAAGGTAAAAGTAGGCATAGTTGTACAGTATATGTTACTCAGGTAATCCAAATGCAATTAATTTTTTTTATGTGTGCAAAGAATTTCAATTTTATCAACTCAGTCACACAATTCTGTCTTCACTGAAATGCATTTCAACTGGAAGCAAAATACCATCAGTAGCTTAAATTTCCTTTTGTATAAGGTTAGGCAATGAAATACACTTCATTTTAATTTTCTTTCTGCTACACAAATAGATAGCAAACTGTCTTTCAGAATTACATTTTGTCTTGGATTTCTATGTACTGGTATATCGAGTACAAAGCTACTTCACTTGTATTTTTGGGGCCATGTGATTTTTAATCTGACCTTTTCTGTTAAAATATTGATTACAAAATACAAGACCTCTCATATGTGAATTTTCTTAACCAAAGCCAGATGTGTCAGTTCATAAAACTTGTATAGCATTACCTGAGATTTTCATTTTGTTTGGTTTGGTTTTCAAAGAACATAGCTTGATTTGCCTCCCCTCCCTCAAAAGTATTCGCCAATTTTACCTGTGAGTTTGTCTAAACTATCTCCTACTGCATTCCTTTATCTTAGAGCATTTGAAGACAACTTAACCGTATTTGCTTTCTAAATGTGTTTCAAACAGGCCTGATTTTTTTTTTTTTTTTTTTTTTTTTACTTCTTATAAAGAAAAAGATTCCCCAGCCACATTATTTGTTCAGAAAAATTAAATTCCATATTCAGGTTCACTGGAGGAATGAGGAATGCCATAACAAGTACTGGAAAGCTATACACTGAACAAATCTGTTGTGAAGGTACAGTAACAGTAAAGATTGTTCAAATAGGTCTGTGAGGTTCAAAGACCTCCTCAGCTGTTGAGCCTGATCAAAAGACCATTGAAAGTCAGCTAATGTCCATTTCTGTTATCTAAACAGATTTTAAAACATACCTTCCAAGACCATCTGGATATGTTAGTGTCATAACACCAGTGTTATCAGAAGCTGCTACTATGTTGGGTTTTTTTTTGTGATACAGTGCATGCTATATTATGTTAATGGTGAGATTTATTCATGACCGATGTCATAAAAAATCATGCCTAATGGTTCAGTCATTGTAAGCATTCTTTATAGAAACAATTTTGTAATTTAAAGGTACCTAGATAGACATGAAGGGTTAAGGTGTACTATGAATAAATCCAGGATCAAAAAATTATTGATCTCATCACATCTCTGACACTGCTTCCTGGAACAAAGCAACAGTGAGTCATCACTATTTGGATCAATATCATAAGTAAATAGCTCAGCATTTAAAGTTCTTCATGTGAAAATGTACTTTTTGTTAATGGCTATAAGTATTACGTTTCTTTAGGTACCTAATTTTATTATTGGCTTTATATAGTATACTTCCTTTGTACTAATCTCATGTGATATCAAAATCAGATACTAAGTACATTAGTTCACATTTATTTGCAGTATTCTAATATCCCATGGGTTTCATTTTTCACTTGTAGATACATTTTAATTAAGTGGTACAGGAAAATAGAATCTCTGCATTACTTAAATGACAGCCCATCCTTTTAAAGGTTTTAAATAATGGTATATTGATAAAAATAGAACTAAAGTATTTAAGATTAGTTTATTGGTGTTTATAAAATTATTTATAATGATAACATTTTTCCAGCTCTTTTTTTTTTTTTCTTTTCTGGAAGCTTATTTTGTGAAACAGTCATGTTTTTATCTGTCACTTTGTTTTAGGGTTCGATTATCTAACACACTGACTCCTGCTCTTTGGGCCATGAGATGAATGCTGAAAAATTTTGTGGTTTAAAACGAATTGAATCTTCCTGTTCCATCTCTATAAAAAGCCTTATGTATCTCAAGACCTAGCATTTTGTGAAATTCTATGTATTAGAAAGTATTTGATACATCTCCCACTTGTATATAAAATGTATACCATGCCCAGACCAATGTGCTGACCATCCTTCAATCTGTGACCAGGTTTCCAAGCAAACTACCTAGTCTGAAGTAAGGTGGTTCTGGACTGGAAGTTACAGTTAATCCGTACACAGTGGGATGGGAAAGTAACAATCCAGTACAAAACAGGTTAGAATGCCACACAGTATGGAAATACCTCTGTCAATCTTTTGAAATACACAAACACAAGAACTGCATGTTTTACTGGTACTTTCTCCCTCCCAACACTTAAACAGTATGCTTAATGAGGTATGATTGTAAACAGAATCTGATTTGAAACAGAGAACCTGAAATATGCCCCAAATGGAAACACAGCCTTATTGCGTTATCATTTAGGTCTCCTTCTAACCTGGTTTCAGCAGGGATAGGGTTAATTTTCCCCAGGCTCTGGCAGGGACACAGGTATTCCGGGCTGGGGTGTCCCGGTCTGGTCGATGAGTGGTGGTACTGTAATTGTGTTTGTACAATCCTTTATCCGTGTTATTGTTGTTGTTTTCTTGTTCCCTTTGCTGTTCTGTTGAACTGCCTTTGTCTCAACTCACACGTTTTGCCTTTTTCATCCGATTCTCCCCCATGACCTTTGGGAGGGGTTTAGAGAGGAGCTGCGTGGTTCTTTGTTGCTGTCTGAGGCTAAAGCATAACACCTTCCTTAAAAAAATAAGTGTTTTTAGAAACCTATAAATAGTCATACTGCCTCCTCTTCTGAAGCATTCTCTGATATGGAGTCTGTCTTGCATTTCAGCCAGAACTTCTTCCTTTCCTATCCAAACCCCTGATGCTTGTGTTTAGTCATTTTCAACCTGGAAACACAAGCATTTTTCGTGACAACAAGCTTCCTTTTCTTTTTGACTTTTTATGCACCCTCTAGAAATAGTCTACAAGCTTTTGACTATACTTCAAAAACTATTTTAGCTTCTCCTAAGAGAAAATCTACTCTCTTCTTAAAACTAACAGACAACAGGCTAAATCTTCAAAGTTCTTTGTCTCACTTTAACTTTGTGTGTTTCAAAATGCCAACTGGTTTACTTATGTCATCAGCTACCACTGATAAACATTGACAGGGAACGTTGCCCAGCACAGGAACTTGAGCATACACATATTCTTAAAAGGTAAGAACAGTGTCTGTCAGAGTTTTTGCTTAGGCGAACACTCAGTCAGTATTTTTCATGAGTTTAGACTTGGCTTAGAGTAAAATATTCCCAATACACTTTTCTGTACAACCACTCTGTTTTGAAGAGTGTTTAAGAGAATCAATGCAGGCTGTCCCACAACAATTGGTCTCAGTGTCATTTAATTTGCCAATCTAAATATAGCCTATCAGTCCTTCTGTAACAGAAATGGAAAAGGCATATTTCAAGACAGACATTCTTCAAGCAACAAGTTTTCAGAAGACTATCTGTATTAAAATAAGACTTGTAAAACACAGCAAACAGATATGGAGAGTAGAAACACTTTCCACCTTTTAAAGACATCAGCTGCAGAAGGGTGAAGGATTGACATCTACTTAGGTATGGATTAATATGAGATGGCCCACAGTCAAAAATACTGCTGCCAAATCAAATATCTCATTTCATATTGTCTGTTTTGCAGCAGAGTACAACAGAGGTTTGTTTATAAAAAACAATCTAGGACAACTTTCATGCACTGAGGATATTACCAAAAAAGTATTTCAAATAAAAAACTATTATCCAACTGACAGGTACAATTGCAGTACAGAATAAAGGACACGGTTGAGCCCATTTGGATTTAGGTAACTGACATTTTACTAAGCACACACTTATTTTTTCTCATAGGAAAAGATTTTTTTACAATCTTTTTCCAGTCTTATGAAGGACAATGTCTTAAATGTGTACAAGTAGTTTAAAAATAAAGGAGATCTTACTCACTGAAACCAATACTTATAAATAACGCAGTATTTATATAGATGCTGCAGGAATGAGAAAAGTAGGGTGGTTTTTGTTTGTTTTTTTTTTTTTTTGTTTTGTTTTGTTTTTTTGGTTTTTTTTAAACAATGCTGGGATGTCTTTTCAAACTTACTACTATAATCACTGAGTATATAACTTTATGTTATAGCAACAATACTATATATTTGCTTCAGATCACTCACATCTGGATGTCTGAAATCAAACTGGATCACAAACAATATTTGAAAAAGTTATTAAGTTATTTACTGACTATACAAAGAACTTTGTTTCTTATTTTGGGAAGGCTGCTATGCCTTACTGAGTACTAGGCAATTTAAATAAATAAATAAATACATAAAAATAATTAGTTGTCAGGATAATAGAAAGGACTGATGTGCTCTGCTACATTTCACCTATCATTCCACAATCATGAAAAAGGAAAACAATTACCTACAGAGAGCAAAGAATCCGTTTTTACCTTTAAAGATTTGTGAAATCAGTTTTATTTCCTCTATCTACAATTCTATTTACTGGAATGTTTATGGAAGACTTGAATGACAAAGGATCAGTTTTCCTTTTTTTATTGGAAACTTATATCCTTATCTCCCAACTTGCAGAACAATCATATTACATTGCACAATTCATTGCAAGAAATTCTGGGATAGGAAAGTCTCAAATTCAGTCCTAATACTAAAGTTGTTTATTTGCATAAAATAAATAAAAAATCTCTCACTGCAAGAGAAGCAACACAAGTCAGTGCATAAGTCTCATCTGATGTCTGAGGTAAATACTTCTAGATAGGAAACTTGATTTTTCAGACTCCTGTTCAAAGGACATATTTTTTCAACGGTTTTAAATGTATACATGTTGGATAAAGAAATGGAAAAAACTGAAGCTTAATCGTTAAATTATTTTCAGTCTTGTCCACTCCATTTGCAGTAGATGCAAAATTTACTTACAGCAGGGCAAAGAAATAAAAGGGGTAAGAGTTACAAATTTTTCTTCTGGATTAGTTTATAGTTTTTAAGAAATAGTTGAACTGATTTGTATTGTATTACTCCAAGGAAGGAACTAACCTGACATATTTTATATTCTTTCCATATTGGACTTCCTCTTGGGACTGGAAGCCTACTGGCGAAAATATACTCTGCTATAGGATTAAGCTACCTTAAGTATCTACAGTACCAATACCTATGAATAAAAAAATATCTAGAAAAACATGCTATACATACTTATTTTTAACATTTTAACATCTAAAAATTATTGATAAGTAATCTATCCTTCTTCATCTTTCATCTTCTCCGTAGCTTTCTCCTATCTGTAAATCAGAACTGTTTATAATTAATACATATTCCTAACAATGGGGGATCACATCACACTGCAAAATATGATTGAAAATGCTGTGAAGCACATAGCAGTAACTGTGAACACATTCATTGACCTTTTGTCAGTTATATCTTTTTCTCTACACTCAATTTTACACCATGCTTTTTTTGTCTCTCAAAACTTTGAGGAAAACTTGTTCCTTTCACTTTTCCCATAGTGTCTGTTTTGAAGGACACTGTACTTAAATAGGATATTTTGGTATGCTAAATTAATCCACTCAGTTTACATACCTTTCCTGATTTTACACAATGTGTTCTTTCCTTTTACTGCATAAAAGTTTACTCAAGTGTGCCCTTTACAGAAATAATGAAGAAAGGGAAAAACAAAACCAAAACAGAAAACCCAAACCAAATACACACACACAAAAAAAAAAAAAGAGGCAAAAAGCCCAACCCAACCCAACTTTAGATATTTGATAATGTATCTGTAATCATATTTAATTGTCTTAGATATTATTTCTGAATTTGAAAATTAATAATTTTGTGGCTAATAATTAAAGATGAAAACTTTAGAAACAGAGTTCATTATGTTTTGGATGAAAAATTGTGGGAAATATTGAGGTAAGGCTTTTAGTTGGAATTAAGAAGAAATTTTGGGGTTTGCATCTTATAAGCTTGCTGTGTGATTTTCAATATTAATATTCCTTTTATCCCGTCAGTGTAAAGGAACCAGTTCACCCAAACCTCTATTCATATGGTGTTTAGTATAATTTCAGCCATGGTAACAGTTGTAGTCGTTAAAGGATATGAAAATCCTTCATATGAAGTCCAGATGAAATAACTACATTTATTATTCTGGTCTCTTTCAAAGACCGTGTAATTTCTCCAGACAATACCTGATAATTTTGGATGATCAGCTAAAACCTCTAAAGAAATTTGTAATTCACTGCATTCCTTGAAAAAATTTCTAAGATCTACCTAATTCCACAGTTAAATAACTACATCTTTCCTCTAGTTTGAATATGTTTAAATGGCAGCCACAGAAACCTCCTATTCCTTAAAGGCTAGGATTTTTCTTGTATTATATTATGAATTATCAATACATCTCAAATTTTTTTCTTCAATAAGCTACTTAGATTAAGTTTATTCTAGAGCATCTTTTCCAGATAACCAATCATCCTGTATCTCCTTCTTCTAAACTAAGGTATAGGCATATATATTAAAAAAATAATATTTCACTATATGCTGCAAAATCCATACATAAAGAGATGACAAATTCAACTGCATTCAAACTGATAAGCAGTCTTTCTCCATTTAATAGCATTTAAGCATTTATCCAACAGGCTGCCCAGGGAAGTGGTTGAAGCACCATCCCTGGAGGTATTTAAGAGGTGGGTAGACATAGTGCTTAGAGATACAGTTTAGTGAAGTTTTTTGTCAGAGTTACATTGATGGTTGGACTAGATGATCTGAAAGATCCCTTCCAACCTATGCAATTCTATGATTCTATGACTACAAAAATAAGTGTCTCTCTCAAGTTACACAGCTAGCTATGGTGGTATTCTGCAATCACAGGATATTTAATGAAGTAGCCAGCTGCTCATTAAGAGAATATAGAAGAGTTTTCACAACATTTGAGTTCCTCCCCTAGGAATTATATGTTATCCAGAAAGCACAGAGAGAAATCTAATAGATAACCATTACTTTGAAAAACAGAATATTGTATTAACTGCTACATTTAATGATAAAAGAAAAGAATTAAAACCATATTCTTATAAAAAGCAATTATCATTGAAACAAAGGTGCATTAGGTCAATACATGAATATACTACAGAATTAAAAGAACATATTTAAAGAATACAATAGGGAAATGATATCCATCACACCTAACATTTACTTGCCAGATTAATTCTAAAAGTACTAGAATTTATATCTTTCAAGATTCATACTTTTGCTACAATTCATGCACCAATACTTCCTCTTAATTCTCTGTTCACAGTCCATAAAGTAAATAAGTGTATACCCTTTTGGAAAAATAAACAGAACCTTAAAGAATTTCAGCCTGTTTGGCTTTTCCTCCATTTACCTTTCCCATGTTTGAAACAGTGTGTCGTGGTTTTGGCCAGATTGGCCAATCAGAACAACAGATGGCCCTTCCCCCCTCTCCTCAGAGAGGAGAGGAAGAGATAAGGAGATTTACGAGTTTAGAAGAAGAACTAAACTACTTTAATGAAAATAGTAAATAATAATAGAATAATAAAAATTAAAGAAAAAATATACAATATATACAAAACTGTATTCGGCTCCCAGGATGATGATCACGTCACCAGCAGACACAGAAAAAGTCCCAGACTGGAGTCAGCAATGGACAGGAGCTGAATTCCGGAACTAGAGTCAGGAGTGCTCGGATCAGGATCAAAGGCAGATGACCAGACTTGAGGGTCCTCCTCAGACGTCGGCCATTGAAGAAAAAAACGAGCCAGAGCTGCCTTTGCCCCTTTGATCCCTCAGCTTTTATACTGAGCATGATGCAGATGGGATGGAATACCCTGTTGGTCAGTTTTGGGTCCCCTGTCCCATCTGCTCCTCCCTGTGGGTGGGACCCCTCTACGCTTCTCTGCTTCTGACCCTCTAATGGGGCAAATAGCAAAGTTAGCTGACGTTGGTTGTTATAGCAATAAGTATAAGCAAGAGCCTCTGTGCATACCGTTCCTTGGTATAATCAGGCTTTATCACTCTGAGAGTGAACAGTTTCTGAACAATATGCTGTTAATTTCAGAGTTTAGTCAGTTAGAAGAGGCCCAGCTAAAAAGTAAAATTACAAATCAGAAAATTGGTTCTGTTTTACCTCAAACCAGGACGCAGTGTCTGTAATTTGGATTTTTTTTTTCCCTTTTTTTTCTTTTTTTTTTTGATAAAGAGAAATTAATAGCAAGTACTAAGAATTCACAGCAAATAATAAATGTGATACAATTTAGAAAAAAAATCCTCAAAAACTCAAACTGACAAATTTTAATTAGCAACGCAAGTCCTAATTCTTAATTCTTCCAGTCTATTGACTGATTTGTTCTGATATTTTGGATTTATTCGGTGGTGTCGAAGAGGCACTCCATGAATAGGTTTAAATGGTGTATTTAGTACCAGTAAATTCTCATACAGGTACTTACAAAAGATTTCAAAATGTTTCTCATAAGGCAGTCACAAACCACCATAAAATTCAGTAAGTATCTTTCAGTAGATGTTTAATGAGAGACATGTCATCCTGTCTGTATGAGAAACCTGCAGTTCTGCAGCACGAACTAAGAATGATCATAATGCTCCATGCTTAATTAAGCAAGCTGCAGGATCTTTCACTGCTGTATGAATGTTTCACACAATTTTGGCACAAAGGGTACTTTTGCTAACAATGACTGTACCACTTTCTTCAGAAGCATGTTTTAAAGTATGACAAGCTTAATCCAATAATTCTCTAAAGGACTATTTCTTGTGATAAAATAGATACTTAATTTGAAGTGGACATTCTTGGGAATCAATAATGCCATTTTCTAAAGGTTGTAACCAAAAGGAATACCAGGAACTGTGGAAACAATATGCAAAATCTAGCTACTTCATTTTTAAATGAACATTTTAATTATTCATTGAATGAACAACCTTTCTTGATTTCTTAAATTTATAGTTTCGAAGGACAATCATTTCACATAAGGAACCACTTCCACTAGTATTTTACCTACTTTCTTTTCATTGCTAAGGACTTCACAACAGCAGTAGGGGAAAATATGTTTACCCTATGACTATCAATAGTGTACTCAGTCTGGTGCTTTGATTTTAAGGTCAGCTAAATATTTTATACAAACTTATTAACAGTAATTTTTGAAACTACCACATTACAGAATCACAGAATCTTCATGGTTGGAAAGGACCTTTGAGATCATTGAGTCCAACCAAACAATCTACAATCTCTGCCACTAGAGCATGCCCTGAAGTGCCACATTTAGACGTTTCTTAAATACCTCTAGGGATGGTGACTCAACCACCTCCCTGGGCAGGCTCTTCCAGTGCCTGACCACTCTTTCACTACAGTAATTCTTCCTAATATCTAATCTAAACCTCCCCTGCTGCAACTTCAGACCATTTCCTCTGATCCTGTCATTATTCACCTGGGAGAAGAGGCCAACACCCACCTCTCTCCAACGTCCTTTCAGGTAGTTGTAGAGGGCAATGAGGTCTCCCCTCCAAGCTAAACATGCCCAGCTCCCTCATCCTCTCCTTATATGACTTCATCTCCAGACCCCTCACGAGCCTGGTAGCTCTCCTCTGGACACGCTCCAGCACTTCCATGTCCCTCTTGTACAGAGGGGCCCAGAACTGAACACAGTACTCAAAGTGAGACCTCACCAGTGCCGAGTACAGAGGCACAATCACTTCCCTACTCCTGCTGGCCACGCTATTCCTGATAGAAGCCAGGATGCTGTTGGCCTTCTTGGCCACCTGGGCACACTGCTGGCTCACGGTAAACTGGCCGTCCACCAGCACCCCCAGGTCCTTTTCTGCTGGGCAGATTTCCAGCCACTCTTCCCCAAGCCTGGAGTGCTGCTTGGGGTTGTTGTGACCAAAATGCAGGGCCCGGCACTTGGCCTTATTAAACCTCATACAGTTGGCCTTGGCCCATCGATCCAGGCTGTCCAGGTCCCTCTGTAGAGCCTTCCTACCCTCAAGCGATCAACACTCCCACCTAGCTTGGTGTCGTCTGCAAACTTACTGAGGGTGCACTCAATCCCCTCATCCAGATCATCGATAAAGATATTAAACAAAACCGGCCCCAAAACTGAGCCCTCAGGGACACCACTGGTGACTGGCCGCCAAGAGGATTTCACCCCATTAATCACAACTCTCTGGGCACGGCCATCCAGCCAGTTTTTAACCCAGCAAAGAGTACACTTGTCTATGCCGTGATTCGCCAGCTTCTCCAGGAGAATGCTGTGGGGGACGGTGTCAAAGGCCTTACCAAAGTCCAGATAGACGACGTGCACAGTCTTCCCAACATCCAGAAGGTGGGTCACATGGTCATAGCAAGAGATCAGGTTGGTTAAGCAGGACCTCCCTTTCCTAAACCCATGCTGGCTGGCCCTGATCCCTTGGCTGCCCTGCACTTGCCGTGAGAGCTCACTCAGGATGATCCTCTCCATGATCTTTCCTGGTACCGAGGTCAGGCTGACAGGCCTGTAGTTTCCTGGATCCTCCTTCCGACCCTTCCTGTAGATGGGCATCACCTTAGCCACCCTCCAGTCATCTGGTACCTCCCCTGTTGACCAGGATTGTTGATAAATGATGAAGAGAGGCTTGGTGAGCTCTCCCGCCAGCTCCCTGAGTACTCTTGGGTGAATCCCATCCAGTCCCATAGACTTATGTGCGTCTAGGTGCAGAAGCAGATCATTGACTACTTCCTCCTGGATTATGGGTGGGTTGTTCTGCTCTCCATCCTTATCTTCCAGCTCAGGAGGCTGAACATCCTGGGGATAGCTGGTCTGACTATTGAAGACGGAGGCAAAGAAGGCATTAAGTATCTCAGCCTTCTCCTTGTCCTTGGTTGCAACTTTCCCCCCCGCATCCAGTAAGGGATGGAGATTCTCCCTGGCTCTCTTTTTGTTGATGTATTTATAAAAACTTCTTTTGTTGTCCTTAATGTTAGTGGCCAAGTTGAGCTCCAGCTGGGCTTTTGCCTTCCTAATTTTCTCTCTGTATAACCTAACGAGATCTCTGTACTCCTCCTGAGTTGCCTGTCCCTTCTTCCAAAGGTGGTAAACCCTCCTTTTATTCCTAAATCCCATCAGAAGTTCCTTGTTCATCCAGACTGGCCATGTTGCCCGCCCTTTAGATTTGTGACACTTGGGGGACAGCCTGCTCCTGGGCCTTTAAGATTTCCTACTTGAAGAGCATCCAGCCTTCCTGGACCCCTTTGCCCTTCAGGACTGTCTCCCAAGGGACTCTCTCAACCGGTGTCCTGAACAAGCTAAAGTCCGCCCTCCGGAAGTCCAAGGTGGAAGTTTTGCTAACCCCCCTCCTTACATCGCTACGAATTGAAAACTTGACCATTTCATGATTACTAAACCCAAGAGAACCTCCGACCACCACATCTCCCACTAGTTCTTCTCTGTTTGTGAACAGTAGGTCTAGCAAGGCACCTACCCTGGTAGGGGCACCTACCAGTTGTGCCAGGAAGTTATCTTCCATGCACTCGAGGAACCTCCTAGCCTGCCTGCTCTCTGCCGTGTTATATTTCCAGCAGATACCCAGCAGGTTGAAGTCCTCAACCAGAACAAGGGCTGGCGATTGTGAGACTTCAGCCAGCCACTTATAGAATACCTCATCCGTCTCCTCATCCTGGCCAGGCAGCCTGTAACATACTTCCAGCACAACATCTCCCTTATTTGCCCTCCCCTTCATCCTTACCCATAAACACTTGACTTTATCATCACTGGAATCTAGCTCTATACAATCAAAACATTCCCTAATATACAGAGCCACACCCCCACCTCTCCTCCCTTGACTATCCCTTCTGAAGAGCTTATAGCCTTTCATCACACCATTCCAGTCGTGACAGTCATCCCACCATGTTTCCGTGATGGCAACTACATCATAGCTGTCCTGCTGCACAATGGCTTCCAGCTCATCCCGTGTGTTGCCCATGCTATGTGCATTCGTGTAGATGCACTTGAGCTGGGCTACCGATTTCACCCCCATCCTTGGCTGAATAAATTACTTCTTTATTCCACAGGTGTATTCTAGCTGTAGGGTCTAGGATTAAGGAAACCAGCTAACTGTATTTTAGTATTTATGTTGGTAGAATTGCCATTTAGGGATATGAACATCTTTTAATTAGACTCATCCAAACCCACGGTTCTTGAAAAACAGAACTGACAATTTGAATTATATTTGGAATAGAATGTCTATAGATAGTGCAAAGCACTACTACTAAATGGACAATGCTGTAATTATTTACCATCAAAGCTAATAAGGCCATGCAGATTACACAGAAATATATTTGAACAGATCTCAATAAACTACATCCATAATTGCTCTTTGACACCTACGGATCAGGGAAAAGTCTGACCCTGAAAAGTGCAACCATAACTTTAATTAGCTGACAGAAGGTAATTCCACAGACATTAATAGTATTACTCCAGACTTAACACCAATTTAAGTGGCAGCAGGATTTAGGATTAAAAAATTAAGTGTATGTGTGTTTTGTCAAATACAAATTTTTTTAGGAAACTATGATTCTTTTAATCAATGACTTTTTTTTTGTCAGTGTCTTCAAACCATAAAGATAACACTTTCCCTGTGCTGGAAAAATGAAATGAAGTTCTGAAAAATAAATATTATATCAACTGATGACATCTTTAAAGAAGAGAAAACAGAATTAGAAACCTTGGCCTAATAAAATATGACAAGGCATGAGATTGCAACCAGAGTTCCTGCAGCACATTAAAAAGAGAAAGAAATCAAGCAAGACAGTCTAATAAATATAATATGTTTCCTCCTCTTCTCTTTTTTCTCTATGCACAGGTTTTATCTCTTCTTTTGAATATTTAATGATGAAAGCAGTAAAAGTATCCCAGTTGTCCATGTTCATAGTTATGTATTCTGAACACTGTTATTCAAAACATAGAATTCTTGAAGGCATAATATGAAACACTGACACTTATACAATTTTAAGATGACAAAATAAAATAAAGGGAGTTAGTAACAAGGAGCCAGTCAATAACATCGGAGTTGGACTGCTCGGTAGAAAGTAAGTTTTTTGTTTTTTTTTTTTTTAAATAATAAATATGGGATTATAACTACATTATGCTTATTTGCAAATCCTACTTAGAGTTCTTACAATAATTTGTTGAAACTTTTAGTAAAATGATTGGAAAGTACTTAACTGTCCCTCTCTATATATTCTGTCTCTTTTGCTCTTACTGCTTGATAAATTATCTCTTTGTTTTCCTTGGTTTTGCTTTCAACTTATTCCTAGGAAGAATTATTTTTCTAAGTTTAGCCACTTTGCTTTTCAAATGTTTTTCTCCAAAATATTTGTTGATCTACAAATAAAAAAACCCACCACATCTTGATACGCTACCGATTATCGACCTGAGTTTTAAAATTTAAGGTTCAGATTTTGAAAACTATATTGGCTAATATATTAAGGGATGATTCAGTACTTTGCTGAATATGAACTTAACCTTAAACTTATTTTTAAACTTAAACTTATTTTTATGCAGTTTGCAATACTATATTTTAATCTAGAATGTCTGTTAAAATAACATTTCTTAACAGGAAAGAACAAAATAACAAGAATCTCAACACACATAGCGTTATGATGACCTATCATGTTTCATGTATCTTGTTGATTTTGTGCCTTTAACGCTGACACTTCTAAAGCACTAGTTCTTTCTTAAGACTAGAATCCTAAATTATCCAAGATCCTAAGAATCTCTGGTGTGCATATGTAACGCAAAGACAGAGCAAGCCTTTACTGAAAAAGAACTGCACTGAGATCATTCTTTCACACACTGAAGTATTAGAAAATGTCAGAAATTAGAACACATACAAAATGTAATTGCTCTCCCTGATGTATATGCAGTATGGTTCACTCTTTAATCACATAACTACCTATTCTTATACCCCTCCCCAACAGGAGATATGCTTCTATGCACATGCAGGCTGGATTATGATTGTTTAGTAAGAAACTATCATAGTTTCTTTTCCCTACTCCGTAGCTGGCCCCAGGCATTATTATCTAATCTACGCTACTCAAAGTCTTGTTTAAAGATGGGACTATTAATTTTCTTATCGAACTTTATGGCACTTACTTTAGCATCTGAGTGCTTCATAAACATTAGTACATCTCCTTTCACAAGTCTCTGAGATAAAGCTATACTATTATCTCCACTCTGTAGCCTATAGGCTTCAGTTCCCATCTACATTCCTCAAATATATAGGTACATCAGATATATGGGAACATGGCTTCTATGGATGTCAGTGGAAATTAGATATTTGGGTACTCAAGGTCAAAAATTGTTTATCATTGCCATTAGAATTGATAATGAGTTTTGAGAAAACTCATTTGAATAAAAAAAATATAAAAAGATATTTCTATCCATTTTTATGACAGGACTATCTTTTGGCTGAATTTTACGTTACCCCTGGAGCTTACCTGCTTTGTTACTTTACAGTAAGAAACAATACCTCCTCTCAGTTTTTTATATATTATACATATATGGGTATGTGTGTGTGTTTACAGCTTAAATATATACACAACAACACACAGATATCTGAAATGGAAAGATATCTATATAGTGATATGTAATAACTTAGCATATACAGTAACATAAATAGATTATATCTTTGAAGAGACTGGCTTGCTTAATGGGTGTGCATATGCACTGAACAGTATCTTTAAATGTATCAACATTTATAACATTATAATATTTATATAACACATTCTTTATTTCTCTGATTATCCTTACAGATCTTCTCCGTCTGGCCAAAGGGAATGGTTGATTAAGCTGTCCACTCAAATGTATCTGAGACCCCTGTAGACTATTAGTAATAGACAAGATGCGTTGAAAGTCCAGGTTTCCTGAGTCACAGTTGAAACTACACAGAGTATCCCAGAATATCTCAAATAGTACCAGATGCTTATGTGTGGACACTTGAATGCTGTTTCTCAAAAAAACACAGTATGAAGATGTATAGACATCTTCCTTACATACTGACACAGTCATTTCTGTGTCTACTTGTAAGCATCTACAGCATATGTATCTGTAGTCCAGAACTGCACTGTACTCTTAGATGTTTTCTATCAGCATGATAAAAGAATATATTAGACTTCAGTCTGAACACCATTCCTTGATAAACTTCATAGGTAACAACTCTGTATCCTTATTCTGACATGTCTTTCCTAACCAGTTACTTAGACACTGAGAAAGTCAAAGTCAGAAGAGAACAATTTCTTCCAAAACTTTCAGAGTTCACAAAATGAGATTTAGGAAAAGTTATAAACAGATCTTTTAGTGGAAAATGGTGATAAATTTAACAAGCAGTAAGAAATAGCAGAGCTGTCTGTACCTGACCATACAAGCAATAACTGTCGCAGTCATAATTTTGCCATCATTAATAAATCGTTTGGCTTTAGAGCCTTCATAATGCCTCCATCTTCAGACTTTACAAGAGTTAAAAATAGTCTTGCTTTTTATTTTTGCATCACAAATGTGTTAGTCCTTCCTAGGGCTGCTAGTGAGTATGTTGATTGATTACAAAGACATTGATGTCATTTATTTCTAGAACTAAGCCTGAATTGTTGAAGTAACAGATTATCTCCTCAGAGCTAAAAATAGAAGTCAGTATATTACTGCCGATATAATGTCTATCAGCAATGCTTATCAGAGTCCAATCCTTTCTCACATTTTACTTCCATTTCAAAATTATGATTTTCACATCGTTTAGCTACAGAAGATGTATGAAGAAATGACAGCTACATCTTCCACTGCAAACACAAGTGTTAGGATAATGGAAACTGACTAGCAGATAGACTTCAATGAAAGACAGGAAAAACTTCATGCAATTATGTGGCAAGACTAGGCATATTACTGGGTGAAATCCTTGTTGTTATAAATTAGAATCAGAAATTAAGTTATGAACAAAACTGTATTTCCCTTCAACAGGACTATAACATGTCAATGATTTGACCATTTTGGAGTATTGTCTGAATTCATAATGTCAATTTGAAACTTCCAATGTTATCCCAAATTCATCCACACAAATTACTCTTTCTGTGAAAATCAGTAGTTAGCACTTTTATCAGAACCTATTTTTCAGCCACCGACAAAAGACACAGAAAACCACACTAACACAAAGGACCACTGGATACTATATCATACCTACGTTGTTTGAATAAAGACAAAAAGTAATGAGGACAGTATTTTGGAATGGAAAGCATCAGAAAACTTTAAGTGTAAAATTCACTACAAGCTTCTTTTCAACATCAGCAAAAACAAAAAGAAAAAGCTGTAAAATAATAATTATGACTGTGGCCATAACATCCAATTTTAAATAGCAAAATGCTAATTTAAAAAAAAAATTAAATTACATCCCTGGCTTAAAAACAAAATAATAACTAAACCCCCAAGTAATTTGAAAAAAACCCCAGGTGTCGCAGTTTGGGATGGGCCAATGACAAGACAACAGATGCTCTCCCCCACTTCTCACTCCAAGGAAAGGAAGAAGAGAGATAAAGAGATTTATGAGTTTAGAAAAAAACTAAAATACTTTAGTGAAATATTAATAATGAAATAAAAAAGGAAATAATGAAATAGATACAATATATATAAATATATACAAAACCAGACCAAGTTCCCAGGGAGATGTCACTGGCATGCACTGGGAAAGTTCCAGGCTGGACTCAGCAATGAATGGGAACTTGATTCCAGAACACACTGATAGGGATCAAAGGTAGATGAACTAACAGGATCCTCCTCGGACATCAGTCATTGAAGAAAGAGAGCCATTGAAAAAGAGCCAACCTGACCCCTTTGATCCCTCAGCTTTTATACTGAGCATGGCAGATGGGATGGAATACCCCATGGGTCAGTTTGGGTCACCCGTCCACTCCTCCCCACAGGTGCAACCCCTCCACAGGACAAACAACCAAGTCAGCTGACCCTGGTTGCCACAGCAACAAGTATAAGCAAAAGCCTCTCTCACTGAACAGAAAGTTGGCTCTGTTCCACCCCAAACCAGGACAACAGGTTAAATTGTATTTTAGCTTTTAGCTATCTTTTGGATATCTGCTGGAAGGGCAACACAGAAAAGCAATACGGGAGTTTTTTTGGATTACATTGATAACAATTTCCTGCCAAAGGAGATCAAAGACCTGATAAGAGAGCTTGCTCTGCTAGACTATATACTTGCAAACAAGGTCAGGAATCTGAAGGCTGGGGGCAGCCTTGCTACAGTAACTATGAGATGGCGCAGGGGAAGGAAAATAGGAAAGGACAAAATCACAACCCTGGCCGTCAAGAGAACAGATTTTAGCCTGTTCAGGGACCTTCTAGGAAGAATCTCAGGTGATATGGTCCTGGAAAGCATTGGGGTCCAGGAGAGGTGGTTGCTTTTCAAACATTACCTCCTCCAAGCTCAAGAATGGTCCATCCCAACATACAGACAGTTAAGTAAAGGTGGCAGAAGGCCTGCATAGCCGAACAAGGATCTCAGCAAAATTCAGACATAAAAAGGAAGCATACAGGAGGGTCAGCTCATCCAGGAAGAATACAGAGACGCTATGTAATTGGTCAGGCAGACTTGACCTGGTGTAGTCTGGCAAGTGATGTGAATGGTAAAAAGAACACCTTAGATAGTTGTATCAGCAGCAAAAGAAAGATGAGGACTGGCAGCTGAATGGGGCAGAAGACTTTTTGGCAGAATTCATGGGGAAGGCCAAAGTACTTGATGCCTTCTTCACATTAGTCTTTACTGTAAGACTGATTTTCAGAAATCCTAGGCCTCTGAGGTCAGTGGTAATGTCTGGAGCAAAGATGACTTTTCATCAGTATAGGAGGTTCAAGGGAGGTTCCAGTTAGGGAACATTTAGAGAAACTGAAGAGTCACAAGTTTATGGTACTTGAGTGCTGAGGGACTTGGAGAATGTCAATTGTCTTTGAAAGGTCATAGCAATTAGAAGAGGCTCCTAAGGATTGGGAAAAAGCAAATGTCACTTCTGTCTTCAAGGAGGGCAAGAAGGAGGATGTAGGAAACTGCAAGCTGGTCAGCTTCACCTTGATACTTGGTTTGATGATACTTGATACTTGACGAAGCAAATGATCCCAGAAACCTTGTTCAAACATATGAAGGATAAGAAGTTAATCAGGAGAAATCAGCATGGATTTATTAAGAGGAAATCATACTTTAACAACTTGAGAACCTTCTGTGATGAAATGACCAGCCTGGTGGGTGAGGAGAGAGAAGTGGATACTGCTTATCTTGACATTAGCGAGGCTTTTGACACTGTCTTCCACAACATCCTCATTGAGAAATTGATAAAACACAAACTGAATAAGTGGACAGTTAGGTAAATGGAAAATTGGCTGAACTGCTAGGTTCAAAGGATTCTTGTCAGCAGCACGAAGTCCAGCTGGAGGCCAATCACTAAAGCTGTGTCTGAGGTCACACTAGATGTTGGTAGTCCTTGTAATGACCTCAATGATGGAACAGAATGCACCTTTAGCAAATTTTTAGATCTTACAGGACTGCAAGGATTGATTGATACACCAGATGATTGTGGTGCCTTTTTAGCAGGACAAATGGATGAACAGGAATATCAGGAAATTGTAAAATGGTAGATTCCTTCCCTGCACCTGGGGGGGAATAACCAAGTCAGGCTGCAGGTTGACTGGCTGGAAAGCAACTTGGCAGAAAAGGGTCCAGGTGAACAACAAGTTGAATGTGAGCCAACATTTCTGCCTTGCAGCAAAGGTGGCTGACAGCATCCTCGGTTGCTTAGGAACAGTGTCACTAGCACATCAAGGGAGGTGATGCTTCTCTATTCAGCACTGGAGAGACAACATCTGGAGTGCTGCGCCCTGGTCTGAGACCTCTATTACGAAACAGACATGAACGTACCAGAATTGGTCCAGAAAAAGGCCATAAATGATGATTAAACAACTGAAGCATCTTTCTTGTGAGGAAAGGCTGACAGATGGAACTGATCAGCCTGGAGAAGGGAAGGCTCAGCAGAGATCTAATCAACATCTGATGGAGAGGGAAATTAAGATGGAGACAGACTTTTTTCAGTGCCAACCTGTGCCAGATAAAAGGAACTAAGCACAAACTGAAACACAGGAAATTCCATGTCGACACATTTTTATTTTACTTTTTACTGTGAGGGTCATCCAACACTGGCCATGAAGGCTGTGAATTCTCCATCATTGGAGATATTCAAAATGTGACTGGACACAGCCCTGAACAACTTGTTTGAGTTAACCCTGCTTTCTGCTGGGGGGAGGGTGAACTGGATGATCTCCTAAGGTGCCTTCCAATGTCAATGTTTGTGTGATTCTGTGATATGCATAAGTATTTATAATTTTTTTCTGTAGTTTGAGGAAAAAATACATAATTTGGTACTGCTTAATCACTTAAGTCATCTACTGTTGCTTTCACTATACAGTTTATTACCTTATACAATGTCAAGGTTTCTATCTACAAAATAACCTATTTTTTATTTCCTCAATAACTATTCAAGCACTGAAACAAACAAATTGCTATGTACAAGTTTATATGCTTATGCAACTTGAACATGTACATTTTTACAAAAAGTAAACATGAAAGGGTGATGAACAATTCCAACTCTACATTTGCCTTTGAATTTTAATGCATTTTTATAGTAATTTTCTGTTCTAACTCTGATCCACTATGCTGATCATTAACAAACAAAACACATTATCTCTTCTGACTAACTGCATTGAAAAACCTTTTTTTCTAGACTAGTGAGTACTCAAAGTCATATATTTCAAATGGTCCAAAAATGACAACATAAATATCCAAAACCAAACAAGGCACAAATGGAAAATACTTTCTTTGCACAGCTTTTTGTGTAGGTATCTGCTAAAGAAGCATGATGAGCAGGCAAACCTAACAGGGATTCCGCAGTTAATGTGACAATTATTTTGTATTTACAAACAGAGCTGTACTTCTGTTTCTGTTGATTGTTTCCTGATTAGAGTATGCCTATACTTTCTGACTTTAACTGATCCCTTGCGCATTTGGATCAGGAATCCTATTCAACTTCTTATTTAACTGCTGCTGGAGAGCACCTAAGTAAGTAAAGTGTTGGTCACAATGCTCAGGAAACCTAGAAACAGGATTAGGTAATAGGGATGTTAGCACTTTGCACGGAGGACAGTCTGGGACACGCTGGAGTGTTAATCTGTGCAATAACAGCAGTGATACTAACTGGAGTAATAGCCCGCGGCATATTGGAGGCCTTCTGAAGCTAACAGAGGGAGGATGTAGCAATGGAAATCTCAGGCTGCAGGGGGTACATGTCTAAGGGGTGCATGTAGCGAATAAAGGTGATGGCAACTTCACCAGTGGGAGGTGTTGGCACTGAGCTGCCAGGTGAAGTGCTGTGACAGTAGGCAAACTGACTGCAAGAAGTCAGGGTGGAGGAACAGCTCATTTGCAGAAACAAGAACCTGAATTCTGAATTGTATGGAAGGAGGGACTGCTGCAGGCTATGCTTGAAAAAGCAGTGGATAGAGACTCCCAAGATTGAAAAGGCTGAAAACCTGTGACTTATAGCCACAAAAGGTAGGCTGCTTCTCCGCCTTCAGACATACGCCTACAAAATAAGTGCAATGGCCTAGTAACAGCTCAAGAGAAATAACGATTTTTAAGGCAGGCATTAGCGGCAGCTATGACAGTTAGGCAGCATCCACAGAACAGCCTGACTGGGGACTCTCACTAAAACCAGCACAGCTGGATGCTTCCTTTGAATGCCTGTACATGATTATATAAAACATAGGAAACACTGGAGAAATTTGTAATCCATGGGCAATTTCAGAGCTATGCTATCAATGTGATCACACAAACGTGGGATAGCTCACCTGGCTGGAATACTGTGATAGATAGAGACTATTTAGAAAGGATAGACCAGGCATGTGAAGAGAAGTTGTGCTTGTACTCTAAAGCAAAGGACTAGTTTGAATGCATGGAACTTTGGTTTATCATGGATGACAAACCAAGCCTGTTGAGAGTTTGTAAATTAAAATCAGAAGGCAAACCAATACAGCTGATGTCGCAGTCTGAAATTGACCACATGATCAAGAAGAGGAAGTAGATGAAGTTTTCCTTAGGGGGTTGAAAGAAGTCTCATCAGACAACCCTGGATGACCTCCAGAGACTCTTTCAAACTTAAATCAGTCTTTGAATTTATTTTGAGAAGCTACTTCAGGGCAAATTAAATTAATGACATTTACGTAGATCTAAGTCCTTCGACATCTGTTATCCATACTACGGATACTGTGTACATATCCAACTGCATACTATGTACATGTATGTACTATGTAAAGTGCTATGTACTTCAGCTGCCTAAAGTAATTCCAAGTTTTCTGTTTAATCAAAAGAGTTACAAGCAATTCTAGAGAACCAGACAAACCTCTCTACAGGAGGTGTCTCTCTCTCAGCAGTCTTAAGATGAAAAGGTTATAGTCTTTGGTAAGTGACTGGAATTAGGTGGGTGAATCTGCTGGTAATTCAGTATAATGTATGACGAAACTGACATTTTCAGTTAGTGACAGTTTCATCTTAAAAGTGGGGTACAAAAATGGAGTCTATTTAATGAAAAAAGGAAAGAATTTTTAATTATGATCAGGAGGCTAATAATGCCAGAAAAGTGTGGATCACAACAAAATCAGAGGACAAACGATAAAAATTATAGTGGAGCAATTCACTGAGTTTCATAGTTGTTTGTGTGCTGATACACTGAAAAGCCAGGAGGAGCTGTAAGTATTAATACACAGGACAACCATGGCTATGCTGTCTTTGTTTAGCATACTTATAAAACAATTTATCTTGTTATATTGGGAGATAGGAAAATATATCTTAAAAAATAGGAGTGATATTTTTCATATGAAGAATGTAAACTCTTGGTCTAAATCCCAACCATAGAATGCTAGGGAGCTGTTCAAAATAATTTTTGGGAAAAGAATAAGGGTGCTTCCAAAGTGCTATCAATAAGATTAAACAGAAATAAGGAAGGTTTAGATCATCTACTGTAAATATTTCTAGTAGTAAGAAAAGAGCAGGAACGCTGTAAAAACCTCTATAGTTGAGGTTTTTAAGTATAATATATTTAAGCACAAAGTATTTTGTTTTGTCACTTGTCTTTCTGTTTTGTTTTGGGTTTTAATTATTATTTTCTTTTTCCTTATTTAAGACCAAGAACATCATAAGCACTGTAACCAAGAGGCATAACTTTGGATATAAGCAAGGAATTCTTTCAGATTCTGTGATTCCAGTATTGTACACTTTTTCTATGATTGTGTGATTAGTTCATAATCTGAATGGATTTGTACATCTGTTACATTTCAACATCTTTCTTTGTGAATGTAAGAGGAGCAAAGCTTGGAGAAAAGCTGAATAGCTTGATATTCTGATTGAAAAACTGAGTCCAGAAAAAAGCGAGAATCAATATGACTTTACTATCTAAAAGTAAACAATTGTGGAGTAAGTTAGATGCCTAAATACAAGATTTTAGTGCAATTTTAGATGCACTGAAGTATTTGAAATGTCTGTACAGGGATGGTAGACATGCCATGGACCTGTGGGAGATTCTTTTCTTTCTGAAGCAACAGCTGAAGACTTGCTGGGATACTGCATAGACGTAAACTCTGAAATTACACTATGTGTCTGTATTTCACCACTTGAATTGGTCCCCTAGCCTGCAACAGTTGCCTCAGCAATTACATTTACAAGTAATTCTTATTTTAGAATATATGGTCTGTTTAGAAATTGATTTTTTTTCCTCAAGGATTATACAAAAAACTAGATGTAGAACTATTTTCTCAACTTTTAAATAAGCTACTGTTAGGTGAAATATACGTCATGTAAGATCATTCTCAGACTTAGGAAGTTCAGCACCTTCTTTTTTGCATGTCTCTACAAATTGCATGAGGAGACCTGATGTGTAGCTGTAAGGTGCATATTATATTAGAGTGACAGCAAAAACTGGTCTTTAGAATTCACCATTACACCATCTCAGATCTTCAGAGACTATAACCCTTAACCTTTTCACAGCTAATTGTTAGAGCTAAGGAGTTTAAAAGCACGTTCAAAGTCATTAACTAAAGGACAAAAGCAGTAAGAAAATCTTTTTAGCTAATTGATATGTTTTAATAGAAGCTTTAATACCTGTTAGTAGTTGCAAATTAAATATTCTTAAATACGCGACTCAGAAGAAAAATATAATTGCTTACTACTCTCGCTGGAATGTTAAGATACGCAGCACAAAATGCAGTATTACAGCACCTTCGATTTAATCAACAAACAAGGGACATGACAGTGTGTAATCAAGAAAACTGACATTACTGTATATCAATGCACTTTGCATTACACATTCAACTCGTTTTAAGGAAGTTCTTAAGTTCAAAACACAATTTTGCATAGCTTCAAAACAATAATACATCTCTAAATGATATTCAGTTCTGTGCTGATATGCAACTCAACTAGTGCGAACACAACTAGTGAGGGCAGAGGAAGTAAATGGGGGCTGTACAGTTCAAAAATATGCTTGCTGTGATTGTCCATTTTAGAAGACAAGCATGCATATCAAGAAAATTGAGAATACATTACACAATTCCAGCTAAATGCATGGCTTGCAAAATTCCTAAATTCTGCTTACAATCGATTTTTTTAGTCATATCTACATCAAATTTGTTAACAATTCATATTCAAGGATTTTTTTCTGCACACTTTTTGTGGCTTCTTTTTACAGGATTTTATTCTCATTCTTTAGAACTAAACAAAATAGAAGAATCACCTTGATTCTGAGGCTAGTTTGATAAACTTTTTTCAACTTAAAACAAGACTACATTTTATTAAATTACCTACCCCTATGGTAGTTATTCTGTTCTAGCCTAGGTGAAATGAAGCTATGAAATCTATAGTTGTATCCAAACAAAGGTGGGGGGAGGTTTGGTTGGTTGTTGGGTTGTTTTTTCTGCAACTTCAGCAGATAATGGTAGACTGGCGACTAATAAAACTAAATGAAGCTTGCCTTGACATAACAGAAGTGATTCAATACTAATCAGGATCTCACCATAGTCAGAAGTATCCTCTTTGATCAGTACATTATTGATATTGATCCTTTTACATTTCATAGAATCATAGAATCACTGAGGTTGGAAGGGACCTTTAAGATCATCAAGTCCAACCATTGACCTACCCTGACAAAAACCACTTCTAAACCATGTCCCTAAGTGCCACATCTACCCTTTTTTTAAACACCTCCAGGGATGGTGAATCCACCACCTCCATGGGCAGCCTATTCCAATGTTTAATAACCCTTTCAGTGAAGAAATGTTTCCTAATACCCAATCTAAACCTCCCCTGACATAACTTGAACCCGTTTCCTCTTGTCCTATCACTTGTCACCAGGGAGATGAGGTCAGCCCCCATCTCTCTACAACCTCCTTTCAGGTAGTTGTAGAGGGTGATAAGGTCTGCCCTCAGACTCCTCTTCTCCAAGCTAAACAACCCCAGCTCCCTCAGTCGTTCCTCATAAGGTTTGTCCTCCAGGCCCCTCACCAGCTTTGTAGCCCTTCTCTGGACACGCTCCAACACCTCAATATCCCTCTTGTAGTGAGGGGCCCAAAACTGAACGCAGTACTCGAGGTGGGGCCTCACCAGTGTCGAGTACAGGGGGATGATCACTTCCCTAGTCCGGCTCACCACATTATTCCTGATACAGGCTAGGATGCTGTTGGTCTTTTTGGCCACCTGGGCACACTGCTGGCTCATATTCAGCTGGCTGTCCACCAACACCCTCAGGTCCTTTTCTGTCAGGCAGCTTTCGAGCCACTCTACTCCAATCCTGTAGCGCTGCATGGGGTTGTTGTGACCCAAGTGCAGGACCCGGCACTTGGCCTTGTTGAAACTCATACCACTGGCCTCTGCCCATCGGTCCAGCCTGTCCAGATCCCTCTGCAGAGCCAACCTACCCTCAAGCAGATCAACACGCCCGCCTAGTTTACTGTCATCTGCGAACTTACTGAGGGTGCATTCGATCCCTTCATCCAGATCATTGATAAAGATATTAAAGAGAACCGGCCCCAGCACCGAGCCCTGGGGGACACCACTTGTGACCGGACACCAACTGGATTTAACTCCATTTACCATCACTCTCTGGGCACAGCCATCCAGCCAGTTTTTTACCCAGCGAAGAGTACACCTGTGCAGGCCATGAACAGCCAGTTTCTCCAGGAGAATGTTGTTGGAAATCATATCCTGATGTGTTTGAGAAGTGGAGAAGGAAAAGGAGAAAGAATATTTTCTCTATCTACAATCAAAAGTTGAATTTCATTGTATAGTATTTCCTCCCATTGATTACTGCAACAGCATTTTGGTATGCCATTAAATGGCATGTAATCTGCATGTGAGGAGGAGCTGTTTTGCTGCGGTCTTTGAAATAATCACCAATCACACTGCATAAACAAGTTCGAGCTTGTAAAGCTTGAGTCCTTCAAATGAAAGACTGGAGCCCTGAAGCCCTAGAGTACTTCAAAATGAAATATATAGTTAGTCCAATATTACACGTAACACTTCAAGAACTGTGAGTTCTTTAATAACCATCATTACACAAGCTTTTATGGGTTTGGGTTTTTTTGTTGTTGTTTTTGTTGTTTGTTTTTTTTTTTTAAGCAGAAGTACTAGAGACAGACTGTGGAAATCTGTGCATTTAATATAGTCTCACAATAACTTGCTGGAACTACAGTGTTTATAGTGTAGAAGCCCACATTACATAAAACTTACTGAACTCACACACTGAATAAGAACTGATACTGTATGACTCACAGCCTTTGATATCATGGTCAGAGAAGTACAGCAAAAATATTGAAATCAGAGGGGTAAGTCCAAATTTCTTTGGAAATACCTTAATATGGCAGACAGGAAGTTATGAACAGCGTTTCACAGCTAATTCTGATATATATCTTAATATTTTTTATTTAATCACAACAATTATAGGTAAAATAAATGAAACTTTACACTTTCATTTGTAACATTATCTCCTCAAAGCAAATATGTGAATGAAATTAAAAGATGCAACTTCAAATTGTATGTGGAAGGGGAAATAATCCTGTAATTGGCACAAACTATATTCAGTCTACATATGCTCACCCCAGCCTATTAAGTAGTAGCTAATACTTAGAACTGAAGTAGAGCTTGAGAACTTCCAGAGGAAATCTAAAGGAGATCAGACATGCAGACATTTGTACAGCTGTGAGGGTCCTATTTACCGTAGGGTGCTACAGGTGAGGCTCCATAATCAGCCTTATTCAGTCCATCTGCAAGCTAGTTCAATGGCACTCAAAACTCTATGATCACATAGTAAGTCAGAGCAGACTGCTGATTCAGTTAAAGAAACCCCCCCCCCAACAAATGTTTGGAAAATATCTACTGGCTTATCAAGTCCAAATCCCCTGCATGTCATTACAGCAGAGCGTATTTCACATAATTTCAGGTATCTCAACAGAATTAGCTGATCAATATGAGTATGTAAGATTTCACGCTAAGAATCTTGTTAAGATAACTTACTATTAACCATGGAGGTAGGTTAAACAATGAATGCAGAGACTAGATACCTAACTTTTACAGAACTGGAGCTACATAAGAAAAATTATTCAATAATGCATGAATCCATAAAACGTGCTTCTTTGCTATTTTCTGCAACCTAGGCATTAAGTCAATCTACCTGTTCCCTATAGCTATTTACCTCTATTTCATATTGCAGCATATGCAGTAAATTAATTCAATATCATCTACTGAAGATTCCATACATTGAAGATGGTGACATTTTATTCTTCCCAGAAAGATCTCACATATTGCATTTCCCTAGTTTAACTTTCTGACAGCCACATAACCAGAGAATTTTGAAGTCTGATTAAATTGTGGATACATCAGAGAATGCCACCAACTGAGATACCCAAGTGCTGCAAGAGAACAAACTCCTACAGTAATTAGCAGTACAAACCACATCCCATACTGCGCAATTATTCTTGTATCATCAGAATAAATCCTGTTCAAGTGCATCAAGGCCTACTTATCCTGTCTGTTAGCATAAACCCATGCACTTTTGCTGCAGGAGACAAACTAACCAACTGTCCTAGTTTGAAGTAGAGCAGAGCTAACTTTCTGTTCAGTGAGAGAAGCTCTTACTGACACTTGTTGCTGTGGCAACCAGGGTCAGCTGACTTGGTTGTTTACCCTGTTGAGGGGTTGCACCTGTGGGGAGGAGTGGACAGGTCAGGTGACCCAAACTGACCAATAGGGTATTCCATCGCATCTGACATGCTCAGTATAAAAGCTGAGGGATCAAAGGGGTCAGGTTGGCTCTTTTTCAATGGCTCCCTTTCCTTTTTCAATGTCTGATGTCTGAGGAGGATCCTGTTAGTTCACCTACCTTTGATCCCTATCAGTGTGTTCTGGAATCCAGTTGTCATTCGTCACTGAGTCCAGTCCGGAACTTTCACAGTGCCTACCAATGACATCTCCCTGGGGTCTTCATACTGTTTTGTATATATTGTATATATTTCATTATTTTCTTTTTGTTTTATTGTTAGGATTTCATTAAAGTAGTGTAGTTTTTTTCTAAATTCATAAATCTCTTTATCTCTCTTCTTTCTCTCCTTAGAGCAAGAGGTGGGGGAGAGACACCTAGGGGAGAGTTGTCATTGGCCAACCCAGCCTAAACTGCGACACCAGCCTTTCGTTTAAGTAGAAGTAGATGCAGCATGATCAACCACCTGTCTCAAACAACAAAACTCCCTTTGTAATAGTTTTTGTGTGCTCAGGGAAATAGGCAGCCAAACTATGCAAACAACTGTTGATCATTGAGATGTGCAAACTTTTAGAAGTGTCCTGAACAAGTAGGTATTGAGCACCAACAAAGGAGACCGCAAATCAGACAACAGTGCAATTTGAATGGTCCAGTCACCAAGGAAGTATTCTCTTCCAATTATATAACCAGGAAGCTAAGGAGAGACTCATCAGGGAACCTAGAAAAAGGAGAACCTGAGAGACTCTGAGGGAACCCTACAGCCCTCCCCCAGGTCTACATAATGCACAACTGGAATGACTGTGTTGCTGCATTGCGACATCTCTCCCCCAGAAAGAGGAAGTTATGTAATCCATAAAATTGCATGTATTTGTGAATAAATTGTGTGTATTTGTGTTTTGGTTTCCAATCTCTTCACACTATTTTGTCTTAAAAAGCAACGTGAGAGTGTTAAAAGGATTGGTGACATGGATTCCACCATTGGTCTAAAGCATCAATGGGCAATTTACAATGATGCTCATGTTTTACACCCTCTAGCATTCAATTTTTTTTCCTTAATGTATGGTGGAGAGTTCTCCTACTCTTTAGAACCCACAACTCAGATAATTTTAGCATCTAAAAACTAATTTCTGAGTATGAAGTACAGCTTTTGTTGTAAGCATGTAAATATCTTCTAATTAGTATAACTTCCCTTCATGAATAAAACAACATCTGTGGTGCTATACATTTTCAGTTTTGCCCTCTGCTGCCAATAAAGAATAAATCATTTCCTGCTATAAAAAAAAAAACTTGCTGGACAAGATGTGAGAGTATTTAATGAAAGCGAACAGTATGTCTTGTTCCCTAAGGTGAAATACATCGCACTTACTTTCCTTGGTCATGATCATCATGATCAGGGAATGACTGTTTAACCTCAGAACGACCTTCATACCATATAATTTTTCTCTTGTAGCTGCAACTGGTTTAAGAGATGAGGATATAAACATTGCTATTTAAGCCATGTTGGATAAAGTAGTTACCACAGGGCTTTCACTATTTTAATTAAAACCAACAGTGTTATTCCAGGTTTATTAATTTAAAAACAAATACCACAACATCATTTCACATATTAAAAATTTTAAACATTTTTAGCATGAAATACCAAGTGCAGCAGAAAAGCGTAAAGGGAATATTTAAAGAAAATCCAAAACATCTTCCTGAAATCTTGTTACCCAGGTATAGTACTCATATTTGGACAGGAATTATGTTACTGCAGCTGACACTGTGGAATAAAATCGCTTACTTAAGAGGCAGCTCCTCCTATTTAAATAGCAGCCTTTTGACTTAACTGTGACTAGGATCAAGTCCTTGATAGCTGATCAGTCTAGATGCTTAGCAATCTCACCTTTATGTAGATAACTTCCTAGTGCAAAGATACAGTCTTTACATTTTGCAATGTTACTTTGTTGCCTGTCTTTTAATCAAGAAAAGTGGCTTGTGATCAATGCAGTGATGGTTTTATGCTAATCATCTGTCATTTAGTCATAAACCTGCAGATGCTAGTCTTCTAGAAGCACCATTTACATTTTTTTCAATGTACGATAAAATGGTGTGAAGTAATTTCATCCTTCCTTAGAAACTTTAAAACTGCTACACATATTACATGAATATTACAAGGACACATTTTTGCCGATGCTTTGTTTAAAAGTTGTAAGTTTAGTTAGTGGCAGTTCTTGGATGATGTCATTTTCTTACAGCATTGCTCCATCACTAGTAATCTAATTTCACCCTCTGACCACCTGAGCCCAAATATATCCCACAGTTGCCTATTACAACATGCTATCTCTTAAATGGCACCATATGATATGAAAAACAGTCAAGCTATTTTTTTTTGTTTGCATACAAAAACATTTACAAAACTTTCAAGACTAAAACAAAACAATTCAGAGAAAAACAATGACTTAAGTTCACATTAAGTCAGTAGAGGCTCAAACCCATTTGCACCAGCTCTTGAAATACAGTTAACATGTATTTTACTTAGATAAAACTCAGCAGCCAGGTCCAGGGTCTCCCACGTCCCATCAGCCACAGCAGGAGAAGCAGGCCCTCTCAGGGCAAGAACCAGCCTATCAGGAAACGGATGGCAGGCACCATTACTAGCAGGAGCTCCTAGAAGCTTTGAGAAGCAGCTGGCACCAGGGGTCCAGATTTAACAAAAACAAACACAAAAAAAAAAAGCAAATGAATAATCCCACGAAAAATAAAATGTGCACAGGTAGGAAGAGCTATTAACTTCCCTTCCCTCCTCCGCCCAACCCCCGACAATTATCCTTGCCTAAATACATAAAATTAACCTACAGAGAACTGCCCAAACCCAGGAACCTTCCCAAAAAACTACTGAAAGCAAAGATAGGCCAAACAGAAAGTGATAAAACATGTCGAAACCTCACAAAATGCAGAATACTAGAAAACGAGGCTGGGGACATAAACACACACTCCCCTCTGCAACAACAGGAACTCAGTTTAGAAGTTCGATGTACAGATAGCTGTTCAGGATATAAAAGTCATCCTCTCTAATCTCAGCTGTGCTAATGACCTTCAGAAAGTCACTGCACCTTCTGTAATCTTTATATGTAACTTTTTCTCATAATCACAGAATGGATTGGAAGGGATCTCTGGAGGTCATCTGGTCCAATCACCCTGCTCAAGGAGATCAACCTAAAGCCTGCTGCCCAGGATCATGTCTACACGGCTTTTGAATGTCTGCAAGGATAAAGAATCCACAGCATCTCTGGGAAACCTGTTTCCGTGCTGCATCACCATCACAGTGAAAAAGTGTTTCCTGACATGGAACTTCCTGTGTTTCAGTTTGTGCTTATTGCCTCTGGTCCTGTCACTAGGCACCATTAAAAAAAGCCTGGCTCCATCCTCTTTTCACCCTCCCTTCAGGTATTTATATACATTGATGAGATCCTCACCTCAGCCTTCTCCGGGCTAAACAGTCCCAGCTCTCTCAGCCTTTCCACAAGATAGATGCTTCAGTCCCTTAATCATCCCTGTGGCTCTTTGTTGGACTCTCTCCAGTATGTTGATGTCTTTTGTATGGGGGAGCCCAGAACCAGATCCAAGACTCCAGATGTTGCCTCACCAGGAAGGATCACCTCCCTTGACCTTCTGGGAGCAATCCTCCCAGTGCAGCCCAGAATACCGTTAGCCTTCTTTGCAGCAAGGCTACATTGCTGGCCGAAGTTCAATGTGGTGTCCACCAGGACTGCCAGGTCCTTTTCTGCCAAGATGCTTTCCAGCTGGGTAGGCTGCAACATATATTGGTGCATGGGGTTCTTCCTCCCCAGGTGCAGGACTTTGCACTTCTCCTTATTGAACATCTTGAGGTTCCTGTGAGCCCATTGCTCCAGCCTGTGAAGGTCCCAGAGGGCATCACAATCCTCTGGTGTGTTGCTCACTCCTTCCAGTTTGATGTCATCTGCAAAGTTGCTCAGGGTACACTCTGTCCCATCACCTAGGTCATTAATGAAGCTCATAACAGGACTGGATGCAGTAGTGATCCCTGGGGTACACCAATAGTCACTGGCCTACAACTAGAATTTGCACTGCTGATCACCACTCTCTGGGTGTTAATGTGACATTTATTAGTCATGTATTCATACATTGGAGTATCAGAGAGTTAAAAAGAACTGAATACGTGTATTTGTAACATTGTTGATATCTTTGTAAACAGTACATACTCAACATTTTTTACTAGTTTATTTTAATAAAGGTGTGCCACATAGTTGAGGTACTTAGCTTAGAAACTTCTGGTACTTTTTTTTTCTGAAGAGAGGAAAAGGAAACTAAAATTATTTTTGTAACTCTTGTATCAGCATATGATTGCCTTGTGGATTGGTTAATGTTGTTCAAAATTTGATATACTAAAGCAATATGAGTAAGGTAAAGAATATAGCATTAATTTACAGTAAGAATGATGTCAGTCTTGTCAAGGCAATCAAGTAAGAAAAAAACGAAAGCTTGAAGGCAGATAGGTATTCTAATAAAAAAAAATATTTACGGGAATTTCCTCCTCCACTGTAGATTCAGCAGATTGTTTTGAGTTATAGCACCGATGTGAGGCTTTTTCCTCCAGTATTTATTTTAGATAACAAATATAGACTCAAAGAAACAAGTCAGAGAACTAAAAATATTACTCAGCTCACCTAATAGCACTTTAGACTGATAATGTACTATCCTAAATGGGCTATAACCCTTACTCAATGTGAGTGTATTTGCACGGGTATTTCAGAAACACCAAATAGCAGATTCTTCCTAAAATTCCTAAGTAATGCAAGGAAAACATTTGAAAAAGAACTGAAGATGGGGGGAGGAGGGGAGGAGAAAAGGAAATTAGTTTTCTCCACTTTAACATAATTAATATTGTGAGAATATTGTGACAACACCAAGCTGTGTGTGGCATGGTTGACATGCTGGAGGGAAGGGATGCCATCCAGAGGGACCTTGATAGGCTGGAGAGGTGGGCCCATGCCAACCTCATGAAGTTCAAACAGGCCAAGTGCAAGGTCCTGCACCTGGGTCATAGCAATCCCAGGCACAAATACAGTCTGGGAGCATGACTTGAGAGCAGCCCTGAAGAGAAGGACTTGGGGGTGTTGGTGGATGAGAAGCTCAACATGAGCAGGCAATGCGCACTAGCAGCCCAGAAAGCCAATCGCATGCTGGGCTGCATCAAAAGAAGCTTGGCCAGCAGGTCGAGGGAGGTGATTCTGCCCCTCTGCTCTGGTGAGGCTCCACCTGGAGTACTATGTCGAGCTCTGGAGTCCTCAGCACAAGGACGTGGACCTGTTGGGATGGATCCAGCAGAGGCCCAAAGATGATCAGAGGGCTGGAGCACCTATGCTATGAGGACAGGCTGAGAGAGTTGGGGTTGCTCAGCCGGGAGAAGAGAAGGCTCTGAGGAGACCTTATAGCAGCCTTCCAGTACCTAAAGGGGGCCTACAGGAGAGATGGGGAGGGACTCTTTATCACAGAGCGGAGTGATAGGATGAGGGGTAATGTCCTCAAACTGAAAGAGGGGAGATTTAGATTGGATATCTGGAAGAAATTCTTTATTGTGGGTGTGGTGAGGCACTGGAACAGGTTGCCCGGGGAAGTTGCGGATGCCCCATCCCTGGAGGTGTTCAAGTCCAGGCTGGATGGGGCTTTGAGCAGCCTGGTCTAGTGGGAGGTATCCCTGCCCATAGCAGGAGTGTTGGAACTAGATGATCTTTAAGATCCCTTCCAGCCCGAACCATTCTATGATTCTAATTCTGGACATTGCTACTTAAAGTGAAACTTTCATGGAGTTTTGTGCAAGAGGAAGAAGGAATAGATTCCATGGAAGAAAACAATTCATGATCCTGTTCTTTGTATCAGCAAAATATTTCCTAGCTTCTTAACAAAAGTGACAGGCTATGCTGAAATGATACACAAGCTCTTTAAATTTACATGAAAAACTCTGTTGTACCAAGGTTAGATTTAATCACTTTGTGTAAAACTGTTGTAAATTATTAATATTTAATAAAAGAGCAAGTAAAATAAGATCATTTTCTGCTCCTATGCTTTCAAAAAAAAAATTCTCATGGAATCATTATTTTTAAAAATTAAACACTTATATTCCTTTAAGATCAAGAGTAATCACTTAAAAGTGGTGAAAAAGCAATAGAAGCTAAATGGAATACTAATTAGTATCATATTAAAGGAAAACTAATAGAAATTTAAAATAAATTTAGGAGCTTTGCTTAGTAAAGAGTAGATATTTTATTGAAATAATTAGCACTGGGAGAAACATTGCCTGCTCTTTACAGTAATGCACACCTTCTTTAAACAGAAAGTTGCTAATCATGGTTTCCATTTAATACACAATGGTTTTTTTTGTGTGATTTATTTATTTTGTTAATGGTACAAGATGAATTCTACCACTTGAGTCAGTTTTATTTATTTTTATACTATTGATTCCTGCTAGAAAAGGAGCAAATGTATGACATATGTGACAAAAGAGATCATGTACCATAAACAGGAAGTGTTATGCCATAAAAAAGTACAGATTATGTTAAAATTACAGCACAAAAACCTCTCAACACCTGAAAAGTCCATTATAATAATGGAGTTCTGCTGATTCTAGAAATGTTTTGATGAGGGCATACAGAAATAGCTGGTCTCTCATTGCTGCCTCTTCTCATATACTAAATTACATTAAAGCTGCAACCACGCAAGATACTTTTGTAAAAGCTATTTTGGATGGAGGTGGTATGAAAATGGAAGGTAGCCACTTATGGAAAATAATAAAAACAGATTTAATACAGAGTTCAGCATCTCTATTAACATTATAACAAAGGTAGACAACCCACCATGAAACAAGTACAGTGTAAATAGTGGTAACTTACTGAAGAAAGTGGTAAAACCTTCTGTTGTTCCTATCCTATTGTAACATAAATATGATTTCCAGATTTTGACAGAACCAAGCTATGTTTATTAAAAACTTTGCAAGTGTTTAGATTTTGTTTAAAACTAGGGAGAGGAGGCCACAAACTGGGAGAACTTGTTTACTGCACCTTCATGTCTCAGATAAAATTTTTGAAAGCTCTTAGATAAAATAGAAACCAAAGTTAAATGAGGTCATATTCATTTCTTCAACTCCTATGCCAAGAACAATTAAATACCAGAATTAGCATCTTGGTTTGACCACTGTTCAGAGCTGCTATGAGATCCTCTCATTTCAAGCAGCAGAATTACACAGTGTACATGTGCATACATATCCATTTTACATTCCCCAAAGGCCAAAATTTAATTGGTTAGATGATACCTAAAATTTACCTAAAATCCTAAACCACTCAAGGTGCCTGATCTATGCTCCTGCATCTAATATAACATTAAGTTGAACTTAATAGCTGATATCTACCTTGATCAGATCACTTGCTTAGGATATAGGACATCCACATTAAAAAATCCACAAACTTGTTTATATTGATAAATATCCCATCTCTGCTGCTGAAGAAGAGACCAAACACTGAGGTCTAGAAAAATGTAACTCAGGGTCCCTCTCATGCTTCCTTGAAAGGTAGAAGGTAGTAGACAGTAAAAGAATGCAATACTTGTAAGGACCAAAAAACAGCATTAGGAAGAGGGAACTTTACTGTCGAAATTACTGTTGCAATCACTTTCCTGAAAAATAAAATTCTCGGACACAATGCTGCTATTGCTTTAAATTGGCTTTTGCAATCTAAGTTCATGTTTAATTACAAAAATTCACCTAGAGCTGCCACTCTGAACAGCACTTAGCTGCTGAATGTTTTGTTTTGAGCAGAGTTGTGTACAAGTAGTAGGGAACAATAAAATAAGGAAGAGTGTGTTTTAGGGTTGGGTTTGTCAAGCTAATGAAGTTCTTAGAAGAAAATAAGATATCATAAAATGCTTCTTGGAGGGAATGTGTCCCCCAGAAATTTGTTCTGGGGGACACAAATTTAGTATGCATGACCTCCTATGATTGAAAGGTATTTGTGTAATATCTTCACATGCAGTTTATGTGCATGCATTCTTATATAATATATACACGTCTAAGTTGTAGCCATGCATATGAATACAAAACATTCAGTGTAAATATTAACATATTTTTTCCTCTCCTTGAGGAAGCATTTTCATGTGTTGAAATTTTCATTCTTATTCTAAATTCTCATTATTCTGAAGATTAAAATAATGAGAAAAATTCTAAAAAAATTTTAAAATTTCTTGTTCAGAAATATTCTAAGAAAGATACTCTTCAGTCGTTATAGCTAAATATCTTAGAACTTGTGTTCCTATATGAAAATTTCCAAAAACTGTGAAATAAAAATCGGTACTTTTTATTTCAACAAAGAGTTATTACAATGTTGAACAGAAGGCTTTTCAATGTTATTATTTTTATCTATAAATTCTTTCTAGTTTTGTTCAAGGGGGGTTGTTTGTTTGTTTGTTTGTTTTTTTAGTTAAAAAAAATCATAAAATTATGTCCTTGCCTCAATGAACATTTAATTATACTATAAATGTAGAAAAGCCTCAACAGAAGAGATGAAGGGTCCGCTTCCCTTTTACTGTGTTGTTGAGTCCTATTTTTAAGCAGGACACGAATTTGAATCTTCCCTGGGAGATCACAGGCGTGTCCAGAGGAGAGCTACCAGGCTGGTGAGGGGTCTGGAGACCAGGTCATATGAGGAGAGGCTGAGGGAGCTGAGCGTGTTTAGCTTGGAGAAGAGGAGGCTGAGGGGAGACCTTATTGCCCTTTACAACTACCTGAAAGGAGGTTGGAGAGAGGTGGGTGTTGGCCTCTTCTCCCAAGTGAATAATGACAGGAGCAGAGGAAATGGTCTGAAGTTGCAGCAGGGGCGGTTTAGATTAGATATTAGGAAGAATTAATTTAGTGAAAGAGTGGTCAGGCACTGGAAGAGCCTGCCCAGGGAGGTGGTTGAGTCACCATCCCTAGAGGTGTTTAAGAAATGTCTAGATGTGGCACTTCAGGGCATGCTCTAGTGGCAGAGATTGTAGGTTCTTTGGTTGGACTCAATGAACTCAAAGGTCCTTTCCAACCATGAAGATTCTATTCAATCCGATGTAGAAGCTAAGTTGTGAGCAGTTTAGAAGAGCAGTACTGCAAAAAGAGTTCGTGAACTTCAGTAGCACTAGATAAAACTTAGTAGGGATGAAATAGAGCTTGGTGCTTCAGTTCTGACATCTAAGTAATGTCTTAAGTAGCTTTCTCTTTTCATTAGTCTGCCATTTAATAATGCAAAGTTCTATAAAACAGATCAAAAAGGTAACTGCATAATTTACATCAGCATAACCAATATGGGGTGATTTTAACATTTAACTGAAATGTGTGTGAAATGTGTGTGAAATGATTATTCAAGCACTCTCCTAGACATAAACAGAGCATGGAAGATCATTGTGAGTGAGTTTCCTAAATATCTGCTTTACTGTTTGTTTGGTATGAGTAAGAAGTATCACTCTATTCTCTGGTGAAATGCTGTCTCGTTAAAATTGCATCTGAATGTTAGCTAAAAAAAGGAAAAACTCTAATTTCTGATTTAGTAGCTTTAGTGAATTGTGTGCTACCTGGTATTCAAAATAAAAATTGGTCTGTATCCTCTATTGTCTAACACAGATTCACAAATGGATTAATCTCTTTGTCTTTTCCACTGGCTTGCCTAGCTTATTTGTTTGTCTATTCTACTGAAAAGAAATTGATCTGATCACTGAATATTTTTGTGCAGTCACAGACATCCTGTCCCTACAAGATGACTTACATCCCGACAGCACAGGACTCATTCAACTAAATTTAGGCTTCTGTAATGTACATCCCTATATTCAGGCTAGTTCCCCTAGGCTTCCATTGTCCTGACTGAAAAGAAGTAGGGTCTTTTAAAATAAAATTCACCTCATCCTAAAAATAGGTCAGATATATCGTTCATTAGAAGTGCCCATTTCCCTTCATTAATTATAAAGGAAGCCTTGGTGATTAATTGAGATGAAATTTAGGCCATAGATATCCGGTGTCTGGTTCAGTTACCTAAACATAGGTGTCTGGCAACATTTAAGATGCCCTAGGTTATCCAAGGGCACATACACAGGACTGGAAAGTATAACACAAGGCTCATGAGAGAAGCTAGTCCTCCTAAAGAAGGAGCTGGAAGTCAGGTAGGGTTCATTAAGAAATCTCACATGAGCTACTTGAGAAAATTCATCAAGTCCTGTGGGTGTTTTCAGTTTCAGATTAGACACCTACATTTCAGTACCTATAGTATATGAGGAGTAACCATTCCGCTAAAACTAATTTAGTTACATATACTTTATCAACTGTACAGTTTTCCAGAGTCCACGGACTGTATTAACTATACATACAATAACAGAAGTCAAAAATTCCAATTACTTACATTTAAACACCTAAATTTACTTGTTGACAATCTGGAAGTAAATCTAATCTCTGAAGTGTGATAAAATAAATCTTACTTCAAGTGTGTTGATTGCAAATAGATCATGCCCATTTAAATTCATGTATCTACCTTGTACACATTGCAAGTTAAGCTAAATAAATATTTTCCAAAATACCTCTGGAAAATTCCAGTGAGTTTTAAGTAGGAAGATCATTGTTCACACATTCACATGCTGGAACAGTAGACACAAGCTCTTAGATTTCATTTCTGAATTAAAATCTCTTTAAGAAAGGTCATCAAGATATGGCCCAGTTGAGACATAAAGTCTGAAAATCACCTTTATTAACCAGTGACACCCAGGCAATTAAGAAAGGGAAAATACAGATGATGAGAAGAAAGTAGGTGACTTGAGTGAGCACTGGAAACTATATCAGGAATTATTTAATTAGCTAGGTAAACATACTTAACTAGTCAGACTTTTCTTGTGCAGTTTAAATCTCCTTCCTACAACCTTCTGCCTTCTCTTCAGTCCTTGTTCCAGTTCCTTCATTGCTTTTGTACATTCGTTATCTCCCTTTTCTTGCTGCTTCTCCTTACTTTACAACCATTTTCTCTTCCCTTACCTTCCTGCTGAGAACTCCCATACACCTCTACATTTCAACTTTCTCCTTGTTTGTTTTTGCACTATCTTACATTTCACTCTCATTCTCAAATAGTCTAAATTTCTTTTTACCCAGCTTCACAATAAGGTCGTCTGTTGTTCTTTCTCCTTTGCTTCTTGCAACTCTGAAAAATCCTCTTCATCATTTCTTTCAAATAGTTTTCCTTTTATTCCTGCAATTTTCTAGGTTCATTTAAATCATTCTTTACTAACACTTGGTCTTATTGATCTGGTTTTAATAATCTGATTTTAACAAGTAATACTGTTTGATGTGACTGAGCAAATCCTTCTCAGGAAAACAAAGTGCCTGAGAATCTGGTTCCATACTATACCTTTATTATCAAAATACAGTTCTCTTTGTTATACTGTTTTTGTCAAACTCTCTCTATTTATTGGTAAATGATAATACAACTATATATACCTTCCTGTTTTTTTGAAGCTAAGGGTAAAAAATATTCCTCAGATGTCCCAATCTGGTAACTTATAGTTTCCTTATTTGCTTTTAATAAAACAATATTTATTGCTTCTCCCTTTCTTTTACAGACACATATACATTGGGGTGAGAGAATATATCCATTTAACTGAAGCCATCTGTCAGCAGCAGAACAAAAATCTAAAACTAATGAAGTAGCACATGCTTTAAATATGAGCGGCATCTTCCCTGATGACAATGCCGTTCTTTAACGTCTCCGAAATATTTTTTATGTGTAGTAAACCAATAGTCTCAGAAGAATACTAAATGCTGGGAAACTGATACAATGCTAAATAAATCTACTTTTAACAGATGAGAATGCAGGGAAAATAACAGAAAAAAAAAGCTCTTTAAATTACAATGATGTTCATAGTCTAAAGTGAATAGCTAGACAACTGTGTTACCTCTTGTGGGCCAAATTGTGTTCAGAGATATTGTAACATCAATTTGAGTTAATCCCCAATGAGTTCAACAGTTATTGCATTAAAGAAAAAAAATGAACAAAACTAAATAAAAACACTATACTACTTCAGATTATTAGTGCATTTCTTTTTACCAGAACATGTCCCAATGACTTTCTCCCCAATATTTTCACACATAATTTCATTAATTTTTTTTCTGAAATACTAAGAAAGATTGGATTCCCTGTCCTAACTTGAATTTGAAAGAAGAGTCACAGGAATTCAGATACTGTCTCCATTGCAGACTTCATGTTCAGTTTCAGCTTCCCCAAAAAACAGGTATAAATTGCATACAGATTCAATTGCAGCTCAAAAAAATACCAAACAAAACAACAAAAAAACCCAAAATAAAACAGCAGCCTTAAAAATACCCTAATACCTTCTATTTCTCATGAAAAACTTATTCTAAAGCAATGCTTTTTCATTCTTATGTTTTTCAGCCACTGTGTTCTCTACAGAAAACTTTAACTGGGAAATGCTAATTATCGAAAGTATCATAGGGAACGCATTTACCAAGGGTAAAAGTAGAACAGAGAAGCACTGACCCACTATCCAATCTAAGACACAGATCAGTTGCACATTATTCAGTGTGCCTTAAGTCTTCGGAAAATGTATCACAATGCTTCCCAGGAATAACTTCCCACTGTTTTTGTGGTATCTCAAGGACTTCCCTTAGTAGAACTGGTATATGCAAATATAATTGTCTCACATAATTTTAGTTGTCTACAGCACTAAAATCTAAATCTAATATAGTCACCCTAACTTTCCTTTAAAATCAAAAGAGGCAAATAAGCAGGTTTTAGTGTGTGATGCATCTTTAGGTTACTACCTTAGGAAGAAGTGTATTGCACTTTAAAGCTAGACATACGCAGCTGGCCAGATGAATCCTACGTAAGAGTATTTGATTAATTGCTTTTCAGTTAGTATGTCTAATTTTATTTTTATTATTATTACTTCTGGGTTTTATCATGTGTGTTTCTGTTATCTGAAAATCTAGTAAACTGTATTGCTTGGCTTTTCTTTGGATCCATTTAACAGCTATTTTTTCAGGATGATGGATTCTAAATTACTGAGTTGACTTCTGAGAAATATTTATACAAAAAATAATGAAACTTAGAAAGATTTCTAAATATAACTGAGGCTCCAGCACTGAACACAGAGATGTAGTAATATCAGTACAGGAATTCCAGTATAAATTTTATTTCTCCTGTATATTGAAAAATGTATAAATGCTTGCTTGGCATATTGTCAGATATCAGACTATTTTAATTACTGTGTCAGAGTCTGAACTCATCAGTTTTTTAAAAAAAAAAAAGTTTGAATTTGGAATAGTGGACATGTTTATTTAAAAAATAAACTTTCCCATAAACAAACCCACTAATTAATGAAAATTTCAGAGAATTCACCTAGTATAAGTCTGATATAGAAATTTGTATCCTAGAGCTTCTTATTTGAAATCTTTGCTGTGTCAAAACAAAAGGTCAGTTGGACCTCTATTTTTTATTCTTTTGACAATTTCCACAATGTAGATGGAATTTCATTTTTTTTAAATCTTTGCAAGATAAGTTTTTGAATAATTAGTTTTTGAGAGGCATAGAGCAACCAGAAATATAAACAGCATGTAACAGAAAAATATATTTCCTCTTATACTTGTTGTACTTGACCACAACCACGATTGTGTTTGGTACACTTATGTTAGATAGAAGATTGGTTGTTTCTATAGCTACTATGATTTCTGATTCAAACTCTGTAAGAAATACTGTATTATCATTTTATACCAGAGCAATTGTTTTAAGGTGTAGTTACGTAGGGTAGTGTATTAACATGAAATGCATTACGTAGGATAAATTTTATAAAACAAACCCCAAACCAAAAAACAACCAATGAATTAACCCAATATGCATATATTTGTGATAAAGATGAGCATCCAGGAGATTAAACATCAATATATGAAATTGATAGACAAAATAGTCCAGTACCTTGAAAAGAAAAATTATTAATTCCTGTATGTGTACAGTGAAAGGACATTTTCATTGTCTGCATACCAAGTGATTCAGGTACTCATAATTTATTTGAAGCATTTTTAATGACTTTTGAAAACAGACTTGACTCCTCCTGGAAAGAAAAAAAATCATCCAAAACCCCAAACAAGGATAAATACTGCATCTTATTTGTATTTTAAAATGTTTTCATTGAGATCTGCATTCTATCTATTTATCTATCTAACTAGATGTATGTATGCATATAAATTCCAGACTCCCAGGGAATGGTATCTCTTTTGCGTGTTAGTACATGTCAATCTATCTCAGGTTTTTATAAAAAAAAACAATATTATTGAAAACATAAATTCTCCTACCTAAACTGTACAATGACATTTACAGTAAAAGAAGTGTTTTCAATGTTTAAAATATTCCTGTACAAATATAGCTTTAGTTAATGTGTCAAGTCATTGCTTTTTACCCACAACCTTAGTTTTCATAGCTCTGCAGGAGAGTTAGCATAAAGAACCACTGATTCTAACTTTAACTTTGGGACACAACTGCAATATAAATATTAAGGATTGGAGCTCTAATTTCTCTAACATAGACATGAAGGAGAACAGCAAAAACCCAAGGATTCCTACCTCCTTCAGATGTCCAAAGGTTATGTACTTCTAAATTCACAGCGCACAAGAGAATAGAAAAATCTGATGTGGAGATATTCTACTGTGAAGAAGGGTGAGGAAGTGGATTTGTGTTCCTTGCAAAAGAAATGTTGTTCTCCCTTTTGCAGGCATGCAGAGAACAGAAAGATTTTGAAATAACATGCAGCTGCTGTTACAGATAATTCTGAGATTATTCCTTTCTGCATGTGAGAAGCACACTGAAAGCAATTTGGCTTTAGAATTCTGACAGTATCTACTGTAACTCAGTATTCTGAGGACAAATCTCTCCATGATTGTGGTTGCTCATAAGAGCACAGCTTAGCCCTATACAGAAAGCATAATCATCAGTTTCATACATTATTTTTCTCTCCTTTTCCTCTTTCAGATTATACTTTATTTTGTTATAACAAAAATGCATCGAGAGATCAAAAAAGTGTTGCCTGTTTTCACATTCTATTTCATTTTCACTCTAGTTTTCTGCAAAAGTCCAATGACATAAAATAAAAACCTTCACAGTTCCATTGCATGGTAAGTAAAGTAATACAGGCAATGAGTCCCAAGTAATTGCAGGCAATCATCCCATTTGATATTCCAGAAGAAAAAACAGTAATAATCAATATCTAACATTTTCTTTTTGTGGTATTTCACTTTGCTAATCAGGCTTCATTAACAGTGTAGCCAAAAAAGTAGATCTCTCATTGTGTTTCACTGTAGTGTGCTGTTACTGGAATAAATGCTATCTACTTTCCGCAACAAAGAAAAGTGCAATAATTGTCATAGATTTTTTTTTTCTATTTGTTTGTTGAATAAAACAATTAGTGTAACTTGTCTGTATTAAGTTAAAGTTTACCAAAAAAAATAATACTAGTATTTCAAATGTTTGAATTTCTGTTAGAAAAGTAAAAAAAATATTGACTTCGAGTGACTTGATCTTTCTAAAAGATAAGGTCATTATTCTTTTGTTACTGAATATCTGAATAATGACATTTTGTATGCAAATATACATATGAATTGTATGGCAATAATAGCATATTTTTCTGTTCCTCTATTTCTGAAAGAGGAAGAAAGAGAAATTTAGGCTATTGACCTAATTCATTTTGATATTTTGTTAACTCTTGGTTAAAATTAAATGTGCAATGAATAACTTCTGTGTGAAAATGTTTGCCTTAAATTATTTTTATCAGGTATTCCTTTAAACAATTTATTATGAAGGACTTAACTTAAAAATCTCTGTACCTTGAGAATATATTTAAGCTGCCTGCTACGCTGAAAGTTTATAAATGCAGTGAATGATTATTGTCCGTATTAATCTATACACCATTATGTTACCATTTTTACGTTATGAATAGCCCAGTGTTTTTGCCTCTTGCTGCTCCTCATTAGTCTGAAGACATACATGGAAAAACTTCAGCAGATTAAGATGGAAACCAGCACAGTGGTGCCACTTTCCTGAGTTTCTCTTTCCCCAGCTTTCATTTTGCTTCCTGACATTTACTCTTGGGTGCCAGGTAGAGCCAATGATACACTTTTGTTTGATTCAAATTTTATAAGCAAAACATTTCTTCTCTGCATATATTTCTTTTTTTTTTTAAAATATATATATATCATTGGCGATCAAAAACAAACAAACAAACTCCAGAGTGTCAAAAATATTTATGGAGTTGATGAAAATGTTAAGGCATTTGGTTGATAAGAAATCTTTAAAAAATGAGTGTTTTGTCATTGACTTGTGGTAGGCGTACTTTTATAATACATTTTGTAAAGTTTTGTTGAGATTTTTTTCTTGTAGTTATTTTTTAGAGAAGAGACATTATTCCTCAGAGTTGCTGTCAGGATATGATGTCATGTTCATTAAAGTAAAGGAATTCCTCAGCTCCATGAATTTTTTTTTATGATGTTTAACCTCAATGTAGCTGTAATGATTAAATAACTAATCTCATAAGGGTTATACAGATATGAATTTTATGAATCAGATGCAGCATCCCTACATGGAAGGGGACAGTATGCACTTTATCAAAGTCTGATTTTCAGATGCATTAAAAATATAAGGTGCACAACTGTTTTATCACAGGAATATATTTAAATATGTATATATGTCGTGAAGTATTTTGTAACTGACTAAAATTAAAAAGATAATTCATCTGTGGTTGGAAGCCAATCTAATGGAATTAAGGAAACATATGATTTAAAAACAAAACAAAACAAACAAAAAAACAAGCCAGACACAACCCCCCACAATTTTTAAACTTACAGATCAGTTACAAAATAAGACTAACACATTTAATGGACAAATGAATATTTTCATCTTATATTGCTTAGTGGTTTTATGTTTAATTCCCGTCTGCAATGACATCTCTTTCCACTGTTTTGAAGATGTAAAGAAAACTAAACATGAGGGTAAACCTAGTGTTTTTACTTCACTGACATCTAAACTACATTTACTGTCCTTAAACCCTCTCAAGGGTTTAAGTTTTGTACTTGACAGGACAAGGCATAGAGGCTTTTCCATGCTAGGGGGAACGGACTATTGTAGGCCTATTAACATCATAAAATACTCTATAACTAATTTTCATGTGTCAAGAAGGCAAATTGCAATGTGGAAGCAGGGGTAAAGACTCCTGTTTGCTGATGTACCTGCAAATTCCATGTATCTTTAAATATGCATTGAGAGAGAGAGAGAGGACGTGTGTGTGTGTGTGTGTACAAGTATATATGTGTGTGTGTGTACAGAAAGTAGTAAAGGGTTCCTATGGTAACAGCAGCTCCTAATTAAGACAGCAGTATTTGTACCAAAAATGCGTGTACTTTTGAAGCAGTTTTCTAAAAGAAGCTTTTTTTTCAGCACTTGAACAAGATAATGACAACTCTTAAGTGCATGAACAGCACCAATCCAAGTTACAGACATAAATGATTCAAACTGTTTGTTAAAGTTCTTTGTTACAGCTTGTACAATCAGGAAAAACAAATTCTTAATGGGAGTGTTTTAAATTCAACTGACCGTTACCATGTGTTGGTAGATGAATCCTATCAATAGGCAGGAGACTTACAAAGAAGCTCAGCTATTTCCTAGTGAAAGGTAATTAAAAAAAAAAAAAAAAAAAGTCATGCTTGCAGAATTCATTTGCATATATCAATGTCTTTGGATGCTAAGCAGCAGACAAAAGGTGCAGATTTAGTTAATACATACTGTTAATCAATAAGCCATCCTATCAACTATGACACTCCCCCCTTGCCTCACCCCCAAACCAGCAGTGTTTAATAAAATTGAGTTAATTCTAGGATTATCTTTAAAACTAGTAAATGTATTGTATTGTAGAATGCCAATATCTATAGCTCCACCCGTTGAAGTACTAACTGAGGTATACTCACTGCCTGTGTTCCGCCATCCGGCCAAGCACATGCTGAAATTCATCCTTCACTCTGGGTACTCCAATCATCCAGAACAGAAAAATCAACAGAAACTTAACAGATGCATTGCACCTCCCTTTTCTGTATTTATACCAACCCTACGAAATCATAGTGTATATTCTGTAAACACAGGCTGGTACATGCATATTTTCTCAATAAAGTCAGTGGAAAGGTAAGAAAGCTGCAGTGTCACTGTTGAAACATAACATACAATATACTGCATAAAAATAAATAGAAGTTGTTCTTTTTCTATGGTATATGCCATACAGTAAACAAAATAAAAATCAGTATTCCTGTGATAAGGGACACTAATCATTAGCAAAAATACTTCACTACATATATACATATTTAAATATATTCCTGTGATAAAACAGTTGTACATTTTGTATTTTTAATGCATCTATTTGGCAAATACTTATTTAATCTTTGCAGTGATCTTTGGACATAGCAATTTTGTACAAGAGTTGAACTGATTTGTTTTATCCAGCTCAGAAACCACTGATAAACTGTATTTTTGTAAATTGAGGAGAGAACTTGAAAGGATTGGAATAACTTTAACCTCATGCAAAACATACAAACTTGATATAACTCTGTGATGGTTACTTATTATTTTGCTTTTCATTTAGGGAGGTCAATTGCTAATTCAATATTTTAATTATTTGCATAATACCCTCTTGCATGGAACAAGAACATTTTCAAGTTTGTTTTTCATTCAAAAAATAATCAAAGGTTAAAAACTAGCTAGCAAGTTGTAAGAGACGGGCTGTAAATTCCCCGATGAGGGGCAGAAGGCCCTCCAAGCCTTCAATGGAATGCCTCAAACACTTGCAAGGAAATAAATAATGCAGGCCTGGCCTTCAAAGAACTGATAAGGCTAACCCTTCTGATGCCTGAAAGTGTGGGAGAACTGTCTTGTGAAAACAGGATAGTTCTGCCACTCACGTGGTGAGCTTGCTAGTTCTCAGTTCTCAAGGCCATTGTGTCCGATGAGTGACCTTTGCTTCATTATCTGTGAAATGCATATGAAAGCACACAACCCTGCATATGCTAATGAGGATTATAGAGATCCTGGTAAACATGTATGATTATGGCACTTGTTTCTCCACCCAAATCATGCTACACGTCACCCGGGAGAAGGGAGAAACCTGAGATGAGGCTGTCCTCAGCAAGGGGGGTGGACCATGCCAATTCAGCGAACATAAAAGGGGAAAATAAGTGCCCCTGGGGGGGGACAAAAAAGAAAATAGAAGAAGATAGTGCCTGGGAAGATTCTTCCCAAGAAAGAAGATTGTGCCTGGGAAGATTCTTCCCAAGGAAGAAGACCGTGCCTGGGAAGATTTTTCCAAGAAAGAAGAAGATTATGCCTGGGAAGATTCCCTGAAAAAGACGTTGGAACCAGGACCAGTGATTTCTTTATCTCTGTCTTTTCCTCTGTCTTTTCCTTTCTCTATCCCTCAGTTTCTCTTAGAATTGTTAAGTAACAGTTAGATTTGTTAAGTAAAGACCTTAAGTATGGCTTTAATCGCTTGACATAAATTGTCCTATACCTGTTGTTAAGTAACACAATGCATACCTCACCATTTGCCATAATTTGTTATATACCTAACCAATTATTGTGGACTTGTTAACACCTATACTAACCATTTTGAGAAGCTAATAAATGTTTCTATATGGACCTTGAGATTTACCTCACCATAGTCCGCACCGTTGAGAATTTACGAATCTGAAGTCACTTACCCCCCCTCTTTACTGAGAGTGGGACATGACACAAGTGGCCTGTAGAAATTTAGAATTCAGAAAGAAAATAAAGCACTCTATCTATATATGTCAACCTAATCTACTGATGTATCATCTGACACCTTTTTTTTTGTTACAGTGACATGTCTGAACAACTGGCACAGATAAATGTCCAAATGGGTAACTCCTCTAAATCTAGAGGTAATAAAAGGCATTATTCTGTGCAAGGACGGTGTTTTTTTTACATAGGCTCTGATGAGATGAACTGTTAATGCATTTTGGACTTGGTTGGCTGCCAAGGTCAAAGCATCATTATCATCAAGCTGGTTTAGCTCAGCAGCCATAGGATGTATTAGGGAGGCTGTGCAGAGGTGCCAGACTGGTATGAAAGGAACACTCCCTTAATGAGAAGTTCCTCAATTGGTAAGATTTTTATCATAGTAGTACATACTTTTATAGTACCCTGTCCCTTTTAGAGAAAAAAATAATTCAAAAAATAATAGGTGTGAGAACCATTCCTTCAACTCAGTTTCCAGACACCTAGGAGAGTGAAAGTGCAGTCAACTTTACTAACAGGACTGAACAATTTTGCAAAAAAAGATAGAATCATAGAATTGCTGAGGTTGGAAGGGACCTTTAAGATCATCAAGTCCAACCTTTAACCTACCCTGACAAAAGCCACTTCTAAACCATGTCCCTAAGTGCCACATCTACCCTTTTTTTAAACACCTCCAGGGATGGTGAATCCACCACCTCCATGGGCAGCCTATTCCAATGTTTAATAACCCTTTCAGTGAAGAAATGTTTCCTAATATCCAATCTAAACCTCCCCTGACATAATTTGAACCCATTTCCTCTCGTCCTATCACTTGTCACCAGGGAGAAGAGGTCAGCCCCCATCTCTCTGCAACCTCCTTTCAGGTAGTTGTAGAGGGTGATAAGGTCTGCCCTCAGACTCCTCTTCTCCAAGCTAAACAACCCCAGCTCCCTCAGTCGTTCTTCATAAGGTTTGTCCTCCAGACCCCTCACCAGCTTTGTAGCCCTTCTCTGGACACGCTCCAACACCTCAATGTCCCTCTTGTAGCGAGGGGCCCAAAACTGGACACAGTACTCGAGGTGGGGCCTCACCAGTGCCGAGTACAGGGGGATGATCACTTCCCTAGTCCGGCTCACCACACTATTCCTGATACAGGCTAGGATGCTGTTGGCCTTCTTGGCCACCTGGGCACACTGCTGGCTCATATTCAGCCGGCTGTCAACCAACACCCTCAGGTCCTTTTCTGCCAGGCTGCTTTCGAGCCACTCTGCCCCAATCCTGTAGCGCTGCATGGGGTTGTTGTGACCCACGTGCAGGACCCGGCACTCGGCCTTGTTGAACCTCATACCATCAGTCTCAGCCCATTGGTCCAGCCTGTCCAGATCCCTCTGCAGAGCCAACCTACCCTCAAGCAGATCAACACGCCCACCCAGTTTAGTGTCATCTGCGAACTTACTGAGGGTGCATTCGATCCCTTCATCCAGATCATTGATAAAGATATTAAAGAGAACCGGCCCCAGCACCGAGCCCTGGGGGACACCACTTGTGACCGGACACCAACTGGATTTAACTCCATTTACCATCACTCTCTGGGCACGGCCATCCAGCCAGTTTTTTACCCAGTGAAGAGTACACCTGTCCAGGCCATGAACAGCCAGTTTCTCCAGGAGAATGCTGTGGGAAACAGTGTCAAAAGCTTTGCAAAAATCCAAGTAGATAATATCCACAGCTTTTCCCTCATCCACTAAGTGGGTCACCTTATCATAGAAGGATATTAGGTTTGATAGGCATGACCTGCCCTTCAGAAACCCATGCTGACTGGGCCTGATCACCCTGTTCTCCTGCATGTGCCGTGTAATGGCACTGAGGAGGATCTGTTCCATGACCTTCCCAGGCACCGAGGTCAGACTGACTGGCCTGTAGTTCCCCGGATCCTCCTTCCGGCCCTTCTTGTGGATGGGTGTCACATTTGCTAACCTCCAGTCAGCTGGGACCTCCCCGGTTGTCCAGGACTGCTCATAAATGATGCAAAGTGGCCTGGCGAGCACTTCTGCCAGCTCTTTCAATACCCTTGGGTGGATCCCATCCGGCCCCATAGATTTGTGCACCTCCAGGTGCTGAAGCAGGTCCCTCACCGTTTCCCTTTGGATTAGAGGGGCTTCATTCTGCTCCCCATCCCTGTCTTCTAGCTCAGGGGTCTGGGTACTCAGGGAACAACTGGTCCTACTGCTGAAGACTGAGGCAAAGACTTCATTAAGTACCTTAGCCTTTTCCTCATCCTTGGTCACTATGTTGCCGGCCCCATCTACTAGAGGACAGAGATAATCCTTAGTCCTCTTCTTATTGCTAATATATTTATAGAAATTTTTTTTGTTGTCCTTGACAACAGAAGCCAGGTTTAGTTCTAGCTGGGCTTTGGCCCTCCTGATTTTTTCCCTACATAGCTTCACTACCTTTTTGTAGTCCTCTTGAGTGGCCTGCCCTTCCTTCCAAAGGCCATAGATCCTCTTTTTTTCCCAAAATGGCAACACTAGCTCCCTGTTTAGCCAGGCCGGTCTTTTTCCCCGACAGCTTGTCTTCTGGCACATGGGGACAGCCTGCTCCTGCACCTTTAAGAGTTCCTTCTTGAAAATCATCCAGGCTTCCTGGGCTCCTTTGCCCTGGAGGACTGCCTCCCAGGGGACTTTGTCAACCAGGCTCCTGAAAAGCCCAAAGTCCGCCCTCCGGAAGTCCAAGGTAGCAGTTCTGCTGACCCCTCTCCTTGCTTCTCGCAGAATCAAAAACTCTATCATTTCATGGTCACTGTTCCCGAGACAGCCTCCAACCTTCACATCCCCCACAAGACCTTCCCTGTTTACAAATGATAATGTATAAAATCCTACATATAGGGACAGCCACAGATGCTCCCTTTTGAAGTTGAGAACAAAATCCATGGATCAGACAAGGACACTCTTGGAAAAAATTATAGTTGTGGAGACAAAAATTGAGATTTAACAGAAAAGAAAAAAAAATCTACTTGTTGGTTATTTTCTCCACACCTAATATAGAGAGTCTCATAATTCATTATCTGCTCTCCCTCCACCCCTGTTGCTGAGAAGCAACAACAGCCTCTCTGTGCTGCTTCTGTCAGGGTGTTCTGCTGCCAGAGGACGTAGGAAGCACAGAGGAGAATCTGGACATGTGGCCAGTTACATAATGCCAGGTCCTAAAAGAAATGCAACTGCATATCTGTTCTCCTGTATTCTATAGTCATTGCATTGGTATTGTTTTCAGTGATGGTATGTTACTTATTATATGGTGCTTGGATACCTGCAGAGAGGATTTTACAATCTCTTTTTGCTTCTCTTCTACTTTTATGAGAAGTAAACATGAGTGTCAGAAAGGCTATTTGAGTCAATTTATCATTAAGCAATTCTGTCTCTGACTGAGGAGTGTTATTCAGTCTCCAAGTTACATATGCTTGTTAGCTGCTTGAATACTTACAGACCTACAGATATCATGGTGATGAAGACAAGATGAAAGATTAATTGCTGTTACAAGAAAAATACATTGATTTATAATAGTAACTGTTAGTAGAAATCAGCACAGCACTGTATATTCCCTTGTATTGGACTTTTTATTTTATGCTTGCATATACATACATATGCAATGCATTATTTATCCTTTTTTGAAGGTGTGTATTTGATTTCATGCAGTTCAGTTTCATGAAGAACAAGTTTCTATTACATTTTCAGGTGTCGTTACAGGTCTTTTTTCCTGTCAGGTGCTTATTCCTATTTCAGTTGCAGCCCTTATATGCCCTCTGCTTTCCTCTGTGTTGAGCTCCTGTTATGAGAAGACCACTTCATAAAAAGCTGCAATGTTACATTCTTGTGGCACCTTTAGTACTTCTTAAAACCCAGTAGTAGCACAACTGTCTTGAAATACATCAGTCTTAGCTGTGTTTTCCTGTGTTTCTCATTCATTCATGTTAACATCATATTGTCTCTGCTTGTATAGTTTGGATAGAAGGATAGTGACAGCTTGGATATTTAGCTTCTGTATAGACATGAGCCCATAAATGCTAAATTTATTTGTCTTAAAATAAGTCTGAATCTCACCCATATATGTTGCTAATATGCTCAAAAAACAGCAAACACAGAGAGAGAGAGAAAACAAAGGTAATGCTAACCTCAGGGAAATGGATCACCTAAACTTTCCACTTCAGTTATGTGTATCAACATAGGGCCATTTGACAACAAGAAACAGAGTGAGTTTTACGGCAAAAGACAAAAATATTCTCTCTCCTCCTTCTTTTTATATTAGGGAGTCCTTTCTGGGTGTTCCCTCACTGACATTAGGGAAAGCACAACAGGTCAGACATTCATATCTCAGATCAATGTATGCTCCAAACTGAGGTGGTCTAGCTCAGGCTACATTGCCAGTATCCCCCACACAGTTCAATAACAAGATTCACTTCCTCTTATATTCTCTTTTTCCCTCTTCTATTCACCTGAGTTCTTTCCTTTTACCGTGGAGATCCCCTTCCAAATAAGCAACACACTTCTGCTTACTCCACTGGCTGTGGTCTTGCTGACTTTATAACCTCATTGTTTACAAAACTCTCACCCTGATAAGTTCTACCTTGTTAAGCAATTATGTTATGTTATTACTTTCTTTTTGTTTTCTGTAATGCTTCTTCTTTCTGCCATTTCTTGTATAGTTTTCTTGTTAGTGTAGCTACAGGTCAGGATTGTCTGTCTGTACACATACCTTACCACTTTAGGAATGGCCAAGGCAAGCAGAGAACAGTATAGAAGGAACTGTGAATGACTAACACATCTGCTTTCAATTCTAACATTTTCAGTGAAGTTTTTACTTCACTGTAGTAATAAGTAGCAATGTGGTATCCAGGCATCCATACTGGCACATGTAATACCTCAGCAACAGCTTTTTGTGCTCCAAGTGGGTACTCTCTATAAATCTTTTATCTTCTTTTATTAGATGATAGATAAAGAAGCATCTGATTTTTAGTTGAATGTATATTGGGTTTTGTATTGCTACTGATTTTCACATTGTGCTGTACTGAAGAAGGAGCTCAGCCTGAAGCAATTTGTTTCCTTTAAGCTGTATCTCATAAATGTATTAAAAAAAATCTGTTGGCCATGCAGAGGTGAACTCTGTTGTGCATAATGGAGGTTAAAGTTATGGTGAAGAATTAGATTCAGATTCAGACATCCAATTGTAGACGACTCCATGCAAGTGTGTACATCTAGTCAAGTGTCATTTTCATCAAAGAAAACACAGGATTTCATTCAGTTGCCTGATTAAATGGATATAACTATTCCCAATATCAAAGTGTGTCCAAAACATTTGCATGAGTTTGACAGATATGACACAGGAACTACAAGAGACCTTCACCCTTCTGGAATGCTTCGGTTTGAAGCTAGTAGAAAATTCTGTTCAGCTGTTCTTAAAATAGATACATTTGGTCTGCAGGATCATTTTTTGGTCTCCACTGACTGGACATGCTAGGAGCTCAATTCAGTTGTTAAGCTTATATGTATAATATTGTATATATGTCTAATATTATTTAAGATTCTCCAGGATATCAAGCCCCAAGCTGCTACTGAGATACAGCAAAATTCTCTTCTATATCATGCAGGTCTATAAAGATACTTCAACTATCCTAGGAAGCTGCCTGTCTTTAGACGATAGATTTCCTCTGACTGTGATGATAGCATAGCCACATAGCTCAGGTGTGCACCATTATCTAAATGTAAGTATATAGCCATTTGTGGACTCCGATTCAGTTCTAAATGTCTACAGTGACTCTAATATTATAAACACTCTCAGAACAGCATAATAGCTATAGATTAGTTGCCAAATTTACCTATGCTGAAACCATGTAAAGCCAAGCTGATAGCTGCCACTTTTGCTCACCAGAGGAATGGCATAATATGTAAGGAAGCACCTGGTCCTGGGGTTATTGACCAATATTTCTTCTTTTTTCTCCCATACTTTATTCCCCTGCACCTTCCACCCTACTTCAACTATAGCAGTAGTCTCAGCTCCCTAACACTCACTGTACTTGTTCAGCTCCCTCTCCCTTTCCCTCCTCTAGCAAGAGGAGGAATGCCTGCCCCTTAGATTCTCATCCTTTCAGAAGTTTCACATTCAGTTCTGTCTGCATGGCCAAGAAGCCTGAGATGGCTCTCACAACTGAATCCTTACTGTAACAGAACAGATGGTGAATAAGAATGGCGAAGAAACTGAGCATTTATAATGTTTTTTTGAAAGGGAAAATTTAGACTTCACTGCTTTCTTCTATAGCCTATAGGTTTGAAAAGTTATACCTTCAGAACATTTATCAAAAAATGTCTTGAAATTAAAAAATGTAATTGGTTAGCTGGTGATGTGGTTGACTTCTCGAAAGAACAATCCATTCCTTTTATTCCTTCAGAAAAGTATGATAAGATATACTTGCAGTAATTACCTGAAAAGACATGTTGGTTTATTACATTTTATAAACTATCCCAAATTAGAGGCATTTTTAAATAAAAAGAGAAAGAAGAGTCCAGAATTCAAAGCTACAGTATAGCTCTCTGTAGTTCAAAGAAAAAACTAATGAGGCTTTTGTTTCTTTTTTTGGTTTTGTGTGTTTGTGTAAAAATTACTCAGTCTTTTGATCAGAGGAATAAATTTCTTTAATTATATTTGCAGTAAATAGCATGTCATTCTCTGGTCAGTCCCACAGAATGAAATACTCATTCAAGGTGTAAGTACTGCTCAGTGTTAATAAGACCTTGGCCTTTAGTGAACACTTCTGATATATGCAACAACAGTTTTTGGTTAAAAAAAATATGCATACAAAAGAACATAATAAAATACTATAGTTATGCCATTTTTCTTTTATTTCCTTATAATTACTGTGTAAAACTATCTGCTTTATGGCAAAGCCAAGAAACATGCCTTCTATTATGTGATTTACTCTCTTTGCTAACAGTTCCTGAATTTGATGTTTTCATCAGTGATATTTCAAATGCTTAATTATTCAAATTGCATGAAGGTAATAATATTAAGACCGTTAGAAAAGAATAGACAAAGCTTATATCTTGGTTGCTTTTTTTTTTTTCTTTATTAGGGAGAAAATGAGAAAGCATCAAAAGCACGTATGAAGACTCTCAAAGTATTTGTGTTTGAATGTCAGCATCTCTCAACAGTTTAGGATAATCTTTTTGCAGTGCTGTGGATTGAAAACAAAGGATTTGTGTGAAAAGATATCTGCTGTCAACTCATGTCACATGAAAAGCCTATTTTGTATTTTAGAGTTAATGATAAAACACTGAAAGAAAGACAATTTTAGAAATATATATACACTCATGCTTTGAAAAAAAATCTCCATTTTGGTTCTGAAAGAGTTGCAAGTGGATTAACTAAATGTAGAAGCATCAAGCAAGCTAAAGAGACTAATATTATCTGAAATGAATTAATAGACCTGTCTTTCATTGCAGCATATTCTCTCATACTCTGTTGCAGAAAGGCAAACTTTACAATATTTGCCTCTGGCTCAGGGATATTGTTTTCTGTTTCGGTTCAGCTTGGTTATTTCTCTGAAGAATTCACTGCAGTTGCTGAAAATCAGGTTCTCTGCAAGTCTTTCTGAGTTGTGTTCTCCAGAAGGAAACCTGGAATGTATAAGTACTCTGATAAAATTTAATTATTTGCAATGTCGAAGTAATAGCTGATATGTATGTCTTATATTATTTACACTTCTAAATAGGTAATGATATTTAATTTGCAAATGCGACACACAAAACCTCCTTATCTATTAAATTACCTGGAGGTAAGGCAGAGCGTATTATGAAGAACGTATTGCAGTCTAAAGGCTTCAGATGTTAGTATTCATTGAACAGATGTACAGCAAGTCCTTGACTGTGAAATATTTAGAAAGCTTTGTTAACACCCACATTTGACTACAGTGACTACCATCATGTCAACACTATGAATCAATCTCTTAAGATGTTAATAGCTCTTTTGTTTGCCCTCCAACCATCTGGAATATTTAGCGTATTCAGACACTCAAAATGAGAAAGCAAAATGCTCAGGTGCTACCGTCCGTCCCTTTCATCTGGGCAGCTTTTATGACACAGCTATCAGCCTGAATATTCTCCATCTGTAGTGGCATTGTCCATCTAGAACACACAAATTATTTAGAAAATTCATCCTTTCTCATTAGTTTTACATTAAAAGGTAGTTAATTTAGACAATTAAATTGCACATAACATTAATGCTGTGAAGTGTGTTGGAGATGACTGCATTGAATTTATCAGCCTATTTTACCTGGAGGACAGTGTAACACTAATGACATGTCATTCTGTAGATATAGCAAATTGTAAGGTGGACATAAGGCAGTAAAAGCAAACATTCAGGAAGACAGGGGAAACATTTATGCAAGTCTTTGAGAACATCTTGGAGCTAATTTGTTAATCGTATTTCATTTGATTTCTGGAAACACACATTACACATATTACATTGCAAAAATTAAAGGAGTTGCATTGTTTAATCAAGATGACAATACAAGTGTAAATACAACTCTCCTACAACTGCCAAAAAAAATAGTTTATAAGAAATATTCAGTAAAGAACCCTAAATTCAAAGATCATATATGGTCAATTCTGACTGACTGGACTTTTCTATAGGTTTCTGAAAGCAGATTTTTGTTTTGTTTTGAAATTATCTACATGTTTTCTGGTATATTTATGCATAGGAACCAAAGCTCTACCAGTTTTCGATGTATTCTTTTTTTCCTTGATACCTTGGTTACTAATACTACCTTGTATGTTATTTCCAGCAACTAAGAACGGCTCCCACTTCCACTTTTAGTTCATAGCAGAATGGCGTATGAGCCTCTGAAAGTCTTTGTGAGGAAGTCACCCTTTCAATCTAGTTCAAAATGACAGCAAAGGCAGAACTGTATTGCAATCCATTCTGTCATTTCTTTGTGCAGATTACCTCTAATCAGTTAGCCATCCTTGTAATGCTACATTTTCTATTTTTTTTAATTATATTTTTCGTTTCCATGTTTTTTTCTGTTTTTGAAAGTACACAGTAAACCTGAAGTCCTATTTTAGCTACAGAGAAAACTAATTTTGTACACAACTCTACAAAACTTAGCATTATAGTCGATTGACTTCAGAATATATTTTATTAAATCGCAAAACCACAATCAGCATGTTTTGTTTACTTGTGAAGTTATTTATTCAGTGTATTCAGACATATTTTTTCAGTTTTATAATTAAGAAACAATTTTTTCAAGACTTTGCAAAACTACATAACTAATCAACACGATGTTGAAGACAAATATGTAATTTGACACAAATGTATAGCATAATTTATACAACATAAATGCCTCATACTAGAGCAAATATTTATATTTTGTACTATAACACTACACAGATTCTTATTTATAGCTCTGGTTTACAAGCCTTCAGAAGGAAAATTAGAATGTTTATTATTTTTATGTAGTCTTTGTCAAATAAAGCACTGAGTCAACTAAATTTTTGCCCCCAAAGTCATTTCTTAAATAACATTTTCTGATTTTCACACATACCTCTGGATAATCCATTCTAAAAGTTCCGTTACTGTACAGTAAGCTCCAAGATAACCTGTGTCCTTAAAGTTTCACCATATATAGTCCACATAAAATTCGGACAGATGCAGAGGCTATCGGAGGCATTGGTGACAATGCTTTCTTGCATGTCTCTTGCAAGAGGGATATACAGGAAGTGGGAAGTTTAGGGAGAAGAGATAGATCAAAGATGGGTAGGCCATTTATTCTTTTTCCAAGTGGTACAGAAATTATTGGTTGCTTCTTTTTGCATTTGCTGTTTCTTAAAAGACAAGTTCCTTAAGTTTATGTTGACATCTGAAAACTTTATGCAGGTAGCCCTTTTTTTATTCTGTTTGGTTTTTTTCCCCCCTCTACTTTATGTGTGAAAGGAGTGGGTAACTCTGATCTTTTAGCAAATAATATATATTTTTCAGGAATAAACAATATGTAATAGAGCTTTGGAGCTATTTCTGTTTGAATTTTCATCATCTTTAAATAGATGCTTTAGGGGATTTTTTTTTTTTATATGTCACTTTCTTAGATCTTTCAGCTGCTTTACCTGAAGTAAACAATTGGCATCTGTCTTATAATTGCTTTTTATGTATTATGCCAAATGAAACCAGAAAAACTATTCTGTCAGACTGATTCCTAGGGGAGTATGGAAATTTTCAGTAATACAATTCCCTCCATAAACATCACAGCAGACTTCTCTTGTTTTGCAATAGATTGAAATGTATGTGAGATGTGAAGAATATTTTTATTCCAATAACTTTCTGGCACAATCTTCTGTTCCAAATCTACTATCTTAACGAATAAGATAAAATATAGATGCAATGTGCAAAACATGAAGATGTACTAAAAATATATTTTAGCATTCTATTTATGCTGTCAAATCAGCATTCAAAACTCATTGTTTTTGCTGGGTGGCCTGTATTTTTCCAGCAGAATGTTTAAAAAACATAGGCTCTACACTGCATTAACATTGCTAATTTTAGAATGTTTCCAGACTTAAAGAGGGATTTATCTGATATCATAGATATTTACATATGAGCTAATTCCCAGGGTCTCTTCTATAGTTCCTGCACAGGGGGAAAGAAATTTCACTTGATAAAAGGTAAATGCATACTGTGCTAATGAATCCACCCTAGAAATGCCTATATTTCTTTGCTGATAAAGGAGCTGAGATGTCAAATTTGGCTGTTTATATACATATTCAAGTATCTCAAGTTAAATGAACTGATTATCAGTCTTTGTTCCTATATTACTGAAACCATTTTTTTAACCTTTTAAATGTGTACATAGTTTGCATATCCTTAGGCAAACATGGAACCAATTAAACAGAGCAGAGAGGTCTTACATTAACTAAGACTTATACAGACATAGATCCTTTGTACGTATTATTGGAATACTGAGATGTGCCTCTGCAAGAGGTATAACATTTTTCTCAGCACGACGTAGGGCATGACAAGGTGCTTTAGCATTCATCCAGAAGTACTAAAAGGAAGAGACAACTGAATGTATGAGATGCTTCTCTGACAAACTCTGAAACTTAGGGAATTTGAAGTGATTCAAGATCCAAATAAGAAGTTGTCATGAGGGGACAGTGTGGAAGAGGTGTGTGTGAATATCTGTGTATGTGTGTGTATGGAGCTTATTGTGGAGAAAACTAGATGGTATTTATATAATGATTTCTTACACATTTTGTCTCATTTTATCTTTTCTTTTCCTTCTATAGTTATGCTATTCTTTACTCACACTATTTTATCTTTCGTTTCCCTGTTTGAAACTCTCTCTCCTCTATTTTGACTTATCCAAGTTGTTAATTTATTGCACTTGTATACTTTTGATGCATTTGGATAATTTGATCTTATGCTTTCTCTTCAAATATTGTTATGTAAGACAGATCTCCTTAAGTTTTTTTTTACTTTACACTTAACTCCCATGTGATTTCTGTTGCTGTTTCCTGAATGTAGTTATGACTGTCTCCTTAAAGACCAGTGTTTTATGTTTACTGGTATTCCTTCTCCTCATTTTAGGATTCATAACCTCCGTAGCTTCTCTTACTAAAATTACCTTCTGTCTGTCTTCAAATTCTCTATCAACTCATCCCAGATAGCAATTAAAAAAAAAGTAAAAACAAAAAAATAAAGGTAGTTTATTTCTGCTGTGTTTCTTATCCAGCAAATGCTTTTCTAAATCCTAATACATCTTTGAAATATCTAGGTCAATTTACCTATTTTTTTCCTGCTGTTGAAAGTGATAGAACTTGATTCTTCCTTGACTCGGCTGTTTTAATCACCCTGAGTCTAAACCGTTTTGACAACTTAATTATTACCATCAGTACCCTCCAGCATCATCAACTATCTTAGGCTTTGTGTAAATATGTCCTCCTTGCTATCACTGGAGAAAGTCTTACCTGTGCCACTTTTTTGTCCATCTGATATGTTTAGGTAACATGAGAAACCTTAAAGGTAAAACCTCTGGAGATTACTACCTGCAGAAGAATGAATCTTCTCTGCAAGAGGTGTAAAAGCTCTGTGAAATCTAGACAATTCAGACAAGTTTATATATTCTTCAGATTTGGGACTATGAAACTCAAGGGCTTGTAGAAATGAAGCTTCTACAAAGGAGTAAATACCAGTCACATACAACAATGATGTAAGCACTATGTATTTTCAAGATGCACCTACACATGAATCATCTATGAAGTCTGAACAGCAATATCATCTCTTGCAGTGATTTGACAATGATAAATGTTACAATGAAAGTATCGTTTTTTAAAATTGTTTCCAGATTCAAAGAAGTATTAAATGTTCAAGTCCTCTGTGTAGACTAAAATTTGAAGTTGGCACTTTAATGGTAGAATTGTTCTGAGAGAGTTGGGTTGATTTTGGCTGAGAGAGTTGGGGTTGTTCAGCCTAGAGAAAAGATGGCTCCGGGGAGACCTTATAGCAGCCTTCCAGTACCTAAAGGGGCCTACAGGAAAGATGGGGAGAGACTCCTTTATCAAGGAGTGGAGCAAAAGGATGAGAGGTAATGGTTTTAAACTGAGAGAGGGGAGATTTAGATCAGATATTAGGAAGAAATTCTTTAGTATGAGGGCGGTGAGACACTGGAACAGGTTTCCCAGAGAAGCTGTGGATGCCTCATCCCTGGAAGTGTTCAAGGCCAGGCTGGATGGGGCTTTGAGCAACCTGGTCTAGTGGGAGGTATCCCTGCTCATGGCAGGGGTGTTGGAATTATGTGATCTTTAAGGTCCCTTTCAACCCAAACCATTCTATGATTCTAGGATTCTAGGATAAATATAAACTAAGGATAGTGCTTCTATCTCATGTAACGCAAACAAATGTGATATTTGGAGTGAGTTCCTTATTGTTCAATTTTGTGTTATAAAAAAGAGAAGAAAGAAAATTCTTGCAAATTATAAAAGCTGGGATTTATTGGGTGGAATCATTTCTTATGGTTCACAATTGATACTATTCTTACCGAGGCAGCATGTTAGGGGATTAATATTAAAAATAATTGCAGTTATAAAAAAAAAATTGTATTAAAGAATTTGCTTTTGAGGAACTTCAAGTTCAAAATAAGGAATCTTTATGCCAAGAACCACTCCATAATGAGGTGGGGAAGTACTCAAGAGAGGACTTAATGATAACAGGGAGGGAATTGTATAGGAACTGGAGATTGTGATTGTCTATTGATAGGAAGGCTTGTGGTAGGATTTTCAAAGGCGCACTAAAGATTGTGAAGAAGCTGCAGAAGCAGACTTTGTGCCAATTTCTGTAGACAGAGTTTAGTCTAAAACTCACATTAGGTTCTGCAGGGAAAATGGATCTGAAGTAAGGTACCCAGAATTCAGGTATCCTTTGTTTATAATACACTAGATCATTGCTGAAATTATAGGAAGGGTATGATGCATTTCGTCCTAAAGTAGGAATCTAAAATAGTTCAAATAAGTCGTACTCTAAAAAAAACCCACTATTCCTTTCTGTTAAATGTGAAGGGATCTAACTCACATGTAGCACATGTAGACACTTGTAATTGTAATGGATTAAAGTTGTGTAGAGTGCTGCTCAGCTTTTATGCTTTTGGGATCCCTTGGAAAATAAAAATATATTTACTTTTTCCTTCTACATTTTAGATTTTGTTTCTTTACTAATAATTGCCATTTACTTGCCATTTTCCTTTGTTTTGCTCTGAATTAACTTTAAGTTTTTAAATTTTGGTATGACTTTAATCTGTTCCTGGTTGATTACATGTATTGCTATTTATTTACATAGCTTGATATTCATTTGTTTTCCTTTCCAGACTTCCTTTCTCTTGCAACTTTGTGACCTTTCATCTAGCTTCTCCAAGGCTGCAGTGGCAGTGCTACTACCTCTGACTTCCCAAATGCTCTTATCTTCACTGCCTTGCACCTGCGACCTCCAACTCTGCTATGGATCACTGCTGTGTCTGTTTTGTTGGGTTTCTCTAGGGAAACAATCACCACTGATGTGTAAATCGCCCTTCCTTCCCTTCCTCTTTCACACCTTGTTTTGCAGCTTTTAATTTGTGCTAGGGAAAAATAGACCTTAGTGGAAAATATTAACAAATAATAGTCTATAAGACATCCAATGAGTATTACCCAATGATATACGTGCACAAAATTTAACATCCAATTAGGATGTTCAGCAACTACACCTGATCAAGTATGCACCAGTCAGTAGCATAATAAGGAGTGAGAGCATAATAATGAATGATAGAGAGTTTGAGGAAGTTCTGAAGAAATTATGCATTTACTGTGAAAAAGTATTTTGAGGGAAAACTTGATACACTCAAAAGGTTGCCAGAAAATGTGTGTCTGGGGGGATGTATTGCTTTCCTTTTCAGACGGCCATAGGGAAGGTTTTTATTTTCTCTCTCCTTTTATTTTTTATTATTTTTCTTTCCAACACACTTTACTATTAGAGTCAATGCATGCCATCAGACACAGACCTTGTGAATAAATGTATATGCATGTAAACCTGTCTCATCATCCTTTGTATAACAGTGAATAGTGCACATGAGCCTGTCTCATTGTTCTTTGTATAACAGTGAATATCAGAGCAGGTGGTGTTGGTCCACAACATCAGAGCACAGATACCTCAGAGTTCGTATGTCAGCACTTATTTCAGAATGTTTCTTATTCCATAAAGCTTCAAGTTTTCAACTTCACATTTCAGTTTGTGATTAAGATAAATATGTGTGGATAAAATTTCTAAATAAAATAAAATAAGATAAAATCCTATCATCACTAGCATGAGCCAAGGGAAAGATAGAATGTTTTTAAATAAACTAAAAAAGATAAAATAAGGAAAGCTAATTACTCTTTAGGAATTACATAGCATTTCTTCTACTGCTGTTGTAGACTCATCTCAATCTCACATGTATTATTCAAATTCCAGTAAATTGTGGTAAATAAATTAGTATGGAGATAATGAAGAAAATCAGAAATGAAAAATATTTTAGACAATAACTGTACTAATGTCAAAATAAATTTAAGGTTGTAACAGTATCTTCTTAAAATCTATATTGCGAAAATGACAAAATTACGTAAGTACTTTAGACACTAAATAAAGATAAAAGGGCTGTTCTTAGGAAGCAGCTCTAACAGGAGTAAGTGCTTACACAATTCACTAGAAATCATGAAAAATTTCAAAATATTTTGTAAAAAATACTTTTAAATATTAGGATGCTACCCAATCTACAGAAAATCCATTTGGTTTAGGATTTAAGCACCTAACCTCCATATATCTTCAAATAGCATCAAGGCTATTTCAAATAGCATCGGGGCTTTTCCAGTTACCTAAATAAGAGTCTCAGACCCACTGTAGATGTTCTAGGATCTTCTAAACTGCTTCCAACTCCTGGCCCAGTAGGCATCCGATAGATCTTGTTTCATACCTGTTTTCCTTACATAGATGTTACAGATATTTTAGGAAATAACCTGGATAATGTGAATTGAGCAAGTCAGTTACTTAAATGTGGCATGTGGTATCATTTCAGATACTGTAGTAAATTTGTGACTTTCATGAAGTGACTGAAGGTAAGACACAGGATCTGGGAAAGAACTATGAAATTTTTATAGCTGGAGGACATTTGGGATACCCTGATGGTTTTAGAAGTCTATGTTTAAGTAAATGAGTTAAGTGCCTGCTTTTCATCTGCTATCACAAGCACTTAAAAATCTAGCTTCCAGGCAGATATCTGAATGTAGGTATCTGCATATGGAACCCACCAGGTCACAGGGTACCCTGCAGAATGGTGTTCTCCAGCCTCATGAAGCTGTGCCACTGTGCAGCCATGACTGCCAGTCTACAACTATACCAATTAATTAGGTAGATCCAGGTAACACTCATGGGAACTGCAAACTGATTGTATCTTTAAATAGAACAATCCCTGGCAAGAGCTGTTTGTGACAATTAATATTAATATTAATGCCTGGGAATGGTTTGGGAACTATCATGTGTCAGAAACCTTTCCCAATAAGCCCTCCAAATTTTTCTGAAAATTGCGAAAATTTAATACAGTAGACACAATTTATTTCCCTGACAGCTGGCTTCGGTCCCAGAGAGGAATCCTTGACACACTTAATGCAATACTCCAAACTTAGCCCAGCATTCTTGTATGCAGAGGGCAAACAAAAAGGAGGCCTTGTGCTCACCTAGAAATGACTGCAAATCTGAGAAAGATTTGGGGTGGCAAGCCCTCATTTCATTCCATGACTGTTTGGTTTTGGTTTTGGCTTTGGCTTTGGTTTCAAATCCATTGGTAAACTAACGTAAAATGCTCTTCCAGAGGACAGATCATGTCCATCTATCACGTTAGACCCAGGCTTCTGCCAACAGTAGCATAATATGTGAAGTCATCTATTTATGTAAGGCTGTCTGGCAAAAAAAGAAAACAAAATAGTAATCTCCAAAATCAACTGGATAATCCTCTGTAGGAATTACAGTCAATGAATATGTAAATTTTCTAAACAGGTGTTTCCTCTGCAAGTCTTGACTGGAGCTAATGATCTCCATTGTCTTTATAGTTCCCTACCTGATGCAGACTGGATGCCTCATCTCACCCAGCCTCTCTCTCCTCTCACACTTCTTCAAAATACCAATGAAATGGCACTATTTTAAGAATCTATATTTGATGGGTTATATTCCACAAATTCTTTAATCATTCTGCCCTTTGTAAACTGATTCACTCCTACATCCCTTGTCCTCATTCTCTCCCTTGAAAATTTCACTGTAATCAATCCTTTCCGGATTGTATTGAGTAAAATGTGAAACAATCTAAAGGCTTACTTTTATTAAAATGTCTGGGATAGTTATGATTTTAAATTTGTCTCCCCTTTTATGTCTTTTTTCTTGAAAGGGAAATAAACATCCTCTATGTGCTTTGAATCTTAGAAATCAACTACTCATATCATTACATAGGATCATTTAATGTCCAGGTGATACTTTATTTATTTATTTTTTGTACCCAAGTAATAAAATATGTAGAACTGACTTCAGTCAAATGGCACACCTGTCAATGTTTATCAGGATAACTACCCCTTCAAGCATACTTTTTCTTTGCAGCAGCCTAAACAGGGTTCTTGACATACCTCCTCACAGAAAGTACATACTGCTTCACCTCCATTGTCTGAGAACACAGCTTATCACATTTGACTTTTTTGCCACACGCTGATCATGTGAAGCAAGGCAGAGGATTCTCAGAGTTATGATAAGTATCCCAGCTGCATCTGTATATGTGTGTAAAGAGAAGAGAGTTTCTTTCTGTCTGCCTTGCATGTCTGTAAGCTGGAAAAATAAAATGCTAAATAGACAAAAAGCACACATGCTGGTCTTTACAGCACTGAAAGATTAATTCCCAGATTGCTGCCACAAACAGCTGAGGTTTTCAGTGTAGCAAGGAAGTGAAAACATCTGACACCTGGCACCTTAAATGTCTTTCTCTGTAAGGACAATTATGAGAAAAAAAATATAAAGTTCCTGGGTTTTCTTTCTTCTTACCATGTCTACCCTTTTGCACAGTGGTTATTTTAGGTTTGTTTTTGTTTTTGTTTTTTTCTTCAATGACATGTTTGTATATTTAAATTATCACTCTTCCCATCCATTTATTTCTGAAAAACCCAAGGAAAGTCATACCATGTTGGTCAAACAAGAGAATAAAATTATATTAAATGAAATCAGTAGTACTGGGAAAACCAAACACATATTGAGGGCTATGAAGATGATCAAAGGGCTGGAGCACCTCTCCTATGAAGACAAGCTGAGAGAGTTGGTGTTGTTCAGCCTGGAGAAGAGAAGGCTCTGGGGAGACCTTCTTAGCAGCCTTCCAGTACCTAAAGGGGGCTTACAGGAAAGATGGGGTGGGACTCCCTTCCAGCCTAACTCTCTCAGCCTGTCTTGAAAGGAGAGGTGCTCCAGCCTTCTGATCATCTCTGTGGCCCTCTGGACCTGTTCTAAGAGGTCCATGTCCTTCTTATGTTGGGGACTCCAAAGCTGGAGACAGTACTCCAGGTGGAGTCTCACCAGAACAGAGTAGAGGGGGAGAATCACCTTCTTCAACCTGCTGGCCATGCTTCTTTTGATGCAGCCCAGGATACAGTTGGCTTTCTGGGCTGTGAGCACACATTGCCAGCTCATGTTGAGCTTCTCATCTACCAGCACCCCCAAGTCCTTCTCCTCAGGGCTGCTCTTAATCCATTCTCCACCCAGCCTGTATTTGTCCTTGGGATTGCTGTGACCCAGGTGCAGGACCTTGCACTTGGCCTGGTTGAACTTCAAGAGGTTTGCACAGGCCCACTTCTCGAGCCTGTCCAGGTGCCTCTGGATGGCATCCCTTCCCTCCAGTGTGTTGATCACACCACACAGCTTGGTGTCAGCGTGCTGAGGTGCACTCAATCCCACTGACCATGTCGCCGACAAAGATGTTAAACGGCACCAGTCCCATTACCAACCCCTGAGGAACACCACTTGTCACTAGTTTCCACTTGGACAGCAGCAGAGATTCCAGGAGAATCTGCTCCGTGATCTTGCCAGGCACAGGGATGAGATTGACGGGCCTGTAGTTCCTGATGTCTTCCTTTTTTCCCTTTTGAAAATGGGGGTTATGTTTCCCCTTTCCAGTCAGTGGGAACTTCACCAGACTGCTACAGTTTCTCAAATATAATGGAAAGCAGTTTAGCAACTTCATCTGCCAGCTCCCTCAGGACCTGTGGATGGATTTCATCGAGTCCCATGGACTTATGCACCTTCAGGTTCCTCAGATGGTGGATCTGATCTTCTCCTACAGTGGGTGGTTCTTCATTCTCGTAGCCCCTGTTTTTGCCTTCTGCAACTTGAGCAGTGTGGTCAGAGCCCTTGCCAGTGAAGACCGAGGCAAAAAAGTAATTCAGCACCTCAGCATTCTCCATATCCTGGGTGACCAGGTCTCCTGTTTCCTTCCAGAGAGGGCTCACATCTTCCCTAATCTTGCCTTTATCTCTGACATACTTACAGAATTTTTTCTTGTTATCCTTGATGTCTCTGGCCAGATTTAATTCTGTCTGGGCTTTAGCTTGCCTGATCTGGTTCCTGGCCACTTGGACAGTTTCCCTGTATTCCTCGCAGCCTACCTGTCCTTGCTTCCACCCTCTGTAGGCCTCCTTTTTGCTTTTGAGCTTGTCCAGGAGCTCCTTGTTCATACAATTTCATTCTGCCTTAAAGAGGAAGTTCATATTCTTAGAGGAATAAAAAGCCTAAATTGTTCTATCATCTCAATAAAATTGAAAGAAAAACAGAAAACATAGATTATCCTGAAACATTAATGGAATATATCCACAGCTAGTAAAGTCATACATTTTAACATTCATATCACAGCATTAGTGAATTGTGATATGCAGAACTTTCTGGTATCTTTTTATGGATAACTAATTTACAGTCAGGTTGAAGTTTTTACTTTAGCCTTAGTTTAGTTTATGTTTTACTCAAAAAACTTGTATATAGATAACATGGTACCATTGCTCTACCTGATGAAGAAATACTTCTTTTATAAGGGCACAAAGCAAAAACACCCAGTGTATAAATGGTATTATTAATGAATGAAAATTTTCCAGGAAATATCTGACTTCCTTAAATTTGACGGGATTAAATTAGTGGGATGCAACAGATTAGGCTAAAATATTCTAAAGATCTGTCAAAGTACTGAAAATCTCATTTTTATTTATATATTTCAAGACTTATTTTCTGTTCAGCATTTAAGCAGAATGAAGGCTGTTTCCAACATGCAGGAAGCTTATTTGGAAAACACCAGAATTACTATGACACCAACTGTTCTGCATACATTTGAAGATGTACACAGTTTTATTTCAAAAGGAAAAAAAAATAGAATGTAGACAGGGGAAATACTTTCTAAGAATCCTGAAAAAAAAAAGAATTTGTAAAGTGCAAGGTTTTTGTTTTATTTTCTGTACTTTTTTTCTTTGTATAAACAAAATAGCTTGTCAACACTGCAGTTCATGGACCTTAGGTAATCAGTAGCAAGACAGCTTCATGTGTCATAGCATAACAGTTATCCTAATGACTTCTGCAAAGCCCAGCTGGAAAACATCTGGAGACACACAAATTTGATTAAATGATGTGTTTGAACGATTTGAGGCAATTTTAATAAAAATTAAACACAGGCTTTTCTTTCTGTGCGTATCCATCTGGAGCTAATCACGCTAATTGCTATCAGTTGCCTGGCAAACTTACAAACTTTACTTTTTTCTTTTTTTTTTTTTTTTTTTTACAGTCAGAGAGGTAAAATACGAGTGAGAAATGTCTATTGGTATAAAGACCTCTTATTCTGTAGAGCAGTTGCTAAGCTGTTTCATGTTTTGTAATTATGATTTGACTTTGGTGATCAAGTGTATTTCATTATTTTAGTTCTAATTTAGCTTAAATATTTTGTATGCAGATATACATAGTTATATAAGATGAATCAAAACTCTTTCCCTCCCTGTCCCCCCCCTTTCCTTTCTGGGACTCTTTTACTGCTCATATAATGCAAGCTTAGTATGTGTGACATTTTCAGTACCTAAGCTGGAAATGTTGTCTTCTGCAGAAGATTGTAAAAGTTGAAAACAGCAGTGTTGTTAAGATTGGAATATTTTGATATCATGTGTGGAGGGTTGTTACTCAGATATTTGAAATTTAGGTATATGGTTGCACATGGACTTCTGAGTAATTATGGCAAAAGTTGGTCCCATACAGATGACCCTTTTCCTCCACTGTTAAGATAGTTGTTTAAAAAAAGTGGTTTGTCTTTCCCTCTGGAGCAATCTTTCTTTGACCTTTGACAAGGTAACAAGTTGAGGCTCCCAGGTTAGATTACTTGCCTACTTTTTTATAGTGCTAAATCTGGTTGTGATAAAACCTACCCCTATGTAAAGCAGCTGATTTAATTCTATCAAGCAAATTCCTGAATGAAAATAAATATTGTAATGCCAGGTATACGTTAGTCGTATACTCAGACGCCTTCTTAACATAATGTGCTAAGTGGTCTGTTTTAAGCAAAGAAAAGCGTACTTTTCAAGGCTTACAGTTTAACATAGTACTTAGTATAATGATTCACAAAGAACTTTCATTGACTGAATACAGAATATAGTCTATGAACAAGAGGATGCCACAAGATTTGGCATTTACTTTAATTGCACGTACTATTTTCTAATCAATATCTACTAGTAAAGCTATGATGTATTTACAATATTTTCACAATGAATCATATTCTTTGTTTGATAGTTCTGTTTCTTCTGTTTGATAAATCGACATATTACCTATTGCGGGAAAGGACAATTGTTCTGTAATATAAAACAGAAGGCTATAACTAATGACATATATGCTGTTCCAGAGGGAAAGCACTGACTACAGTAGATTCTATTATTTTAAGTGTCATTTTCATGGCATATTCAGAGAATTACGAAAGTGTAGTGACAGTTTTGCAGCTTTGAAACTTTTAAAATCCATTTTTATTCCTTTTATGAAATATTTTTGGTGTACTATGGTTTTCTCTTGAAGCACACAATATATTAAGAAGCTGACAGGATGCTGTATATTTAGCCTTTGTGTTCCAACTGCTGTTTCCAAAATTACTCTGGTAAGCCACAGCATTTTGAAAACATTGTTATATTGAATAGATCAGTGTGTCTTCCTGGCGAGCAGCTGTCTCCAGGAATTACAGACTCTCAGAGACTACCTGGCTACATTTGTGTGAGTCTTGCTTTATTTCTATAAGCCTCTCCTCTTGGAAATGTCTGAGGGCTGTTGATCTCCATTACTGTCTTGTTTCTTTCCTTTTTTTTTTCTGAAGGGGCCAGCATGACTGTGATGTCTGTCTTTTTCAGAGGAGCTGTAGCTGAGAATCTTGAGTAAAAATGATATTTAGCTCTAATTCAGAATGAAGCACATCGTTAACTTCACTGTGTGCAGTCTTAAGTATCTTAGGCATTTAGTGATTTCTGAGGTAACTGGTTTTTAGGAAAGTTACACTAGGACATCACATACTGGCAGTAGAGCAACAAAGACCTTTTTACAGCCCATAAAACTCCCTTGAAAAGGGATGGAAAGAGATACTTTGTCTGTAAGACCATCATGAGTTCTGTATTGTTTTAGCTGCATTTCTGTCGGGATCCGTGCTAAATTTATGTCTACATTAGTTGCAATTATCACAGCTCAGGTATAATCTTAAACTACTAGTTAACTACATCTTGAGCTATTGAAATTTTCACAAATGCATTCATGATTGTCTTCCCAATTTAGGGATAACCCTACAATTCATGGTACTTGATTGTGGCTTGGCCAAGTATACCTCTTGTACCATCTTAAGAGTTCTGCTCTCCACTTTTGAACACATTGCTGTGAGTGTTTAACTCTGTCCACATTCTCTATGGGAAACTGATGGTCTGGACTCAGAGCTGATGGTGAGATTCACCTCATCTTAATGTAGATGTCTCAAATAGGTCAGGTGAATCATAGAAATATTTAGGTTGGAAAAGACCTTTAAGATCATTGAGTCCAACTGTAATCATGCCCTAACCTTCCTATTTTTCTCTGGACCTAATCCAGTTGCCCACACTTAGGTATCTAGTGTCATCTGAAATAGTTTATGGTATCTCTCTGGCCTCTATCTGACATTTTGTAGGGTTTGGATCCCCCTTAGGTCCTGTGTGATATCTGCTTGGCTCATATAAATATCTCAGACACCATAGTCTGTCTAAAATTATACTAAGTGCTTATTTGTAGGCAATGAGTTGACTATAAAATGTAATCTGAGAGACTATTTTTACTATAGTTTCTGTCTACACCAGAAATATCTAGAGTTAGGCAAGATAACCTGCACTAAGAACACCTAAATATTAAGCATTAAGTTCTCAAGTCTCTTTATGAAACCTACTCACACTCAAATATCAAATTTCCTACACTTAATCACTGACAATGGTAGCAGCACCGACAGCAAGTGCTACAGTAGTTATTCTAGGGAGTATATATGAAAAACAGGGGCAGCATTCACTTTGCTGTGACAGTCCTACAACAGTTTGGAAACCCTGTCTTAAGAAATATGCCTAAGGTTATAATAAAGACTACAAAAAACTAGAAGCTCCACACATTAATTTTTCCTGATTCTCAGACCAGTGAACTGATTGAAACACTATTCTTCTCTGCAGTGTTATCTAGGTATTTATATGTATATCGAATACATGAAAACATTCAATTACTTCTTATGTAACTAAAAATAAAAGTCTTATCTCAGGATTTTACTAAATTAATTGTGAGTGTCAAAGACTATAAAAGAGAACCTACATGTGAGTTTATCATGTTGAAGCGATGAGACTTATTCATACGTTGTAAATTGTGCTATTGGCTAGTACATAAAGATGGTAAGATGCTGCTCGTCTTGAATCATTAAAGATTGAAATAATTCTCTGAACAAGTATCAAACAGAAATAGTCTGAAGAGTATCCTTTATCAATTAAAAATGCATTTATTCAGCTTTTATCTGTGCAAATGTGAAGCAAAACTACTTGTCTTTCTTAGTGTAAGTAAGTCAAGGTAACTATATACGAGGAGATAAGAAGTTGTCAAAGTGTTTAATTCAAAAAATTTTAAATACTTGGGACATTCACCTGTCTTCTGGTATGCATGACAATCTAATTAATCTCTCAAAGAACATTTATGCTATTATCTGGCCATTAGCCATATTATTACTGCCAGATCTTATTGGTAAGGATAAAACTATGAAGCATTGCTCTGTGTCTCATTTACTGGAAGTTCAAGAGTCTATAAAATGATTTACAGATTACATGTTCAAATTTAATTTACTCACTAATTTGTCTAACTGCTGAAAGAAAAAAAAATAGGAAAAAAAAGCTTCATAGAATAACAATTCTTTTTTTAGTGTTGTCATCAAAAAGTTACGTACAAAATAATTGCATTTTTATATATCCCAAATACTAATTTCATATAACTTATTAAAAACTACAATAAAATGGATGCTTACTCTACCTTACAGCATGTTGTAATAAAAACAAGGAACCTATTTGTATATTGTCAGATGGAATATTTAAGATATTGCCAGAGAGATGGAATTAATAAAGGAAACATAAAACAGGCAGGATGGTAGTTTTAAGTTTCCATGGATATGTCTTTACACTTTTCTTTCAGAAGTATTTATTTAGGATTTATTTATTTAAGTCATATGGTAAATTTACATATACTGTAGTTTTGGTTGACGTAACGAGATTGTGAACACCTAAACGTAGGTGAACTAGAGCCAGGACTCAATTGTCTAAAAACAGTCATCTACTGACTCCATTTGAGAGATATTAAGGTAAAGGTACCCCACCAGTCCTCCATTTGCCAGCTTTTTGCAGCTGTCGCTAATGCTCTATCATCTAAAAAAGCAGTAAATGTGTATACTCAGGAAATGAACCCTGCTGCTATTTAGTGGAACGTAAAACTGATCAGATTTATCTTCTGGTTAAGCTGAATATTCAGCTTGCCACACTTGCATTAACTCTAGGAACAAGATATTAATTGACTGTTGTGTAAGTTTAGTAACATAGCTCACATTTAGACTGTAAGCACTGAAAAACGAGTGTCTGAATCTGGATCTGAAATCAAGCCTTATTTTTCTCATGATTCTCCACATTTTCCCTTCTTTTTTTTAATCTTTTAAATGATTCATTGGTCCCATTATACATATGATTTCTCTTCTCTAATTTAGAGCTTTAATTCAGTTGCCTAAACATAAGCCCTCAGTAACATCTGAGATACCCTGGAATATCCATGACATTTCTGTGGGGCCGGTAGACCTCTAATGGACCAAAGTCCTGGTCTGACAGCTGGGTGCCCAGACAGGCACTGCTGGATTTCTTCCCTAGCACTAAACTTTTATGTTTATACAGCTGCACTGACCTCTGTCTCTGAGTTAGGGCTATTTATGTTCAGGATTCATTAGTTTTGAATACACAACACGACTGAATCGTATTCCCCAGAACCTGCCCAACAAGCAAAACTTAATGATTGTTTACAAAGTCAAACTTAGCCAATCAATATCCATTGGTGCTATCTATTACATACTTGGATTATGTTTCAAGTTTTACTGAAAATTTTTCTATAGTGCTTAGCTAAGAGTTTTTGCTAGGACGTATTGAATGTTGCAAAGCACTGCAATGTCTTGTCATATTATTTTGTTAGACAAGAGTTTATCAATGGGGTCTCTGAATCACAAATGACTATACATGCACAAGAATATCCGTATTATACTTACTATCTCCTGACCATTTACTTTCTTCTGAGTTATTTACCCATGGCTGCATAAAGTTGTTGCCTTGCATTATCATGATTTTGGCAGTTTTCAAACCACTTTGTCAAATTTAACAAAGGACAAACAAAACAACATAGAGCAAGATGCTATTTAGTTATGGGATGCAATAAATGCATATTTTATAGGATTTCGGAGTAAGTAATATCAGAATATTTATTTCTGAAATATTATATACAGCAACTCACAAAATAGATACATGAGAGAGTACTTAAAATAATCCATTGATACAATTTGTTGTATTCAGGTCTTAATTTTAGTCATGGGCCTACACATTTGATCATGTCCATTAGCAAAAATAGTATGCTAATCACAAAGAGAGTAAATACTTCACCATCTATAATAGCTTATTATGGGTAACAATAGTATTTCTCCCCCTCGCATTAACCTTCAAAAAGGAAGATAAAATTTAAATACGTATTCGTCCTGAAAACTTCCTAAATAAAATTACATTAGATGAGGACCAAGTTTCATTTTGATTTCTTATGAAATCACAGCAAAATGGAATTAAAAAACAGTTTTCATTATTTCATTCACCAATGCAACATAATTTCATAAACGTCAATAAAACAATTTCAAGTACTTGGCATAACAAGTTAAACTCTTTTTATTGCTGAAAAAACAATTATGCGTTTTTAGTGATTTTTTTAAAATAATTTTGTTGCCTTCATATTTTTCTCACGCAAAAACTAAATTACCATTATTCCTATGATTAACCTGAAACATTATAAAAATTCTACATTTTCAAGGTGATGAGTAATATGTTTATAGAAGTGAAAGATAAATTAATAAATTAAAAGAAGATGAACAGGAAGGACGGACAGAGAACAAAATTTTGCTGGTATTCTTCTTTAAATACTAATTTTTCAGCCTCCATTTTATTTTCAACTACTAAATATCTGTATAACTTGAAATCTGAGATGTGAATTCAATGAATTAGCAGATAATTTTAAAAAGTATGCATGAATGACTTTGAAATTAATCGAATCACTCAAAGAACTACCCATAGACCCTGACCGTGCTATTTCTTCTATGGGGAGACAAATTCTGCCTGGGGTCCTGCTGGTAAGTATTTATCACCAATACTGCTGTCTGGTGTGCATAATGTGGTCAGGTACAATAATATATTTTAGTTGTCTATGTAACTTATTAGACTATCCTATTCTCATTTACTTAACTGTTCAAAGAACTCTTCTCTCTGAGCATGTTCTCTGCTAACATATGTTATTTAGACTCTCTTGTGTCTACCTTCACCTTGTCTGATCAGAAAAGGAACTTCGAGAAGCACATGGCATTATAACTGTTTATATTTAAAGTAATCAATTATATTTACATAATGGGAGCAAGGCCTAGTTATCTAAAATACTTTCACTAAATACTTTTCATAAAAGAATGAGAGAAGATTTGATGACAACAAATGATGAGAAAATATTGGAAGAAATGGAAAGTACTTTTCAGGGATAGGATCATAACTCAAGAAAGTAACAAAAATGAAATCAATGTAGATGACAAAAAAGTATTATGTCTGATAAGAAAATGCATAAATAAAAGAAAACTTGGTGGCGAAAGACTTTACATTTCTGGATGGTGGTAGACATCAGATTGAAAGAGTCAAGAATGTAATATCAGTGCAAAATAGAATAAATAATCTTATTTTAACATTAAGAGTCAAATATAAAGTTTAATAGTGAAATATTTACGCAATATTGATATAGACTTAGCTGCAATATTATATTTAATTTCAGTTTTACATTGTAGAGAGAGCCTAGTAAACTGTTGAGTCCTAAGGAGAAACAAAAAATCATCAGAAGTTTAGAAAGCCACATTTATGATGAATCATTAATGGAATTTATCTTTTTGGGCAGGAGATATAAAAGGAGGAAAGTAAAAAAAAAGGCAGAAAATAATGGGGTGAAAAGGTGGCATTTTTTTTTTTAAATAAACTGCTAAAAGGGAAAAGTTATAAAATGTTCTTTTGCACTGAAATGAGAAAAGAAGACACTTTACTTTTACACAGATTAAGAAAGACAAAGAAAACCAAAGATTTTCTGAATGAGGACTTAAGCATGACAACAGAGTACCTAAGGACCTTGTAAAATCTCATTCTTCAAAGACTGTCAAGAATAAGTTAGGCAAACAGATACAGGGGTCATCTACAAATATATCTTTATAACTTCTCACAAGAAGTATACTATTCAGTTTCCTGAGATACATTCTAGCACCGTATTTTTTTATATTATTAAAAAAGAAATTTGATAACAACTATACTCCAACCCTAGGCTATAAATAATTTGAAAGAACAAGAAAGACGGAAATCTGTTCTCTCCTTCTCCCTTGAAAATCTTCAACTTGTAAAAAATAAATAACTTTAAAAGATTAATTTGAAGAAGACTTCTTGCTGCTATGTGAGTGTTAACAGACATTTGGCTACCGTCAACCTTTTGCTTCTCTTGGGTCAAAAAACCTTGCAATATTGTTTTGGTATTGACACATAACTTATCAGAAGGAGCGTGACCTCTACATTGGTTTGATAGCTCAAACATTCTCTGATTAAGAAGGCTTTGTAGTTTGTATTCCCTCAACATGAAAAGGTCATGGTATCCCATCAGGAATGCCCTCAGATTTCCAAACCCCAAGCAACTCATCGACAGAATGGGGCTAATATATATATGAGACTCTTCTGGCTACATTTAGAAAACAGTTACTGTCAGTTCACATCTGTGGAGTCTAGTTGATAAGGTGTGCTCTAAAAATGTCCATTGGGACAAGCTTCTGACAATTAATGTGTAGAGGAACAACATATCTGAACACCGCAGTTCAGATTTGAGCTAGTCACCAGCATGCCCAGACATGTTGAGACAGAGAGTGTCTCAGAAGCTAAACATCCAGGGCTATGGAACTTACATAGCAAATTCTAGTAAACCTTAAAAATTGCAGAAGCTGAACAGTTTCTCTTGATCACTATTTTGGATTCATTACTTAGACTTCTCCAAGATAAATAGTTTAACCTTCCTTTGAAGGGAAACAGAAATAAATGGACTTACCTGGAAAAACGATTGTCTCCCCCTACTGCAGGTACATCAAATAGGTAAGATGTATTGTACTCTGTAAAAGCCCCTTTCAAAAAAAAAAAAAAAAAGGATTGATTTACTCTAAGTTACACATCAGAAATATATGGAGGAATATTGTTGGCCAAACGCTGGCAACCATTCACTTTGATGTACCCTAGTGCTTTTCAGAACATGGAGCTGGAAAAAATGACCTAGGAACTACCCATCTGGGAACCTGCAGGTAAAGTGGGATACCTTAGGTTATCTCAAATAGTATAAAAACCTATAGTGAAGTATTTGATATATTCTTTATGTTGGGTTGTGTAGGACACTACTGGAAGTACTGACTGGAGCCTTTGTGACAGACACCTGGGACTGAGTCTAAATCTGGGTAAGTAATGCTGCTGAAACATGTCAGAGTATTTAAACATTTGCATGAGCCTGAAAGTTATGGCACAATGCCTATGAGACACCAGGGTCTTCCTGAAGTAGCAGGTTGAAACCAGCTGGGTTTATACTAGGAAATCTCAAGTTGATTGAGACATCTATGTTTAGACAATTGAATTGAGTCATATGTGTTTTAAACCCACCTCTTCTCTTTTTTCACCTAATGCTTTGTGATTTAGAATGCTTTTAGCACATGAAGGACAGTTTGACCTTTCTCCTCAGCAGTTACAGACCTTCACCTAAAATAAACAGTTGGATTCAACACAAACAATATTTTATTTTAATGAATGATTTGCCAACCAGATATAATTACAAATATTATCTGAAAGCTGATTACTACTATCTGGTGATGAATACCTGAAATATAGACTTATCTTTCTAAACAAAGATAAATTGGATGACATTACTAATTCTGCAATATTTTCCACGTCTGCCTGTTCAAAACCACTTACAAACCAAACCAAAACAACAATAAAAAAAATCCTGGAAAAAAATACCCAGTTATCAGATGTATTGCTGTTTATCTTATTATGAGACTTGCTACATTCTGCTAACGCTCTTAATACATGAAATTACATTGTTAATATTTTCTTGGCATTATAATTGTCCTTTTTTTAACCACCATAACCATAACAATAGTATCTGGTAATAACAGGGGCCCAAGATACTGCAAAAGTGTAACAAAAAAGTCTAGCCTTAAAAGTACACATTTAATTGTGACTATTTGTGCTGAGTTTGGATACTAAGCTAATAATGGAAAATGTATTTAACTGTTTTAAAGAAATTTTCTTTCCTATGTTGCCTAGTTTGCACACCAGTTTTGTTAACCACTTTGATGTAGTATAGCACCCTTTATAACAAATTAGCTGTGGTGATCAATTGCAATTTTTTTTTTGATATAACAACTGTTACAGTTAAGCTGGTTTGATCCTAAGAATTTTGATAGGGTAATTCTAAGGCCATTCTGACTTCAATGATGTTCAGAGTTTGCCTGTGATTTAATCTCATTTGACAAGTAATAGGATCAAAGTCACTGATTTTCCTTTGACTTTTGAAAAAAAATTCAATAGCAGATTAAGATGTTTTGACAGGGATATAGAAGATTTAGACATACAAAAGGCCTGTTTTAAATTCTGGTATGTATTTTAAATTGAGATTAGTGCAAAATTACAAATGAAAGAATCATGCTTACTCCTTCATTAAAAAAAAAAACAACAGTAAATATGCAATTATTACAATTTTCAAGATCAGAAATAAAAGGAATGAGCTCATGTACATTTTTGTATATGATCTTCAATGTATGTCAAAGATGATATATTTATCTCACCTAATTTCAGGCACAGACACAGCTGAGGCTCCTGAGTTAAGATTTCTGGTATGATTCCTGTTAGAGTTTGAATTACTTTTCACTTCTCTGCATGATAACTAAAATACAAATAACATGGAAAAATTGAAGGGAATTCAAAGAAAGATGGTGGTTTCACAATATACTGTGATGGATGAAATTAACATTATTTGCTTCTCCCTTGTTTCTGGAGAAATCATTTACCAGTTTATCTGGTCCTTTATGTGCATTTAACTTGTCACGTATCACAGAATCACAGAATGGTAGGGACCTTTGGAGATCATCTAGTTAAACCCCCCCTGCCAAAGTAGGTTCACCTAGAGCAGGCTGCACAGGAACGCATCCAGGTGGGTTTTGAATATCTCCAGAGAAGGAGGCTCTACAACCACTCTGGGCAGCCTGTTCCAGTGCTCTGTCACCCCCAAAGCAAAGAAGTTTTTCCTCATGTTGAGATGGAGCTTCCTGTGTTCCAGCTTGTATTTGTTGCCCCTTGTCCTGTTGCTGGGCACCACTGAAAATAATCTAACCCCATTGTCTTGACACCCGCCCTTTAGATATTTATAAGGCCTGATGAGATCGCCTCTCAGTCTTCTCTTCTCCAGGTTAAACAGGTCTCAGCCTTTCCTCATAAGAGAGGTTCTCCATTCCCTTGATCACCTTTGGAGCCCTCTGCCGGACTCTCTCCAGTAGTTCCTTGTCTTTCTTGAACTGGGGAGCACAGAACTGGACACAGTACTCCAGATGTGGCCTGACCAGGGCAGAGCAGAGGGGGAGGATGACCTCCCTAGACCTGCTGGCCACACTCTTAATGCACCCCAGAAGACCATTGGCCTTCTTGGCCACAAGGGCACACTGCTGCCTCATGGTCAACTTGTCTGTCAGGACTCCCAGGACTCTCTCTGCAGAGCTGCTTTCCAGCAGGTCAGCCTCTAATCTGTACCAGTGTATGGGGTTATTTCTCCCCAGGTGCAGCACCCTACACTTGCCCTGGTTGAATTTCACTAGGTTCCTCTCCGTCCAGCTCTCCAGTCTGTCCAGGTCTCGCTGTATGGTGGCACAGCCTTCTGGTGTGTCATCTACTCCTACCAGTTTTTTATCATCATCAAACTTGCTGAGGGTGCACTCTATCCCTTCATCCAGGTCCTTGATGAATATGTTGAACAAGACTGGACCCAGTCCTGACCCCTGGGAAACACTGCTAATTACAGGCCTCCAACTGGACTTTGCGTTGCACAACCCTCTGAGCTCTTCCATTCAGCCAGTTCTCAATCCACCTCACTGTCCACTCATTTAACCCACGCTTCCTAAGCTTACCTATGAAGACGTTACGGGAAGCTGTCAAAAGCCTTGCTGAAGTCAACGTAGAGCAGTAGACAACGTCCACTGCTCTCCCCTCATCCACCCAGCCAGTCACTCCATCATAGAAGGCTATCAGATTGGTCAAGCATGATTTCCCCTTGGTTAATCCGTGTTGACCATGCCTGATAACCTTCTTTTCCTCCACATGCTTAGAGATGACATCCAGGATGAGCTGGTCCATCACCTTTCCAGGGATGGAGGTGAGGCAGACTGGCCTGTAGTTTCGTGGGTCCTCCTTATTGCCCTTTTTTAAGACTGGAGTGACATTATATTTCCTCCAGTCCTCAGGCACCTCGCCTGTTCTCCATGACCTGTCAAAGATGATGGATGGCAGCTTTGCAATAACATCTGCCAGCTCCCTCAGCACTCATGGGTGCATCCCATCAGAGCCCATGGATTTGTGGATGTCAAGTTTGCCTAAATGATCTCTAACCCAGTCCTCCTTGATCAAGGGAGAGTCTTCTTTACTCCAGGCTCTCTTTCTTACCTCCATGGTCTGGGGTTCCTGGGGGTTGACCTGAGCAGTAAAGACTGAAGCAAAGAAGGCATTAAGTAGTTACGCTTTCTCTACATCCTCCATCACCAGGGTACCTACCTCATTCAGGAATGCACCTACATTTTCCTATGTCTTCCTTTTTCTACTGATGTACTTGAAGAATCTCTTCTTATTGCCCTTTGTAAACTAAGTGAATGTCAATTAAGCCATCACTCCTTTGAATTCCCTCCATGTTTCATAATCTTTCTGACTTGAACAGATACATCACTCAGTCATACTTAGTCAGTGGAAGCAATGAAAGAGACATTTACACCTCTAATTCTGAGGAGAATTTACACAACATTTATATATTTAGTCCTGCAGATGTTTGTGATTATATGTTTCCCTGCAGAGCATATTAACTTTGACCTAACGCGTCACTAATGTGGCTTTCTGGCTTCTGTGCCTGTAGCAGTCAGCTTGAACCACAGACATCAGTGTGTTTCTCTCCCTACAATGCCTTTTGTATTTTTAATGATTTTTTTTTTCCCTTTGCTTTGGCAGAAGAGCCGGGGTGGGTGGGGGGAGAAAAAAAGTGGTGTTCCCCAGGGCTCACTGCTGGGGCCTGTTCTCTTCAATATATTTATTAACGATCTGGATAAGGAGATTGAGTGCACCCTCAGTAAGTTTGCAGATGACACCAAGTTGGGCAGGAGTGTTTAGCTGCTTGAGGGTAGGATGGGTCTACAGCGGGATTTGGACAAGCTGGGTCAATGGGCTGAGGCCAATGGTATGAGGTTCAACAAGGATAAGTGCTGTGTCCTGCACTTGGGTCACAACAACCCCATGCAGCACTACAGGCTTGGGGAAGAGTGGCTGGAAAGCTGCCAGGTGGAAAAGGACCTGGGGGTGTTGGTGGACAGCCAGCTGAATATGAGCCAGCAGTGTGCCCAGGTGGCCAAGAAGGCCAATAGCACCCTAGCTTGTATCAGGAATAGCGTGGCCAGCAGGACTAGGGAAGTGATTGTACCTCTGTACTCAGCACTGGTGAGGCCGTACCTCAAACACTGTGTTCAGTTTTAGGCCTCTTGCTACAAGAAAGACAGTGAGGAGCTGGAGCATGTTCAGAGAAAGGCAATGAAGCTGGTGAGGGGTCTAGAGCACAAGTTTTATGAGGCACAGCTGAGGGAACTGGCGTTGTCTAGCCTGGAGAAAAGGAGTTCAGGGGAGACCTTATTGCTCTCTACAACTATCTGAAAGGAGGTTGTAAAGAGGTGGGGGTTGGTCTCTTCTCCTGAGTAACAGGTAAGAGGAAATGGCCTCAAGTTGTACCAGAGGAGGCTTAGATTGGATATTAGGACAAATTTCTTCACTGAATGAGTTGTCAAGCATTAGAACAGGCTTCCCAAGGAAGTGGTTAAATCGCCATCCCTGGAGGTATTTAAAAGATGTGTAGATGCAGTGCTGAGGGACGTGGTTAGTGGTAACTTGGTAGTGCTAGTTTAACTGTTGGACTTGATGATCTTAAAGGCCTCTTCCAATCAAAACTATTCTATGACTGTATCATTCTATGATTCTGTGATTATGTTCAATTATGCCAAATTGCTGCTTCCGCATTCCATGGACTAGTCAAAAAGTCGTATTCTTTTGGGAAGTTGGTAAGAACACAGGATATTTGGTACCCAGTTAGTAATTACTTTATGCTAAATAAAAAAACTTTTAATAGAACTGAATTAATGGTTATTTAATACAAGGTTCAAAATCCCTTTTGACAGAGTGGTGCCTTGGTGCCTTTCTGGGGCACCAAGCTTGGTCAAATTTTATCATGTTTAAGTAGAATAAACACAAAAATACAAGACAGTGTCTACTGGATACACCTACATATTAGACAGCTAAGAGTAATAAGCTGTAGCCCTGGGGTTTAATATTATCATCACTGCCAATAAGACGTTTTAGGAGTTGACCAGACACTTTCCAGGAAGGTGTGCAAGGGCTGTACTCTGTTGCTATTCGAAATGGCCTGATGCTCAGTGTTGCCGAGCTACTGATTCCCTGCTGTGTTGGGTTTTTTTTTACATGGTTTTACACCTTTTCATGTCAGTATTTTTAATCCTGATCCTTTACTTACCAGCTATGCACAGCTCAGCAATCTTACTTCTGCCTGCAATTTTTGTTTTGCAATTCTCTCTTGCACAGCTCTATCTGATGTACTTTTTCACATAATTTTTCAGAATTTAGCATTCTTCTCGAAGTCTGAGCCCAGGGTGCACAGGTATGAAATACTAAAACTAGACCTAGAGTAGCAAAATGGACACCCTGAGAAAAGCATTGATACCGTTATCGTGCCAGGAAGTAAAAGCACATAGCTACCTGTGTCTTCATTTCTTTTACCATTTTCTTCTGAAACCATTCAGAAATCCAATGTTTTAGTATTTCTTTGTGTGCCTGTGTTGGAAACAAACAGCTCTGGCCCTTTCCTTGAAACTTTTTCCAGGTGCTTTTGGATACTCCATCCTGACTTGATAACTTCTATGATGTCCTTTTGAATTCACCTTTTCCTCCATTTCTTGTATAGCAACCTTAGGGATATAACACATAGAGTCATAGAATCATAGAATTGCCTAGGTTGAAAGGGACCTTTCAGATCTGTGGATTCCTATGCTTTAGCAGTAGGATTTGTTTTGTCTGCATTTATCACTGTAAAAATCAGGCACCCAATGTAAGTTTTATAGTTTACCTCTCAAAAGTGTTGTTTGTTCTCTATGTCTTCTATATACAAGGAAGGAATGAGCTCTGACCTGTAGGTACAACTGTCTCTTTGTTGACTTGTAACAGACACTGGGCAAGTATTTTAAACTAGACACCCAACTTAAACAATTAAAAATCAATGGGATCAATTTAAACCATGTAAATCAACCTCATGTCAGTTCTGAGGTTTCCTCTGGAAACCTTAGACATGTGTTTGAATTCTGCCATAAGAAGTAGTGATTTCCTGACCTGAGATTTCTTTGCTGCTTAGACAGTTTAAGGTTAATGGAAAGTCCTGTCAGAGGACTTTAAGACTGACCTTCATGTTTTCAGTTGTTTTCCTGTGACAGTAAGACACTGGTTTGCTTCTTAGTTTACAAATGAAAGTAGCATCTTCATATGGTTTATACCTTAATTATTAAGTGCATTTTTCAAAGACTTGTGTCTAGAGTTTCTGACATCTTATTAAGTACAATCGTTGTCAGGTAGATAAACTTGGTCTTAAGACTTCCATCAAAGGTGCTCAACATTTCTTTGTTGAGCACACAATGATGCGAAGTACTTTCTGTCATGATGCTGGCATTACATTCCTTCTTTTTTTGACTTCAGTCCTTTTGCAGTTTATTCAAAATATTGTGACATCTCAGTGTTTGCATAAGAACATTTAAGATTACGTTCTAAAGCCTGATTAACATGTTGGATTGAAAGCAAAGTTTGTGAGGTTTAAAAAGCAATAAGAACAGATGTCCTTGCAGGGAGAGCATGCTCGGAAGGACTTTAATTTTCCTTAAACTTTTTCAGTTCATGGCAAAAAGGAAAGTAAATACTGTCTAGCTTCACCTGTCTTGTGTAGGTTTATTCAGACAGACAAGTTCTAAGAGTATACTGTAAAGTAAATCCCTGTTCATATTTCATGTTTAAGAATGCAGTTGGCTAATCTTTTAATCATAAGTAAAATGTTTTTAAATAATCATGAAAGTGAAAAAAAAAGTGTAGTGGACTGCTGATGTTTATATTATGTGATTTTATATGCTTTTCCAAACTTGCTGTTTAGATTGTAGTAAATACCTCAAAGAGATCTTAGTCCTATAGCACCCATAACTGTATCTTCTATCCACAAAGAAGAAAGCACATACAACTTTATGTCTGTGGAATTTAATAACTGAAATTGCTTTTTGCAATATAAATGAGACCAAGATATAAGATTGGGATAAAAATTAAAAGTTTTGAGAACTTAGCTTTAGTGTTTAAATGGGAACCTATATTTTTGTTTAGATGCAAATTACAGTATGATAACTTAAGTATTTACATCAATAGAGTTAGCTTAGTTTTTATGGCTGCTTGCAGGGTCTGTAGTAAATTCCATCCAAAAAAATTTGGTGGGCTGCTTTTACTTTATATTTTTACCTTAACACAAATGTCTCTTTATTAAACCCTTTTCTATTATATCCATTTGTAATGAAAGAATTAAAATCCATTTAGTACCCAAATATATGAAATGAGATATGGTGAGTACTACACTCAGCTCTGAGGTCCCCAGTACAAATATGGACCTGTTAGAGAGGGTCCAGAGGAAGACCATGAAAATAGTCAAAGGGCTGGAACACCTCTCCTATAAAGAGAGGCTGAGTGAGTTGGGATTGTTCAGCCTGGAGAAGAGAAGAATCTGGGAAGACCTGACTGCAGCTTAAAGACCTGATTGAAGCTTAAAGGAGCTTATAAGAAAGATGGAGAGAGACTTTTTGCCAAGGCCTGTAGTGACAGAACAAGGGGTCATGGATTTAAACTGAAAGAGGGTAGATTTAGATTGGCTATAAGGAAGAAATTTTTTAGTATGATGGTGGTGAGACACTTGAAGAGGTTGCCTTGAGAATTTGTGGATGCCTCATAATTGAAAACATTCTAGGTCAGGTTGGATGGGGCCGTGAGCAACATGATCTACAGAAAGATATCACTGCCCATTGCGGGGGGGGGTGACTAGGTGACCTTTAAAGGTCCCTTCGAACCCAAACTGTTCTACTATTCTTTTTTTTCTGTAAAAATGTCTTCAAATTAGCTCTGCTTCTAGTTAAAACCAATACCTTTTATCTTGTTTGAGCAAAGACTTTGATACGAGGTTTTCCTTTTCTTGAGAAGTCAGATTGACATGGAGTATTTTATGTTCCATTCTGAACAGAAGAAATAGAAACTGAAATTTTTCTATTTATAGCTGAAAGTGCACTATCATCGGGACCAATTTAAGGGAGTAAGCTCAGCTGGAACTCATAAATGCGCACTATCTAGGACACTGTCTGCCATAACAGGGAATGGCACACTGTGGCAAAAAGCTAGAGTTATGACACATAGCTGACAATTAGCAAAGTAAGCACTTAAAAATACAGGGGAGATTAAATAGATTTAAATATTAAGACAAAGCGATAGGACTATGTAATTCTCAATTATTTTGCCCAAATGCCAAGGAAAAAAAAGGTAATTCATTTTTCTTTTAACTTCTTCTTTGTAAGGAAAAGAAATTTGCTTTTAGACGTTATGATTTCCTGTATTAGATGGCCAGAAATTATTACAGATAATATTTCATATACACCTTTAAATTTGCCTGGATTCTTGGACTATAGCACAGTCTTTAGTTATCTCATATGTCATTTTATTCATACATAGATGGTTAATCTTCTGCAAAGATAAATCCTGGAATATAGTGCACAGTACTTCCAACACAGAAAAGATACAATAGAAGCGGAAAAACTTGAAAAAAGAGAATGATTAAGAGCAGGCTTCTGCACAAGGAGAAACTAAACGGGCCTGGAAAAGAAATTATTGGCAAGGAATAACAAAGAAACATGAAAAACAGGAAGCAACTGGTCACTTTTTCAAGAGAAGATCTCATTCAATTAACTAGTATAGACCAAATTCAAGATCAAAAAAGAAAGCAGATTCTTTACACAATACACAATTAAGATATGAAAGTCCTAGAAGGAATAAAGTTACACCAGTTCAAAAACCGCCGGAAACAACTCATGGAAATAAAATACACCTAAGGTTATGACCTACAGAGCACACCATCCTTTGCTGAAAACATTTCTGATCTATTCTTAGCTAGAAGCTAGGAAGGTATTCTGTTGAAATATAATTACATGTATTTCTTTTATTTCTCTTAGTTTTCTCAGCCATTTGCATTGGCATCCATACTGGGTCTGGCTGAGATAGAGTCAACTTTCTTCATAGAAGCCCATATGGTTCTGTATTTTTGGATTTGTGATTAAAACAGTGTCAATAACACACCAATGTTTTAGCTATTACTGGACAGTGCTTGCATGGCATTGAGATTTTCTTTTTCCTACTCTGCCTGTCCAGCGAGTATGGTGGTAGCACAGAAGAAGCTGGGAGGGAACACCGTCAGGACAGCTGACCCAAATTGACCAAAAGGGTATTCTATACCAATGACCTTGTGCTCAGCAATAAAAGCTCAAGGAAAGGAGTAGGAAGTTAGGATGTTTATGGTTATCGTGTTTATCTTCTTGGGTAACTGTTACATGTAATGAGGCCTGCTTTCCAGTATGTGACTAAACATCCACCTGCCATGGGAAATCGTGAATAAATTCTTCATTTTGCTTTGCTTTCACATGCAACTTTCCTTAATCTATTAAACTATCATTATCTTGACACATGATTCTTCATTTTATGCCTGTCTGATTCTTTTCACATCCTTCTGAGAGAGATGGTATGAGCGCCTGGATGGGTGCTTAGCTGCTGTCCAGAGTCAACTCACCACAGCATCCCACTATTAGACAATGTCAGATGAATTTTTAACTGATCAACTATTGCCATTCTTTTGGGTCCATGAGACCGGACAGTATTCATTTAAATTTAAGAGATGCTAGCTGTCTGGGGTTTTTTTAAATAATCAGGTGTTTTGAGTACAGGATTTATTATTTTGCAAAAATTATTAATTTGTAAAATAGAACACTATAAACATATGAAAAGTGCCTCAGAATTTAGAGCTACCACTGTCCATCAAATCTAATCCTGGATTTAGCTGTGTATGGGCTATTAATGGGAGCCATAGTAACAAAAGATTGTAAAATCTTTCCGAATACCAAGGCCAAAGCAACCTCAACTAAAAATACAAGTAAATGTACTTTACCACTGAATAATTATCTTTATGCTAGATTTAGTATACTATCTATATAGAAGAATATAGCACAATCTGTAATGTATTACAGGCAAATTATGGCTGACATTTCTACTTTTTCTGCCCTTTATACATTGTGATCTTAGCTGTATGGAGTTAATGTTAAGGAACAGCAGTTGAATTTGACTGAGTCATTTTGAAAATTTTGATTACTATATTGTCAAGGACAACAGCAATACTCTTAATTATGATTTCCCTTTATTATCTTAGATGCATCAACATTTTTGCTGAGCTTCTTGGATTTGAAAACTATAGCTTTATGATCCTTACATTATTCTTCACTTGATCTTTGGAGCTTACTGCATTGTCTGCAAAACAGAAAAGAAGCAATGAACAATAAATTCCAACTTTAATGTAACACAGTAGAAGAGATAGATTATTTTGGCATGTCATAGGAGCTAAACAAGTTTAGGAAAATAAACATGTTCTGGAATTTATGGGGTATAACCTTCATTTGGTGTGGCTGTTATAAATTACTGGACAAGAAACTGTAACATACTTAGTATCATACTTTGTTCTACTCTACCACTGAGCATTTATATCCATCAAAGCAGCTCAGATAGAATTTAAGGTGTCATTTATTTACAGGTGATAATGACAAACAAATCCTTACTCACTGCACTGTGCAAGCTCAGCAGCAAAACTGAAAGACACAGTAAAACATGATATCAGCTCAATAAAGGTAAATATTTTGTGGTGTTTTCTCATAAAATTAGTTCAATAGAATGTAGCAAAAATCTTGCTGCACATTATCAATAATTTATTTTTGAACTTACAGGAATTAAATGTTGATACTGTGGTGAAGATTGATGATTACAATACCTACAACCTGTTGTGTGTTGGTGGACTCAGTTTGATTACAAAACATCAGCTGTTTCTAATGAGAAATTATTCAAGATTTGCATATTTTAATATATTTTTATTGTTTTTTCCAAATTGTCTATTTAGGCAAATATGGAATGTATTGTATAAATGACTAAACACATACTTAAGCCAGATTCTTTTTCCTTGCTAACTTTGACTAGTGTCTATTCTGCAAATAGCCCCAGAGACATCCATGGAAGTACTCAAAGAGGATAACTTTCAAGAACATTGCTGGTTCATGCTGAGCTTCTCATCCACCAACACCCCCAACTCCTTCTCCTCAGGAGAGAATGGCTCTCAAGCCATTCTCCGCCCAGCCTGTATTTGTGCCTGGGATTGCCCTGACCCACATGCAGGACCTAATACTTGGCCTGGTTGAATGTCATGAGGGTCACACAAGCCCACCTCTCAAGGCTGTCCAGATCCCTCTTGATAGTATTGCTTCCCTACAGCCTGTTGATGGCTCCACACAGCTTAGTATTGTCAGCAAACTTGCTGAGATTGCATTCAAGCCCAACATCCATGTCGCCAACAAATACGTTCAATAATACCAGTCCCAGTACTGACCGCTGAGGAACGCCACCCATCACTGCTCACCACTCAGATATAAAGTCCTTGCCTGTAACTCTTTGAGTGCAACCATCCAGACAGTTTCTTATCCACCGAGTGGTCCATCCCTCACATCCACGTCTCTCCAATTTATAGACAAGGATGTCATGTGGGACAGTGTCAAATGCTTTGCACAACTCCAGGTAGATGACGTCTGTTGCTCTCCCCATATCCATCAACACTGTAATGCTGTCATAGAAGGCCACCAGATTTGTCAGACATGATTTGCCTCTAGTGAAGCCATGTTAGCTGTCACCAATGACCTCCTTATTTTCCATGTGCCTCAGCAGAGTTTTCATGAGGATCTTCTCCATGATTTTGCCAGGCACAGAGGTGAGACTGACTGGTTTGTAGTTCCCCAGGTCTTCCTTTTTTCCCTTTTGAAAATGGGGGTTATGTTTCCCATTTTCCAGGCAGTGTGAACTTCACCAGACTACCACAGTTTATCAAATATGATGAATAGTGCCTTGGAAAATTCATACACCAGTTCCCTTAGGACCCACAGATGAATCTCATCAGGTGCCATGAGCTTGTGCACCTTCAGGTTCCTCAGCTGGTCTCAAACCTGGTTGTCTCCTACAGTGGGTGATACCCCATTCTCCCAGTTCCTGACAGACAGGATGCATGCCAAAGGCTCTTTTCACATTCCATTTCAGTTTAAGATACTAATACAGACAGAAACTGCATCTCTCCACTGGGTTTCTGCGTTCTTTATTTTTGTTTGTTTGTTTTTTTGTTTCTTTATTATTATTTGTAATCTTATGATGCCTATATTATCTTGCAAATCTTAAGAAGCATTCTACAAGTTTAAATTCAATGGATTATTCAATTTTTTTCACAGGTGTTTCTCTTTGGGATATGTAATGTTTCTTAGTTTATTTTATTAATTCTAGAAAAGAAGGAGTCTTAAAAAAATAATTAATTTTAACAATCAGTTATAAAAGTCATCATGTGCACAGACACACACACAAACACTCATACACCATCAGAAAAAAGAGCATCTTGGTATTTTCTCTATTAAATCCTAATGTTCTTTGAACAAATAGATTACTTCAAAGAGGTAAATTTCTGGACACTTTTCTGACCACATAGGTTGCATGATACTAGGAAACATTTCAGCTGTAATGGACTCCTGGGAGGTCTTCTAACAACTTATCTCTTGTCCTCATCCTGTAATGCCTGTTTTGAAGTAAACTAATCTACTGAATTAATTGGCCAAGATAAGAGGAAACATTGCATACAAGACACAATTCAACAAATATTTTTTTAACCTTCATAATGATTCATCAACTAACAGTAATTAATTTTATCACACAAAAAGAAGTTTCTGTTTTCCTTCTTTTGTCCTCTAAATTCGTATTGTTTATAAAATGAAGAGATAAAATGTTCTCTAAAATTGTATTGCAAAGATAGGTTAAACTGATTTCCAAAAGCTCTCAAGGGAGGCAATTTTTCTACACCAAGATAACGAAATCTTCTCTTACGACATCAAGATTTACAGTGTAAATTTATTGTTAATTAACTAGGATAGTGGTAATGGATAGTAAAAATATTGGATTACAGGATATCAAACAAAGGACTCAAAGCACCTTAATACCTAATTGCGGTCTACTGCTATCAGAAAGTTGGATAATGAACTTCATTCCTTAACAAACCAAATTCTACTCTACAACATTTTTCTAATTTTGATATTTTCCTTCTGACTAGAAGCATAACAGTACAAATTTTATGAAAAAACATTTCATGAGAGATTTAGAAACTTTAAAATCTTCCTTCGCAATAGTTTGAAGGGCAGTATCTTGTGTGTTATGCAAAAGTCAGGAAAGCAGGAGTAGATTAATTAGTAAAACAAAGCATATTGAGGGACACAGGACAACACTCAGGAGGAGGTAGAGGTAAAAAGAGGAAGAAGGAAGAACAGAGCTTTAAAGATAGGTTTGAGGATTTTCAACTAAATTTAACTTTTTGCAATCACTGCTGGTTAAACTACAGGGATTCATGATACAAACAATAAAGAACTTGTTTTTCAGGGTGGGGGTTAGATCTGCAATTCTATATTCTTAAAGGCACACAGGTGTAAAAAAAATTAAACCTGGAATATTGCTTACTGAGAAAAAAGAAGGGAAATATAACATCAGAACTGGCTAGTACTCATTAAGAGTAGATATTAGTTACTAGTAGCACTGCACTGAAGTACATATAAATTATTACAAAGCTTTATGTTCTTGTTCAGGCCATAATTTTTTCTTGGGTATTTTTGTGTTATGATAGTAAAGACAGACAACATTTTTTTTGTCTGTTTTAATAACTTAACAAAAATAATGATAAATAATGGAAATTGGGATATTTAAATTCATGAATATGTAGGAAGCCACTCCAACACACAGTGAGTTATAGCTGAAAGAACAACATTTTTTCACCAAAATTTCAGTACAGAAAGAAACAACTAGAAAAATTCTCACTTATAAAACCTGTAATTAGGGCTTGCTTGTAGTTGCAAAACCAAATCCTCAAGGGTACCAAAGATATCCCTGCACATGTTGATGAAATTATCCTTGTATAATTGTTTGCCTATTCAAATCTCTCATGCCTATTAAATTGTCACATTATAATAAAAAAGCTACAAGGGGAACATCCTAATTAATATCCTTCAAAATTAGAGCTGTTAATGCATTCTTCTAGAAGGGCATTTCTAAATGTTCGTGCCAGGGTGGTGGATAAAGGGGAAATAAAGATACATTGACTTCAGTTTGTATATCTGTCTCAGGGCCTCATTGCCCACCCTATGCGAAAAACTTTTACATTTTGAGTGGATGAACTGAACTTGATTTTACAAAGAAAGGTGTTGAAAAAAGATTTCAAGTTTGGAAATCACAGACTTTCATTAAGAAAATTTGCATCATATGTAGTCCCAGATTAACATTTAGGAAATCAGACCTGGACACTATGTGTATACTGCTAAAATACCAAGCCACTCCTCAGATGTGAGTGTCCAAGCATAGTCTGTACCACAGATTTGGTCTTTCCAGGGATCACTTATTCCGTGGTAATTCCTGGTCATTGTTTCACAGATATCAAGAGTTAGAGGTCATTCACAATAGATGGCATAGACAAGTCTTCTTTCTGAGGAGAACGAAGTTTAGCAAAATGGGTACAAATAGTGCTATGCCACTTTCCTCAGGTCTGGAGAATGGGCCTTGGCCCTATTTAATTTGCTAGTATAGGCAGAGTATCCACATAGCCAAACTGATTTTATATTACTGTGTATATCTGATTGAGGTATGGTATATACCTTGTTTATAAAATTAATGTTCAGGTTAGATTAAGCTAACCTAAATTGGGTTAACGACCCCCTGGTCTCCTTTAGTGTTCAATCAAGGGGGAAAAAGAAAAAAAGAAAGAATAATTTAGCCCATGCAAGAATTTGATTGCTCTCTTAAGGTAATTCACTGCCTTCAATGACTACAAAAGCAGCCTAGGGACTTTTTCAAACTTCACTTATTGTCAATTTAAGTATCTCAATTAATTATCTTCCATTACATGGCATGAATCAAGTCCCTGACAACCAGCTCTGTCCTGCTCAACTACTAAAATGAATTAAAGTTTTCTTATTTTTCAAGTGGTTATGTTGTTCCCAGACATTGCTGAGTTTAGTCTTAAGGAAGTTAAATGAGTAATGTATCCATTTTTGCTATATCAGCTAATGCAGTCAGTGCTAATAAGTAAAGTCATTGCATCTGAAGAATATTAACATTAGAATACAAATATACAACAAAATAAAAGCAGGTAAAAACCATATAAATTTCATATACATATTGAAAATGTCAATCACATCAAATTAACAATTGAAAAAAAAAACCAAACAAACCCCAAAACATTCTCTCTCCTGTTTGAAATACACAGCAGAACTCTTACTTCTAGTTTCACAAAGATTTTATCTTGTGCGGAAAGATTTTTAAAAATGTACTCTATCCAATGAGCATAAACATCAAATAGAATTTTGCGTTGAGAAAGAAGGAAGTGTACCCTGTGAAGTTTCGTGGATGTTTTTCCTTTTGTTTTTCCTGGACATAGTCCAGGCCAACCAGCTGTAGGTGACCCTGCTTCAACAGGGGGTTCGGCCAGAAGGCCTCCAGAAGATCCTTCCAGGCTCAACGATCGCGTGATTCTGCAATTGGTTTCAAAAATATTCTGTGATTTTATCTGTAGTTTTATATGAGCAGTAGGATTAGTCAAAAATGCTGTAGTTTCGTTGTCAGAATCTCTTTTCATTAAATTATTTCGTAGCACAGTAAAATGGTGAAAATTTTGAGGGCACAAGGAAGTTGATTTGTTTTCAAAAAAACCCCATGTTAATATACAAAAGTTTTTATTTTATAATTATTGAGTTTAAATGTCTTACTTCATCAATTCCCCAAATAATATAACATAAATTACAAAATGACTGCTTATGCTCAGTATTTAAGAAAAAAATGTTTGGAAAATACTGAGCATTCAAGCCAATATGGAATTAAAAAAATTACAATAGAACTGAAAAGGGAGTTAAATATTTTGACATTGGTCAATTTTATTTGCTCTATTAATTATTTTTTTCAGATTAAAGTATTTTATGGAGACAAGTTAATTTTGACAAGAAATATTTGGGCATAGAATGTTTAATTTCAGAGAAGAATAGTTGTTATATTAGTTAAAATGCAGGGGATACATATGAATGTTGCCCATTCAAGTCAGAGTAGTCTGAGATGAAAATTGCTGTTCTGTATTTTTCAGAAGAGCTTCAACACATTGCTCTGTATTCAAGGTTAGCGTTCTAATTTTGTGTACTAACCACTGTCCCACTTCCTGCAAACACCTTCACCTATATGAAAGTAGTATCAGATTTCTATGCCAGAACAGAGATGGTAAAAAGTTCTTTTTTCACCTAAAAACCCAATAAAACAAAGCAAAACCTTGAAAACTTTTTTTGTTTGTTTGGGTTTTTTTGTTATGTTTTGTGCCCATACAAAACAAAAGAAATGACAAACCTCACATTTGGTTTAATCAAAATAGATTTTTTTTCTACCTGCACCTACAAAAGTATTTAATATTAAATTATCATCAGTGTTATCTTGTTAACATTTGAAACCTTACGACAGGAAGGTTTCCAGTTGGAAAATTCATCAATAAGAATGAAAATATGCTAATACTCAACTGTATTTACATTAGCTCCAAAGATGTTCTCTCATCTTGCACATTTTAATTAAAGAGTTGAAAGACATTCATATTCCTGGATTCAGATGCAGGTATTGTGTAACCCCACAGAGTTACTTTAATGTAATGCTATTGGAATTTGGAAAACTCCCTTCTTTTTTAAGAATTATACAGATCCTATCATGGATATGCAATTATTGCATTCCTACTCAGGAAGAAGGGTGAGTTTCCAGTTCTCTTGGTGCTTGGCTAAGTCCTAAACAAATTGTAAGGCAGGACGAGTTATCCTGCTAGCTGAAATTCCTAAGTGAGGTTTTTCATGCTGTCACCTTTACATTCTATACAAACACAACTTACTAATAGTATTGTCTAATACTTTACAATTGTCGTTAAAGCTCAGCATAATACTCATTCTTTGTGAGCAAGTAAAACTAAACATGACTTTCTTGAGGTGATAATAAATGTGGACATATCTGCCCCAAGTTTTGTTTGTCAGTATTATGATGACAGGAGCAAGGAGAAATTAAGATGATCTCTCTTTAGTGGATGGCACCAGAAGTATTTAAATAGGAGAAAATATGTGATTTTGAGGTTCTAGTTAATATTTAGCCTTTATAGTTTCTCTACAATTTTAATGGAACATCATTATTATTTTTTTTTACCAGATTAGTAAAACATTTTTTCTAATTATGTTTTGAAGGACTGTCAGAAATATTATACTTGATGAGAAGTGCCCATGCCACTATACAAGAGAAGGATTGTGGGGACTTTCCGGTACAGATCAAGTCAAGTTTACCTTTTTCAGAATTAGCTTACCCTGTAGCAGATCTGTCCTGGAGAAGCCATTTGAAGAGATCTGAAAAAGAGATGAAGACTGAACTAATATTTAAGCAGGATACCCTGCATAAAGTCTGATGTTTCAACTCACTCCTGGCCCTCTTATGTTTATTAGAATGGACATACTAAAAATGCAACTGTTGGTGATATTTTGTACCTGCATTTTGTTCTCTATCTGCTACATTGTTTTGCAGTGTTAGCTATTGTATTATGTATGCACTAACTCAACTAGAAAACCACTTTACAATGTTTATATACAAAATAATAAGCTTAAGACATTAACAGAAACAGCAGTAATTATAATGAGTAAAATTAAATTAAAAACAATTAGAAAGAATCTTTTATAAGTTATAAAGAACATGGAAAAGTAGATTATGGTATAAGCAGAAACTGGAGGAAAACCTCAATGTATTTGCTCTAACCTTTTAAATTCACTATCTGAAAAGCACCTTCACAAGCTCTGTAGGCTTGCTTTCAAACAACACACTCTCTTACTTTGTTTTTAATAATAATATAACAGTTCTCATCTTCTATGACTTAGCTAAACATTCACATTACTTCAGATGAAATACAAATGAATTTTTTAAGTTTCGTCCATCGAGGAATTAACTTCACATATCAACCAATCATTATATAATGGGTTATTCAGAAGGCTCTGACAATTAAAATTGGGGTACCTACTTTTCCCTTGAATTAGTTCAGTGTAATGAAGTAACTCATAAATAGACATTTTATGATGAAGGCATACTATAGCAATGTAAGAGAATGCTTTATACGCTTGCCTGGAAATTATACCACCATCAGGGCATGAAAGACAGCTGCTGGTGTTTGCAATCACCATGGTAACAAGAATATAAAGCAACTAAAAAAAGAAAGGAAATAAAAAAGGTAAACGATTACATAAGGAAAGTTTTTCGTAAGTATTAAAAAAGGTGAAGAGCGACAAGTTTTAGTACTAGAGAGAAGTAGAGGTTGATCAAGGCATTTGGTTTCCCACCAAAAGATTTATGGCACAAGACCCTTCCAAGGTGCTTCTAAAGTGTGATGATGCTTCTTGACACAAAGGCTAAATTTACAGCATGTTATATTACCTATAAATGTGCTTTTAAAAAAATTTAGGAGCCATTTTTTTAGTTTTCAGGAACCTGGGGAGAACACTCACAGCCTTGAGAAAAGAAATGGATAGATATTTTTATCTTTTCCACTGAAACTTGATGTTCCAAACAATATAAGAATATGAAAATTCTGCAAATAGTTTCTAAATATGAAATAGGAATTTAGTATTAAGCTCACCACAATACATAGAAATTTTAAGTACTCTTGAGAGAATGTTTCTAAGAAAATTTTGTTCCATAGCAGTACAGTCACAGACTGGATACAGGACTTCAAATAATGTTCTTTGGGAGGGAGGGGAGGGAAAATGTGAAAATTTACATGTAGACAGTGTTTATTAGCATACTGGAGTTTGCATTTCTATGTCTTCACTAGAATATTTAGCTCAATGGGCACATTTCATAAAGAAGACATAAGATGCAGTTAACTTAAATAATTAGATAGTCAGATATGAATATTTAATTCTGTTTATTGATCAGTATCATTTTTAGAAAAACTACAAAACCACATAACTCATTAAAAAAAAAAAAAAAAAAAAAAGTAAATATAGACCAGAGATTAAGGATATAGAGACAAAACTGAAAAAAGAAAAAAAATTGTATGAGCCTAAGGACTCTGTTTTTATGAAATACCAGAATTAAATATCTTTTCAAAATATCTGAAACCAAATCTAGACTTTTTATCAAAAGCATTTTGATTGCAGTGTCTATTTATCTATTTTACCAGGATGTTGTGCCTGACTGTTTTTTTCCCTAGTGGATAACATTTACCAGCAAGACTGTTTCTAGAAATGGAATGGCACAAAAGTATTGGTATGATGATAATAAAAAAAAATAAGAATCAACCTCCCCCAGAAATTTCAAACCACCCTCAAACTTATAAATGTTTCTATTTATAAAAAAAAAAAAGGTATGTTTCCTAAATCCAGCATGATAAAAAAAAGAAAAAACATCACTTGCATATGCAATATTCTATGTTCACCAACACTCCCAAACAGGAGAATAAAATGTTAATTGCAAATTGTTTTCATAATTAATGTAACACTGACCTCATAAAGAACCCAATAAAATAATGAATTATTAACTATTAAAAATAATTTGATATGTATCAAAGCATCATATTAAGACACCTTGCACTTTAATTAAGCTCATCAAAGCCAGTACAAGATAAGAATGAAATGAACAAACAACATAATCTAATAACATTCCTGTTGACAATATAATAGCATTTAGTTTTAACTACTTATGAGCACGTTTTCTGTAGTAGTCATTCTAATTGCTCCAGAAGACTGAAAAGCTAGTTACAGAAATCAATTTATGAAAGCCCTGCAACTTGTGTAAAATTTTGTGCAGCAAAAGAAAAGGAAAGCTCCTATTTATATCAATTCTCTATTTCATGGTCTTTAGCACTTCAACAGTGTCTTCAGCATTTCAGTCAGTAATTGCAGAAAATTTTGTTACTCAGCTTGGTTCTAAAAATTTTTTTGCACTTTTTCATGTTGTTTTGAACTTTTTTTTTTTTTTTTGTTCAGTAATTGAAAAAAAGATATGGAAAAGCGCACCCAAGTAATCATGACACTTTCCTAACAAGCATTATTACCATTAGGTTGCTTTCTAGCATAGAGCTTTCCAAGCATAGCATTAAAGTTGAAACTAAAAGAGCAGAAAATGGGGAAGAACATAGATGGATAAGGTAGTGCACATACACAAAATGAAATCATAAAAAAATCTCACTTTAGAAATTTAAACAATGAGCAAGCTAGTACATGAATGGTAAAGATGGTATACAGGCGGTTTTTGTATGGTGTTCAGCAAAACTAGAACAGATCTATGGACTGAAAATCATTAATATTTCAAATCCTTCTCAGGTTCAAACTCTAAAAAATCTGGAAGACAAAAGTTACGAAAAAGTCAGTGTCAGTGTCAGGTGGCTGACTAAAATGTCTCTTCAAGAGGTCCCAAGTCCCGATAAGCTTTTGTCATTACTTGTTTCTCTTTTACTAGACTGAAAAAATTCACTTTGGTGCAACATTTTGAAAGTTGCCAGTATCATTGCCAACAATAATCTCATTAGCCGAAATAATCAAAATAGGGAAAGATTTTTATATGGAATTGTACAGAGAATTTAACTCTCACCAAATTTCTTTTCTCGCTTTGCTGTTTGCTACATATGTATACATTCAAACATGCATAATTACACACAAATAGACATTTTAAGTTTCAAAAAAACGCATTTCAATATTAGATGTGCAACTTGTTCACTATTTTGGACAGAAATTACTGTCCAAATTAAAGTGTTACAGATTAAAGTACTTAGAAGATAACAAATGTACAATATTAAGCAGAAAGTTTACTTGGTTACCTCTCAATATTCTTAGATCAAAGTACTTCTGTAGTGGAAGGAGTGTGTGTTTATCTACATTGTATATTTAGCAGTTTCTTCTTCTTGTCTGTGGTGCCTTCTCTAGTCCGGTAAGTTTACCTATCACTCAGTGAGGACTCAATATTAATATATAATAGATATATCTCTCATTTTTCAAGGCTTTACATGACTTACTAGCAAGTCATTCCTTTTTATTTGTGGGCTAGATTATTTTTACAATCTCTTTTCTTATGTCCTCATTAATAATTATAATTTCACCTGTTGTTTTTTTCTCTACTATGTCAACCTGTATAATGAAAATAAATTAATTCAAGCAGTAGAATGCTTTAAGAAGTAGAAAGTGAAGCTTGGTTTGTTTGTTTGTTTTTTTTAAATCAGCAGGGGCAGCTTCCTGTACATACATATGTAAATAGTTCAGCCAAGAAACTCTTTAAAGTATCAGTATATATTTTCGAAAAGACTGGAAGAACACTGAAGGCCTGAGGAAACAAATGAGTATTTCTTTAATATTAAAAACTTGCAAAGAAAGATGACCAGGTAGTTTAAGAACTGACAGCCTGATATTTATTTCTAGCAAAATAAGGCAACGGCTAACTCAGAACTCAAAAAGTAAACATAATAAATCACTAATAAACATGTGTTTCTAGGAAATAACTCTAAGCAAACTAACACAATATTTTTAATGAAAAAAAAAAGAATTTTGCTGTTTAAGCTTTTTAACATCTGATGTGTCCATTTCAATTTAAGAAACAGAAATATTCATAAGCAAAAATGGATCAAAATCACACCTTTTCTGCATGCATGTAAATTTCTTCTTCGGGACCTATGTATGGATACACAAGTTCTGACAGGAATGATTAATGTGGCTCCTAATTTTTGAAGTACTCAAATCTGGAAATCTTAAGTGATTGTTAATATTAAAATATGCCTATCAACTTAGGTTACACATTAAAAGCTGATATCCCTTTTCTTTATATGCAGTATTTCTCCCACCTCAGTTTTACTGACTAGATTGGCCATTTCACTCAAGGTCTTCTAAATACCAGATTATAGTATATTCCTCAAGAATTTTTCCTCAATGTTTTTTTTGTTTGTTTGTTTGGCTGAAACTCTTCTACCTTATCGTCCCTCGGTCATGCACCTAGGGAGGAACAACCTTATACACCGGTATAGGTTAGGTGTTGACATGCTGGAAAGCAGCTCTGCAGAGAGAGACCTGGGAGTCCTGATGGACAACAAGTTGGCCATGAGGCAGCAGTGTGCCCTTGTGGACAAGAAGGCCAATGGTCTCCTGGGGTGTATTAAAAAGAGCGTGGCCAGCAGGTCGAGGGAAGTCATCCTTCCCCTCTGCCCTGGTCAGGTCACATCTGGAGTACTGTGTCCAGTTCAAGAAAGACAAGGAACTACTGGAGAGAGTCCAGCAGAGGGCTCCAAAGGTGATCAAGGGAATGGAGCACCTCTCTTATGAGGAAAGGCTGAGAGACCTGGGTCTGTTTAGCTTGGAGAAGACTGAGAGGGGATCTTATCAATGCTTACAAATACCTAAGAGGCAAGAGGACAGGGCCAGACTCTTCTCAGTGGTGCCTGGTGACAGGACAAGGGGGAACAGGTACAAGATAGAACACAGGAAATTCCATCTCAATATGAGGAAAAACTTCTTTACTGTGAGGGTGACAAAGCACTGGAACAGGCTGCCCAGAGAGGTTGTGGAGGTATTCAAAACCCACCTGGATGCGTTCCTGTGCAGCCTGCTCTAGGGGGACCTACTTTGGCAGGGGGGGTTTGACTAGATGATCTCTGAAGGTCTCTTCCAACCCCTACAATTTTGTGATTCTGTGATATAAAGTAGAATTTCAGTATTTATTACAGTAAAATATTCTCTATTTGGGCATTGCTGTATATTATTACGACTACCTATATCTATATCTAATCTATATCTATATCTATGTTTTCTAGACAGGAAATATTTTTATTTTTTATGCAAAATGGAACAATTTCAATTACAAAGTCCCTAGACCACTGATAGGGCACAAACGCTTTGCCTCTACAGGTTTCTGCAAACACTCTCCTCACCAGCAGAGGAGTCCTCTCACTCTTCTCACAGGAATCTTCCCACTCTCCTCACCTCGTATCAGGTGCCATGTGGAAACATGTTGTTAATACTCTCTCTGATCCTGTTTCATCTTGTCATTACTGTACCTGTGACCCACTTGAAATGCCCTCCCACTGATTTCCAGCATCTGCCAACACTTGTAATCTGTCATGGTAACAAGCCACCCTGTCTCTTTCCTTTAACACCTCCCTAGGAATGAGCACCAAGAAGCTCACTCCATCTGTCCAGAATAAAAGATTTGCTTCTTGCTTCTTGAAAAGGTTACTAATTTATTCATGACCATTCATGGCTTATCAAAGTTTACAATATTTAGGTATGAAAAAAAGCATTGGAACAGATCAGTAGGAATGTGAAGTTATCATTTCTTTATGAATGGTGACAGGGAAATTTGATAAAAAATACAGCTTCAGTTTAATTTAGGAGAAAAAAAAAAGTTACAAGACCCAATGACTCAAAATTAAAAGTAGACTAATTCGGACTCAAAGTGTACATTCTTACCAGTGAAATTAATTAACACAAACTAATTAACCTATTATGAAGAATCCCTCTTCAAACAAGATTTTAAAATTAACTATTTTTTTCCCCTAACATATGCTAATGAAGTTTCATCATTTGTTGTACACAGTAAAAGATGATTACAGTTGTCCTGTGAAAGTACTCTAAAATCAGATGGATGATGCAGTCTTGAAAAACACTCTTAAATAAGTTACGTTGTTCCATGAGTACACTTCCACAGAGTATCTTCGAGATAAACTTTCTGAACTAAAAAAACAAACAAAAGCAAACAACAACAAAAACAACAGGAAAACCCAAACCCCTCCATATTACTCTGACTGTATCATTTGTAGTTTAACTACTGTATTTTAAACAGCCTGTAGGGACCAAAGGCAAACTGAAATATAAACTAAGAAATGGGCTAATTAAGTTATGGAATTCTGTGTTAGCCAAGTAAGCCTGAAGAAAAAATAATAAACTGATTGTCAATGTCATGTGATGTTCTCGTACCAATCATGGGAAATGTGAGACAGACGGATAAATTTCTATTCAATTGCAAATTTCCTTAGCCAGGGACTACTGCATTTTGTTTTTATTTCAGGAGCAAAGAACAGATTTCAGCTGAACAACTACTTTAAACACATGACAACTTTATTATATGTTTTATTATCTAAGATTTGATCTGGAAAATTCCTGAAGGAATGTTTTCTGTTGAATTCTGTCGCACCATCAATGATAAGGGCAGGGTACACAAAAGAAAACGAGCCGGAGGACACTCCATGGCATCCTACCTGTTTCATTGGCCTGAATATGGGGATTGAAATCACAGCTTTAATTCACTCTTTGGTGTCTAGTAATTATGAATTCAAATGGGATTGAATTCACAGCTATCAGCACACTAAACAGAGGATGCTAAATTAGGTGATAGCAAGCACTTCAAAAAGAAGTCCCTGAAGTACCAATCCTCTAGTGGTTTTTTGATTCCTACCCGACTGCTTTTATTTAGACACTTTTATTTAGACACCCTTAATGCTGATGTCTGTATCTGTCAGACATATAATAAACTAAACCATCTTTATTTCTCTCCATTTATATAAAAAAGTATGCATTCAGATGTAAACATTCACATGGGTTATGGTCTAACCATTATTCTTAACCAACCTAATCTTGCTTAACCAACCTGATCTCTTTCTATGACCATGTGACCCACCTTCTGGATGCAGAGAAGGCTGTGGACGTTGTCTATCTGGACTTTGGTAAGGCCTTTGACACCGTCCCCCACAGCATTCTCCTGGAGAAGCTGGTGAATCATAGCATAGACAAGTGTACTCTTTGCTGGGTTAAAAACTGGCTGGATGGCCGTGCCCAGAGAGTTGTGATTAATGGGGTGAAATCCTCTTGGCGGCCAGTCACCAGTGGTGTCCCTGAGGGCTCAGTTTTGGGGCCAGTTTTGTTTAATATCTTTATCAGTGATCTGGATGAGGGGATTGAGTGCACCCTCAGTAAGTTTGCAGATGACACCAAGCTAGGTGGGAATGTAGATCTGCTTGAGGGTAGGAAGGCTCTACAGAGGGACCTGGACAGGCTGGATCGATGGGCCAAGGCCAACTGTATGAGGTTTAATAAGGCCAAGTGCCGGGTCCTGCATTTTGGTCACAACAATCCCAAGCGATGCTCCACGCTTGGTGAAGAGTGGCTGGAAAGCTGCCCAGCAGAAAAGGACCTGGGGGTGCTGGTGGATGGCCAGCTTACCATGAGCCAGCAGTGTGCCCAGGTGGCCAAGCAGGCCAACAGCATTCTGGCTTGTATCAGGAATAGCATGGCCAGCAGGAGTAGGGAAGTGATTGTGCCTCTGTACTCGGCACTGGTGAGGCCTCACCTCGAGTACTGTGTTCAGTTCTGGGCCCCTCTGTACAAGAGGGACATGGAAGTGCTGGAGCGTGTCCAGAGGAGAGCTACCAGGCTGGTGAGGGGTCTGGAGACCAGGTCATATGAGGAGAGGCTGAGGGAGCTGGGCATGTGTAGCTTGGAGAAGAGGAGGCTGAGGGGAGACCTTATTGCCCTCTACAACTACCTGAAAGGAGGTTGGAGAGAGGTGGGTGTTGGCCTCTTCTCCCAAGTGAATAATGACAGGACCAGAGGAAATGGTCTGAAGTTGCGGCAGGGGAGGTTTAGATTAGATATTAGGAAGAATTACTTTACTGAAAGAGTGGTCAGGCACTGGAAGAGCCTGCCCAGGGAGGTGGTTGAGTTACCATCCCTAGAGGTATTTAAGAAACGTGTAGATGTGGCACTTCAGGGCATGCTTCAGTGGCAGAGATTGTAGGCTGTTTGGTTGTGTTTTTTTTTTTTTCTTTGGTGTTTGTATGGTTGGACTCGATGAACTCAAAGGTCCTTTCCAACCATGAAGATTCTATAATTCTATGATTCTAAACGTAGATGATGTGAAATCCATCCCTAATTTCCAAATGACAGGAGTTAGACAGCTTGAATCCAATCTCAAGTATGTGAATCCCATCTGGTTTTAGGTCGCTGTAATTCTGCCAAACTGCTGGTAACTGTTGATATACTGAATAGCAGGAAACTAGGTTTATAAACAAATAAAACAAGCAATGTTTTATGGTAAAAATATTCCATGCCAAAGTCATGGGAAGTCCTTTTTTAGGCCTCTCACACTTTAGTGATTTGGAATGTGAAAGCTGGTCTTATTATTGGAGCCATTGGGCCCACACTACACTACTCATGCTCATAAAGCTATTTCTTTCTTGGTTTCTCTTCTCAGCCACAGCTGAAGTTGCCCAACAGCTTGCTTTCTAGAGTACCCATTTGAAATACGGATGCACACATCTCCTTCCAGCAGAAAGCACACCTTCTCTGCAGTCCTCCAATGCAGACAGATCTGTCAATTTCTGGATGATACATGGAAACTCCATCTAAAATCACAATACTCACACTAAAGGTTAGATTACTAGCTAACTCCCAAGAAAGATGGTTTCTGTTCAGAGCCCTGGTTCTGCCAAATAGACGGACACTCAGTTCATGGCTGTATCTTGGCAGAACAAGACCTTTTCTGGGGGCTATATTCTCTCAGGGAGACAAACATTCACAAAATATATGACAAATTAAGCTGCAAAAACCAGATTGATCTAGGTCCTAGGTGTGGCAGACTTGATCTCTGTGTTCAGATTCAGTCCATATCATACTTATATAGGCAGAGACTAGAGGAGAGAGGAGAAATACTATTAATTAGAAAATCTTATTGTATTTTTTTTTGTTTGCAAAAATGCAAATTCACATCTCTTCCCAGGAGAGTAACATAATCTAGATTACATGGCTGTTCTTTAGATAGAAATACTCAGGAGAGAGAAAGAAACTTTGGCTGCAACAAATGTAGGTCAAGTCCCTAATTCAATGTTTAGGTTACAAAGTGTATAGGAATCTTGGACTCCAGTCCCTGTTCTTTGGACATTTTACATATTATTTTTATTATTATTATTATTATTTAGTAAACAGTAGCTGAAGAATAAAGAAATTATGTGATTCAGATTCCTAAACATCATTGGCATTGTAATTTCATATGCCCTTACAGCTGTCACTCTAGAAGGACGCAATTCTTACAGAGGTCCTGTCATATTTATTAAACCCATGGGATATCTCAGACAACCAAAGACATCTCCTGTGGTACCAGACTGAGTTACTTATTTTCAGGCACCTGAATTCTTTCCAAAGGGTCATTGGAAAACGACCTGGTAGATAGGGCTCACTATTTATGGGTGAATACCTTAAGGTATTAAGATATACCTAATACTCAGGGTAGTAAATTGTCCTGGTGTAGGCTAGTGAATTAGTAAGTATCTGACAAAGCAGGAGAATTTTACTTAGCTACTAGATATACCAGATCCCCTCCCACAACGCATACACCAAAACAGACACCTGCAACTGACCCTGATAGTTTCAAATCTTTTACATTTTCTCAGGCACAACACAGTACAAAGCCTAAGTACACCATCATTAACTCATTTGCATTCAGTGACACTAGGGAGGCATTTCTCTATGGATTTTAATGAGTGAGAAAAGCCTTCTTTTCTTTTTTTTTTTTTTTTTTTGGTGGGGGTGGAGAGTAGCTTTATTTATTAATAATGCTCCTTGTTAACTATTTTCTTATTCAACAGCTGTCTGTTGTTTATTATTCATATGTCTATTATTCGACAACATGTGTCCTGAATTCAGCTGACAAATCTAATCTTTAAAAAGTATGCCTATTCACATTACTTAATACATAAATATTTCCTTACTCTCTTTTGATAGTTCAAGGTTAAGACAATCTTACTTTCTCTTTCAAATAATGATCCTACCATTACAATTTGAATAAAATAATACAAATTAAGTTCCAATATAAAAGCCTAAGGATGTACTATAATACTTTCATAGTAGCTTTTATAAAACTTAAAATAACTTACATTAAGGATAAGAAATTAAACTGTTCAATTTAAGGTATTCTTAGGTAAAATATTTCAATTCTACCCTTGCTTTTATTAATGACCAGTCTTTAGAACAAAAAAAAAAAAAAATAAAACACTGCTCTGCAGTAACTAAAACTTGGGTGTGTTATCAAAACTTTTCATCAAAATCCAAAGCATAGCATCATACAAACAGATATGAAGAAAATTAACTCCATCCCAGCTGAAACCAATCCATACGGCCAGGAAAACTAGGAATGTGAAAAATACAAATTTGAAGAAGTATTTTCTAGTCAATCTCTTTACAGAACTGCATAAAATACAGATACAGTGGTATGTTTCTAATGCTTAAGTGGAAAAAATGAATTAAAAAGAGACTGTTCTCTATATCCAAATACCAAAGGAAAAACAAAGATTACTTTATGGACTTCAAAATTTGAATGGATGTTGGAGATAAGCATTCCGATCAATTTAGTGGCATTCTCCAGAATCTCTTAACAGCACACGCTAATCAAAGGTAATAACAATATGATCAAATAAAGAAGGGAATCTGAACGTAAATGAGCTCCTCCCTAGGAAGAACCATAAGCGAATCACAGATATATGAGGTTTAATTTACTTTTCCTTTAAGGAAGAAGTTTTCCCTTTCTATTTTTCTCGTATGCTACATAGTTTTATGGTCATCACTTGCCAGCACGTTAAAGGTTTCATTTTGCAATAACATTCCATATACAGTTGTGTTTTGGATCACTAGCTTTTCCCAGATTTACATTGACAATGTGTAGTATTAGTGAACAACAACACAAGAATAATACATTCTGGAATGAGCAAGACTGCTGTGAGTGAAGTAATGATCACAGTCTCTACATCATCCTCCAAGCCCTGTTCTTGGAGCATTATATGTTGATGACATCTTTATTGCCTTTATTCTCTGGCTATTCCTGCACTTTGGGTAATGTAGATGGGGACCAGAGTACACATCATATGTATGATTATGCAAGTTATGCTATCACTTGTACGCTCACCGCAGTGGAACAAACTGGTAGATCGATAGACATTGATGGCGGCCTCACAGAAGGGACACTTGAAGCCTAAATTTCTGAAATTCCAGTTTAGGCCTTACAATGCCAGAACTTTTATTCTCACAGGTACACTTTCACTGTTCAGGTGCCTGTTTTCATTAAAATGTCACATACGATTTACTCTGCTGGGTTACTAGGTGTCCTGGTTTGAGGTAGAACAGAACCAATTTTCTGATTTGTAATTTTACTTTTTATCTGGGCCTCTTCTGACTAAACTCTGAAATTAACAACATATTGTTCAGAAACTGTTCACTCTCAGAGTGATAAGACCTGATTATACCAAGGAACAGTATGCACAGAGGCTCTTGCTTATACTTATTGCTATAACAACCAATGTCAGCTAACTTCGCTGTTTGCCCTGTTAGAGGGTCAGAAGCGGAGAAGCGTAGAGGGGTCCCACCCACAGGGAGGAGCAGATGGGACAGGGGACCCAAAACTGACCAATGGGGTATTCCATCCCATCTGCATCATGCTCAGTATAAAAGCTGAGGGATCAAAGGGGCAAGGTGGCTCTGGCTCGTTTTTTTCTTCAATGGCCGACGTCTGAGGAGGACCCAGTCTGTTCGTCTGCCTTTGATCCTGATCCGAGCACTCCTGACTCTAGTTCCGGAATTCAGCTCCTGTCCATTGCTGACTCCAGTCTGGGACTTTCCCTGTGTATGCTGGTGACGTGATCGTCATCCTGGGAGCTGGATACAGTTTTGTATATATTGTATACTTTTTTATTTATTCTATTATTATTTACTATTTTCTTATTTATTATTATTTTCATTGAAGTAGTTTAGTTCTTTTTCTAAACTCGTAAATCGCCTTATCTCTTCCTCTCCTCTCGGAGGAGAGAGGAGGGGAAGGGCCATCTGCCATTCTGCTTGGCTAATCCGGTCAAAGCCATGACACTAGGCCATAACTGGACAACAGTGGCATTTGTTTAGATGAACTTTGACCACATGCGACATGGACACTGAAATTGCTTTTGATTGACTGGACACCAGGTGATAAGACCAAATATAAAAACCCAAAACAATGGACAACAAAAGCAAATGCAAAGTCTTGCATCTGGGACAGAATAACAAGCTGGGTCCTACTGCATTGAAAGCATTTTTTTAGAAAACACCTCACGTTCTTGGTGGATAACAACTTTGGCATAGGTCAGAACAATATCCTCGCATAAAAGAAGGCCAGCAGATTCCTGGGATGGATTAGGAAGGGTGTTAATAATGAACTTGAGGGAGTTGATTCTTCCCCTCTACTCCACTCTCGTGAGACCCCACCTGGAGCACTGCATCCAACTCTGGAGTCTCCAACATAAGAAAGACATGGACCTGCTGAACTGGGTCCAGAAGAGGGCCATGAAGATGATCAGAGGGCTGGAACACCTCTCCTATGAAGACAGGCTGAGAAAGTTGGGGTTGTTCAGCCTGGAGAAGAGAAGGCTCTTCTCTCCCCGGGGAGACCTTATAGCAGCCTTCCAGTACTTAAAGGGCACCTACAGGAAAGATGGGGAGGGACTCTTTATCAGGGAGTGTAGTGACAGGACGAGGGGTAATGGTTTTAAACTGCAAGAGAGTAGATTTAGATTTGATATGAGGAAGAAATTCTTTACTGTGAGGGTAGTGAGGCACTGGAACAGGTTGCCCGGAGAAGTTGTGTATTCCCACTCCCTGGAAATGTTCAACACCAGGCTGGATGGAGCTTTATGCAACCTGGTCTAGTGGAAGGTGTCTCTGGCTGTGGCAGGGCATTTGGAACTAGATGATCTTTGAGGTCCCTTCCAACATCAACTATTCTATGACTCTATGATTCTATGGTAAAAGTGAAACTACCCATCGTGACAGGAATAAAAAAGCATTTTTTTTTTTTTTGGTTACCATACATGCAAGCAATTAGGACAGTTGTGTCTACCACACCTTCTGTACCCTCTTTCAAAGGGGGTATGCAGAAATGGCGGGTATCCAAGATTGGACTAAATGGGATTGGAAAAATGCATATCAATGGCAAATGTCATAGGGTAAATAATAAATGCAAGAGATTGTCAACACCTGCCTCTCTTATTTGGTCCTCCCATTCCTTTTTCCTCTTCATAATCTAACTAAATTATATCTATCAGTCTTTTGCACAGGCATAATAACTCTGACTGTGGGTTCCCTTGTTTGCTTTGTCTTTTTTGACCTTTTCTACACAGTGGCATGTGCCTGACAATGCTGTCTCAGCAGGAAAAGACAGCTTTCTTACAGAACCAAGCAGTTAGCTAGGGAAAAGTGTATTTGTAAAATGGCTGCAGCGTACCAAGCAGGAGAAAGCAAGAGGGAGAATGAGGAAAGCTTTGCTTGCTCTGCAGTTCTTCAGGAGATGGCAGGATGATGCTGATGTCTGTCTGTCCCCTCTCTGGGGCGGCTAAAACAACTTTGTAATGGCTAAGGAGGCAGCTACAGCTAAGTAGGCCCTGAAGATCAGAAAGTAAGTTTTTACCACTCTTGCCAAAGAATACCAAGCTTCTCCCTTGATGAAACAACAGCTTCTGTCCTCTTTCCTTTTCCTTTCCCTTACAGTTCTTGTGAGAAATGATCGTTTGTTTATGTACCTCAGCTTCTGGCTGAAGTGCCCTATGAAGAGAAGACCATAGACTATTTCCTAGCCTCTAATAGCTCACAGGTTCTGCTCCAATGTAATTTGAAAAAAAAATATTTACTCCCTCCCACCCTGCACAAGAGAAATCTGCACCTTTTCTTCCCAGTGCAAGATAGTTTTTCTGAGACACGCTGCCAGCTCATGAAGTGCCATGAAAGCCTTGCAGTCCATGATCCCTTCTTACCACTCCACACAACACACCTGCTAAGAAGGCACAGGGTAGTAGACAACAGTGAAAAAATCTGCATTTATATCAGAAATATATCACAAACATATAAGAAAAACAAAACTTCATTTACTGAGACAGCCAAAATCACCTATAACTTAGCGAGACAAACATGTTATAGATGAAAGAGCCTAAAATTGTTGTGACAAGGGAAGACATAGGATGAGATTTCAGGGGGTGCCAAATAATCCAGCAACAGAAACAGCAGCGAGTGGGTGAACAGGATCCCTGAAGGAACGGCAATAAAAAGACTTGCCAACATCACCTTATTTTTGTTTCCCTCAGGACAGAGGGTGTATGGGATGGCTCCAGCCAGTAGAATGAAGTTCTGAAGTGAATGAACTACCAGTTACTGTGAAGTTGTATGAATGCCCAGGCTACCAGTGTGCTGCTGGAGACTTTGTCTTTTGTGAACCTCCAAACCTCAAGAGAAGGCAGGATTGCAGAGGTAGGTGCTCACTTGATATGTGTCTCAGGTGAAAACTGGTGTCAAATTGAGGTGAAAAAAAGAAAAATCATGTTCAAATATTAATGCTAATTCTTTTCTTTGTTTCTGTGGTCTTCCCTGAATGAAGAGTAAACTAAGAATTTCCTACTCTTTCAACAACCCAAGTGTACTGAATGAGACCTTAAGCATAGCACAGCTGTTTCGTCAGTATTTGTCATGATTCTCCTTCACGATATGCTACTGATGGTATTCATCATAAAATCATTGAATAATTTAGGTTGTAAGGGACCTCCAGAGGTCATATAATCATCATCTTCCTGCAGTCCTGGTCCAATGCCTTTGTTCAAATTCCCTGCAAAATTTCCCTATAACTCCAGACTAAAACACTAGCACTCAGATTCTACTGGTATTAATATGTTTATTTGAGGAGATCGGTTTCTCAAAGTTTTGTAGGAAGCTACAATAATGCGTCAAAGCTGAAGAGCATCTGTATATTTTACTGCCTCACCCTTGTGTTGATCTTACCGAGCTATTGACACTATGCCAGAATTCTAAGAGATTGTTTGTGTACTCTTTCTGATTAATGCTATTACCACCATTATTCGATCTTTCAAAGGAAGATATTAAAAGGAAAGGTTAAAGCTCCTTTTTGCCTGAGACAAAAAGTATGAACATAGAGAGATGTCATTGGTTATCATTTTTAAAAGAGCAACACAGAGGATGAACAAAATTCCATGTTAATAAATGCATGTGTAAAGGAAGCTTACAGGAAAGCTTACACCATTTAAGATCAGTGTACTTGTGTTACGCAGAAGTTGTAACTTATACTAGATGGCCTCCTTTTACTTTCTAGCAAACAAACTCATCATGGAGTTTAGTGTACCCAGTCTTTAATCATAATGATTTTCAGAAAATATGTTCTCCTCTTGTATTCTTAACATCAATATAATATTACTATCGTTTTCTTCGTTATTGAGAATGAGTGGCATTGAACCAACCGTTTGTGCGCTGATTACAAAATATATTCTGTTCAGTCCTCATTAACGTCTATGAACCACTGAGAAATATTGAGCTGACCTGACATTGTATTGTGTATTAGATTGAGTGACTACCTGTTGGGGTAACCTCAGTAGGCAGCTAAACACCACACAGCTGCTCGCTCACTCCACCCCAGTGGGATGGGGGAGAGAATCAGAAAGGTAAAAGTAAGAAAACTCGTGAGTTGAGATAAAAACAGTTTAATAGGTAAAGTAAAAGTTGCATGAGCAGGCAAACTAAACCAAGTAATTAATTCCCTACTTCCTGTCGGCAGGCAGGTGTTCAGCCATCTGAAGGAAAGCAGGGCTCCATCCCTTGCATAATGATTACGTGGGAAGACGTACTTGGGAAGATGTAACTCCGAATGTCCCCCCTTCCTCCGTCTTCCCCCAGATTTTGAGCATGATGTTATATGGTATGGAATATTCCTTTGGTCAGTTGGGGTCAGCTGTCCCAGCTGTGTCCCCTCCCAACTTCTTGTGCACTCCCACCCTACTCGCTGGTGAGGAAGAGTAAGGAGTAGAAAAAGCCTTGACGCTGTGTAAGGACTGCTCTGCAATAGCTAGAACACTGGTGTGTTATAGACACTGTTTTCATCACAAATCCAAAACATATCACCTGCCAATCTATCATGAAGAAAATGAACTCTATCAGCCTAAACCAATACACTACCTCAGACATAAATGTCTACTATGCAGCTGTCTACACTTGGTGAAAAATCCTTCTTGTGTTTGAATGCATTTCCAACTTTATTTCTTCACTGCAAAGTTTTTGTTTTTACAAGTCTTCCTACTCTTACACTTTTTAAAACTTTTTTTTTTTTTAAATCAGTTTGCTACATCTACGTTGTAGAATGTCACTACATATTTTTTTCTGCATCACTCTATGGATACTCCTTAGAACTTCAAGTATTTTGTTTGTTTGTTTTCTCTAGCTGTATTTATTCTTGGACAAAGTATACACAAATAATGTCATCAGTAAGTTACTCATCTATTGCTCCCTTTTCCCATGTTGTCTTAGTTTCTTCAAAATAAAATAATTTTCTGGAAATAGTTGAGTTATGACGAAGGATGCAGTTTTCTGCATCAAAGTATACCACTACTGTCCTACAGATTGTTTATATTCAGCTATCTTGATTCAGATGAGAAATTATATGGATGAGAAAGTGATACAGAAATAAATTGAGTAGCATTGATGAATGATTGAAGACAGGAAATATGTAAGTTTCTCTGTTGTGTATGAGCAGCACGTGACATTGCTGATCATGACACATCATTAACCTGGCATGCAAGAGAGAGAGATACTGGAAGAATATATTAGTCTCCATTTTCCTGGATTTTTCGTGGCTGAAATCATAGGAGACATTTTTACTACAGGAACTTCTTCCTTGTAAGACTTCTTAAAAATATGTTTTTTCCCTAGACAAAGTGAAATTTTATGTGTCTTTAGAATGTAAAACATCTAGGAAGTTTCATCATGATGAAATAAGCAGTGTAGGTGTCCATACTTAATTCAAGTGAAAATGAATTGCACTAGGGAACAGTGAAAATAACTTACAGTTCTGGTACAGCTTCCTTTATCAGAAAGCCTCACACAATACATTTTATCTGCAATTTGAGCATATTTCTGAATTTCATACTAGTACATAAAATGACGTAACATAGCAACAGCCTTATAAATATTTTATACAGTACGACTGGCTAAACAGATTCAGATGCATCCCAATGCATGATGACTAACATTAGTCATAGTTACCTCTTTATGGCCTTAGCCTTCTGGAAAATTTAATTCATTTGTTATGCTACTATGCATAACCTGACAACCATGAATATAACAGGCACTTGTTCTTCGCCTCCAACAGTCAGGTCACATTAAAGTGTTCACAATGCACATTCAGTTGTACTGAGCAGCAAGCACTGAGGTCATGGTGATGTCAGATAGGAGCTTGAGGTCATGTAAGACAGGTAACTGGCATCAGTGCTTAATGGACATCCATTTCCACAGAAGCTAAGGATCAGTACAGACTACAACACTTCTGAGCCTGAGTATGTGCATGATTTGACTTTGCTTTCTCTAACAGGGTAAAACACAGCAGACAGACATGTTACAAAAACTAAACCCAAACATACAAATAGGTCAAGCCAAGTCCTCAATTACTATACAAACATACCCATAGCAAAAGAATATGAAAAAAAAAAAAAAAATTCAACAATCCACTGACTGTACTTTCAGATCATCAGGGTTTTAGGTATTTTTTTAATGTGAACCCTACACAGATATCCTTAAATTTTGGAAAGAACAAAGAACCAACGGTAGAAACAAAACTGTATACACTTAGAAGGGGCAAAAGTCGAAGCAAGTATTTTCTACATAAGAAAAAACAAAAGAGACAGTATGAAGGGAGCAGATGGGGAAAAGCACCTATCCTAAGCATATAGAGAGCATTCACCACATTCCAGGACTAGAGTAAGGTCCTACATCGTCATGGAGATTCCACAATTTTAAAATCTTATCGAGTCCCTTCTCCAACTACAAAAAAATTAGAAGATAGCAGGGATACAGCCATGCACATTGTTCTTTCTTTTAAGTACTCAAACACAATTTAGACTAAAGAACACCCAAACTGTAAGTATAAGCCTATTGTAAAAATTGTCCCTTTTTTTGTAGTCACAACAAATTCTCAATGTGGACAACATTTATTCAGAAACACCTTGTGACCCTGCCTCAATGTGGATCAATGATTATGTTATTTGTAAATGTGAATTGTAGCTTTTTCCATAAATGTACTCATGTAACTCCAAATGTCATTACTGTCCTCAGTTGGAATACAAGTGAAGGAAACATATCTTTCCTCTCTGAAAGTGACGCAACTCTTTTTTTTGCATTTTTTAATTAGAATGTATGCTGCCCACTCCTCTTGTCACAGGAAATTTTTACTTTGGTGTTGTTTAATGGACAGCAGGTTAAAATTCCATTGTGATGCTGTGTTAGGTGCAGGTGCAAAGGTTTTAGCAGCAGGGAGCTGCAGGGGCAGCTTCTGTGAGGAGAGGCTGGGGCTGCCCCATGCGGGACACGGACAGTTCCAGCCGACTCCAGCTGACCCACTGTAGGGGACGGCTGAGCCCAACAGCCAAGGTGGTGGCACCTCAGGAAAAACATATTTAAGAAAGGGTGAAAAATCCAAAAAAGGAAGGAGGAAGGTTTCTGTTCTTTCTTAATTTTATGAGCGATAGTAATATTTCTGGGCAGAGAAACACAGATGTAATAGAAACATGGGTTGGATGCAATGATAAAATTACTGCAATTAGGAGCCCGGATTTATGCTTCTGCTTTGAGAACAAAGAAACAGTTACACAAATAATCACTCAAGTGGAATACAACTTAAAAGTCTCTTAAATCTCTGTTGTGCTTCAGCTGGTTTACCAATCAAACTGACCCCTTATTTCCACTCTATATAGCAGGTGATTGGATACTTAACTCACATATAGTTATCCACATTGCCCACACTTAACTTATGGTGTCTAAATCTGGAACTGAATCTAAGTGGCACTTACCAAACATAGGCTTACTCCAAGGTTTTAAAATAAACTTAATTACAGGACATAAGGGATTTCTATACAGAAAAAGAAAAATAGTAAATGCAGAAGCTGATTCATAGCGTACTGAATTTATGCATGAAAGAGGACAAACAGACATACATAGAATGACACAGAAATATCTGTGTAAACACACGTATTTCCAGGCAAAGCCAAAAAGGTATGTTAGTTGACCTTAAGGGGAAAAACCAAAAAAGAATAAAGCCAAAAACATAGCTGGGTAATCTTTATCAATTATTTTCTCTTTCCTTTTAATATTCAGTAAAATCACACATTTGAACAACTTTTTTCTAGTGACGCGGGTTTATCTTTTTTTTTTTTTTTTTATAAAGGTGATAACTGAGTAAATTTCAAATCTGAGTACTCCCTCAAAATGGGAGAAGACAATACCTCTATCAGTATCAGAAGAATATCTTTTTGTTCATTTTGAAGCTGAAGTTTAAACTTTTCAGCATACTAGGTCTCAAGACTTTTATAATTACATTTGAGTGCAGCTCGTAATGAATTCTGAAAGAAAGAGATCAACCACTTTTATTAACCTAGAATACTGTAGCTTGACTACAAAAAGCAGAGGGAATGATGGAAGATTCTACAATATTTTAATGACTCGTAAAATTGTGGTTGTAGACTGACATATCTATAATTATGAAAACTAACTCCTCTAATTCAAGGCAGACAGTACAGGAAAATTCCATTAGCAGCCTACAAAAGAATGCAATATTTATGTGCTCATACATAAAGAAAGAAAACAATTTGACAAATCATATTTGTGTTTTGGCTTGTGTTCTGTTCTGAGAATGAAATACAGGTCATAAAGAAGAAAATTCTAAACCAAGTCCTGTCTTGAGTAAGTTTGTGTTTTCTCTGTTTGTTGCTTACTCAGTTAAGCCACAAATAATTATTTTGAAATTATCACTTTCCTCTGCAGAGTCTGAGAACTCTTTTTAGTCAAGAACAGCTTTTTAGTCAAGCTGAAAAGCTTGCCTTTTTCAAACTATTTATCTCTGAAGCCCACAACCTCTCTCCTGAGAACTGTTCATCCTCTCTTCTGTCCCTTCTCTCTTCCATCAAGGTGAGGAAGTTGGTGTGGGAAAGCGTTAAAGAATCATAATCCCTTTCAGTGTGCAAGGCTTATCTTACCTAACTCTAGCCATCTCAGACTTAAGTTTGAGCTTCTGTTTTTATTTTCCTCATATAATCAATAAGGAGAAATAGGCACTAAAAGCTTGATTGATGTGTCAACTGTTTAAAGCACCTCTTGCAAAGTCAGATGAACCGGTTTGGAGATATCAGTTTTTCTATATTGACCTTAAAAAGAGTTTAAAATATAGTAGCTTTAGATTTCCAATTTAATATGTAAGATTTCCATTAGGTGATTTAGATGTGTTAAGTCATAATTTTGACTTCAGCTCTTAATTGGTAGAAAATCAGTAGGATGTTGAGCCATAGGATTAAAAAAAAATAAAAAATTGCTCATTGGCACATCAAGAGAAGCAGTTTAGTCATGGACAAGTTTTATTGTCTATTGTATTTGAATTCATGAGATCATCAAGTTGAAAAGTTATAAAGTCATTAACTCTGGAAAATATCTGAGTCTGCAGTTTGGTTTTGGTTTTTTGGTTTTGGTTTGGTTCTTTGTTTTTTTTCATAAACAAGGATACTTAGATAATATTAATGAATGATAAAACAAAAGAAGAAATCATGATATGTATTTGCTCCTACAGGACAATGAGAAAAAACAATGCTTGGTTCATCTAAGAATTTTTTGCAGTAAGGACAATGCTGGCTTACAGAGAACTTCAGCACTGGGCTATCTCAGTTTTTTGAAACAACATTTTGCCATGAGACTTGCTATGAACAAAAAGACAAAGGAATAAAGCAGATTCAGTTCACGCATATTTTGTCTTAGTATGGATATGGGTGTAGGATTCATCTTACTAAATGTACATGTCTATTGCTGACATCTGAGCTTGTTACTTTAGGATAGATTTATAGGAAAGGGAGAAAGTCACTTCTCAAAATGCAATTCACCTCATCCTGATGAAGATGACAACATTGTAGGTTTCTTTCTTCAAACAAATGAACATCCTAGGCAGATATTCTCATGAGCCGTCTGATGACTCTATCTTACTTTTAGAGTCAATGAAATTGTTTTGAGTTCTTCTATAGGAAGTTGCTGACTTTTGTGAACAGTGTATTAACTAGTGATCAAAATCTCTAATATGCGTCAGATATTTACAGAGAGTGACTAAATATTTATGGAAGAAGAAAATATAAATTAATATTATTTTAGAGGTGACTTCTTGACTCTAAGACAATACAAGTTATGTGCTTTTCATGCATCTATAGGAAGTGCTGTAAACTGGAACTTCCAAAACCATATCCTTTCTCTGATAGCAACCTGCTATCAAACGCATTATGATAATACTTTTAGCGAACAAAAGAAAGTGTAAGTCTGTATATAACGTCCTCACTTTACAGTTCCTATTACAAAACCATAGAAGGTCAAGTTCTTGCTGGGCACATGCACTGATCTCCATTTGGAGGCCTTTTTTTCTGTTTAGCAATGCATTTTATGAGGTTTAATGTTTCGAAAAAGCTTTTCAGGTTTAGTAACTTGGACATATATTCTAATCAAGTGCAACCGGATATTTTATAAAATCCCCTTTCTACTTTTCTGAAGACTGACATTTACAAAATCTCTAATCAACATCCTTAACCACATTTTGAAACAAAGTCAGCTCTCCAGACATAGACGAGGCTATTATGTCATGTTCTCATTTGGATATAATGATTGCCTTGACTTAGTGTCATCAGTATTTTCCATGAATTTTTCTATTGTGAGATTAGACATTTGACTTTGTACTTTCATTTTATGGGTCTTGGTTACCTAGGCATGAGACTGCCTTTCCTCAGTCTTTGTAATAATTAATTATCCAATGAATCCATGGTGTTTACCAACAATAGGAAAAAAAAAATTGAAAATAATAAATGCAATACCAAGATATAACACCCCCAAATAAGTTATATTACCTTGATATTAAGATGAACTGTTCTTCTGATATAATTCAGATGATCAGCAAGTACTCCTTAAAGCAGATTTTTTTTCTTACAATCTGTTTCATAGTTTGTGGAATTGTAAAGATTTATATATTAAAATTAAAATTAGATTATGACCATAACGTATTATATTGAGGGGGGCGGAGGGGCCAATATGCCGTCCAGACCCACTTCACAGGGAAGTCTGCTGCCTCCCTGGGGCACGGGTCAGGGATGTGTTGGACAAACTTCCGGACCTAGTAAACTCCTCTGACTATTACCCCCTCTTAGTATTTCAGGTGGGTAGTGATGAAGTGGGTAGAAGGAGCCCAAAATCGATTAAAAGAGATTTTAGAGCCTTGGGGCAGCGGCTTAAGGGATCAGGAACACAAGTTGTATTCTCCTCTATCCCTTCAGTGGCAACCATGAATGAGGAAATTAACAGGAAGAAGCAACAGGTCAACTCATGGCTCCAGGACTGGTGTTACCAGCAGGGCTTTGGGTTTTTTGATCACAGGCTGCTATATGAGTCACCTGACCTGCTGGTGGCAGGTGGGACACACCTGTCCCAGAAGGGGAAAAGAATTTTGGGGCAGGAGTTAGCAAGGCTCATTGACAGAGCTTTAAACTAGATATGAGGGGGGAAGGGGAGATAACTGGGCCCTTCAGGAATAAACCCAAGGGAGGCATGCCAGGACTTGAAGGATGGTTGAATAGCAAGGACTCTCACTCTGCCATTTCATTTGAGAGAAGGGACAGATGTTTAGAAATCATGGAAGCACCTGAGAGGGGTCTGGTGGGAAATGGGGCCCACACTCACAAAAAGGTGCTGGAGTCATTAGCACATCTGAAGTGCATCTATACCAATGCATGCAGTATGCGCAACAAACAGGGGGAGCTTGAAGCCATGATGCACCAGGAAAACTGTGACATAGTGGCTATCACAGAAACGTGGTGGGATGCCTCATGCGACTGGAGTGCCACAATCGATGGCTACAAGCTCTTCAGGAGGGACAGACAGGAAAGGAGAGGCGGAGGAGTGGCCCTGTATATTAGAGAATGCTATGAGAACTCGGAAATCAAGTATAGTGATGATGGGGTGGAGAGTGTTTGGGTTAGGTTAAGGGCTGATAAAGCTGATATTGCTGTGGGAATCTGCTATGGACCTCCCAACCAAAGCAGTGAGGAGGATGAAGCTTTCTATAAGCAGCTGGCGGAAATCTCGTGGTCACTTGCCGTTGTTCTTGTGGGGGACTTTAACCTCCTGGATATCTGCTGGGAATACAACACAGCAGAGAGGGAACAATCCTGTTCCTGGAATGTGTGTACTCACACAGCTGGTAAGTGAGTCAACAAGGGAAGGTGCCCTCCTGGACCTGCTTCTTGTGAACAGGGAAGAACTTGTGGGGGAAGTAAAGGTTGGTGGCCGTCTAGGGCACAGTGATCATGAGATGATCGAATTTCTGATTCTTGGGGAAACAAGGAGAGGGGTTAGTAAAATTGCCACCTTAGACTTCCGGAGGGCAAATTTTGACCTGTTCAGAAGACTGCTGGACAAAATCCCATGGGAGGCTGCCCTGAAGGATATAGGAGCCCAAGAAGGCTGGACATACTTCAAGAGAGAAGTCTTAAAGGCACAGGAGGAGGCTGTCCCTGTGTGCCGAAAAACAAGTAGTCGGGGAAGGAGACCGGCCTGGCTAAATAGGGACCTTTGGCTGGACCTCAAGAACAAAAGGAGAGTCTATGACCTCTGGAAGATGGGGCAGGTCTCTCATGAAGACTATAAAGATATAGCGAAGCTATGCAGGGAGAAAATTAGGAGAGCCAAAGCGCAGCTACAGCTCAACCTAGCTACAGCTGTTAAGGATAACAAAAAATACTTCTATAAATTCATTAACAACAAAAGGAGGATTAGGGAAAATCTCCCTCCCTTACTGGATGCAGGGGGAAACATAGTCACAAAGGATGAGGAAAAGGCTGAGGTGCTCAATGCCTACTTTGCCTCAGTCTTTAGCAGTGGAACGAGCTGTTCCCTGGGCACCCAGCCTCATGAGCTAGGAGACAGGGAGGGGAAGCTGAACGAGGTCATCACAATTAAAGAGGAAGTGATCAGTGACCTGCTACGCCGCTTGGATGCGCACAAGTCTATGGGACCAGATGGGTTACATCCAAGAATGCTGAAAAAGTTGGCAGACGTCCTCGCCAAGCCATTTTCCATGATCCACCTGAAGTCATGGCTAACTGGGGAGGTTCCAATGGACTCCCAATGTAGCGCCCATCTACAAGAAAGGCAGAAAGGAGGATTCAGGAAACTATAGGCCTGTCAGTCTGACCTCGGTAGCAGGGAAGGTCATGGAGCAGATCATCTTGAGTGCCATTACAACTCATATAATGGACAAGCAGGGGATCAGGCCTAGTCAGCATGGGTTTAGGAAAGGCAGGTCCTGCCTGACGAACCTGATCTCCTTCTATGACAAGATGACCCGATTATTGGATAAGGGAAAGGCTGTGGACATTTTCTACCTAGATTTTCGAAAAGCATTTGACACTGTCCCCCATAGAATTCTCATGGAAAAACTGGCAGCTCATGGCCTGGATGAGCATACGATCTGCTGGATCAAGCACTGGCTGGATGGGCGGTCCCAAAGAGTGGTGGTCAATGGAGTTAAATCCAGCTGGCGGCTGGTCACAAGTGGTGTTCCTCAGGGCTCGGTGTTGGGACCATTTCTGTTTAACATCTTTATTGATGACCTTGATAAGGACATAGAGTGTATCATCAGCAAGTTTGCAGATGACACAAAGCTAAGCAGGAGTGTTGATCTACATGAGGATAGGGAGGCTCTACAGAAAGACTTGGATAGATTGGATCAATGGGCCAATGCTAATGGTATGAGCTTCAAAAAGGCCAAGTGCGGGGTCCTGCACTTGGGCCACAACAACCCCATGCATCGCCACAGGCTTGGGGCAGTGCAGCTGGAGAGCTGCCTGGCAGAAAAGGACCTGGGGGTTCTAATTGACAAGCGGCTGAACATGAGCCAGCAGTGTGCCCAGGTGGCCAAGAGGGCCAATGGCATCCTGGCTTGTATTAGAAATAGTGTGACCAGCAGAAGGAGGGAGGTGATTGTGCCCCTGTACTCAGCACTGGTGAGGCCACACCTTGAGTATTGTGTCCAGTTCTGGGCACCTCAATACGCGAGAGATATCGAGGTGCTGGAGTGAGTGCAGAGGAGTGCAACAAAGCTGGTGAAGGGCCTGGAGAATAAATCTTATGAGGTGCGATTGAAGGAGCTGGGACTGTTTAGTTTGAGGAAGAAGAGGCTGAGGGGAGACCTCATCGCTCTCTACAACTACCTGAAAGGCCATTGTAGAAAGGTTGGTGCTGGTCTCTTCTCACAGGTAATTAGCGATAGAACAAGAGGGAATGGGTTCAAGCTGCAGCAGGGTAGGTTTAGGCTGGACATTAGGAAAAAATTCTTCACAGAAAGAGTGGTGAGACACTGGAATAGGCTGCCCAGGGAGGTGGTGGAGTCACCATCCCTGGATGTGTTTTAAGACTCATTTAGATGTGGTGTTAAGGGATATGGTGTACAGGAGAACTTTGTAGAGTGGAGTTGATGGTTGGACTCGATGATCCCAAGGGTCTTTTCCAACCTAAATGATTCTATGATTCTATGATATTGCTCTTCCATTCAAACTATTTCTTGCAATAAGTAAATCTCTATGAACACACTACTAAACTAAACTGACCTTAAAAATCATCCAGTTCCAACCACCCTGCGATGGGCAGGGGCACCTTCCACTAGATCAGGTTACTCAAAGCCTCATCCAACCTGGCCTTGAATACTTGCAGGGATGGGGCATCCACAATTTCTCTAGGCAACCTGTTCTAGTGTGTCACCACCCTCACAGTAAAGAATTTCTTCCTAATATCTAATCTAAATCTACACTCTTTCATTGCAAAACCATTACCCCTCATTCTACCGCTACACTCCCATATAGAGTCCCTCTCCATGTTTCTTATAAGCCCCCTTTTGTACTGGAAGGCTGCTATAACATCTCCCCAGAGTATTCTCTTTTCTAGGCTCAACAACTCCAACCCTCTCAGCCTGTTTTCACAGCAGAGGTGCTCCAGCCCTCTGATCATCTTTGTGGTCCTCCTCTGGACCCAAATGAGCAGGTCTATGTCCTTTTTATTTTGGGGGCTACAGAGTTGCACACAGTACTCCAGGTGGGGTCTCATGAGAGTGGAATAGAGGGGCAGAAGCACCTCCCTCAACCTGCTGGCCATGCTTCTTTCAATGAGGCCCAGGATGTGTCTGGCTTTCTGGACATCAAGTGCACATTACCAGCTTATGTTGAACTTCTCATCCACCAATACCCCACCTCCTTCTCCTCAGGGCTGCTCTCAAGCCATTCTGCGCCCAGCCTGTATTTGTGTTTGGGATTGCCCTGACCCATGTGCAGGACCTTACACTTGATGCTGTTGAGCTTCATGACGTTCACACAGGCGCACATCTCAAGCCTGTCCTTCTGGATGGCATCCCTTCCCTCCAGTCTATCAACCATATCACTCAGCTTGGTTCATCGTCAAACTTGACATCTAAAAATTCTTTAGTAGAGAAAAGGACAGTGAAGTCCCCAAAATCCCTTCAGAATGTAGTTCTTCAGTTTGCAAATGCTTATATGGTTTATAATATTAGCAGACATTACCTAAACATTGCGGAGTTGCATCTTCACTGCTACTGTGCTAGTAGTAGATATGTAAAGATATGAGTATTAGTCAGAGCTGTGCTCCCCTAAGAAATGTTCAATGAAGCAATGGATTCTCTTTTTTAATAAAAACAGAAATTTAAGTATAAACGATTTGTGTGTGTGTGTGTGAAATAAAGTGTTCAAAGCTGTTAACTTCTGTAGATATTACTCAGAAGGTAAGGCTTTATATTATATGAAATCTTTATGTTGAAGCATTATTCTAACTGAGATGAAAATGCTCTTCTTCATGGCTATATTTTTACTTCCAAGAAGTATCTAATTTTAGATTGAACCATGTAGCATTAAGCAAATTTGTAGCCTTTACTATCCGGTGATTTGTAAAACCACTTGGACACTAAGGATTAAACCTTCATTAGGACTCCATGTGACACCTACATTCCAGTAAGCAGATGAATTTTATTACGTGTGTTTTCATTTCTGTGCTTCAAATATAAGGAATGTTGCTTTTTCATACTTCAGTGGTTTTCAAGACATGGCTCTGAAATGTAAGATAATGTCTTTTTTTTTTTTTCTAATACTTTTTTAATAGTTTAAAAGTTTGCATTTGAGGAAGGAAAAAGTGGTCAAGCCGTTTTAGCATAGAAGATTTTAAAGAAAATGAAATCAAGACAGTATAGATTAAATGTCTATAACTGACTATAATTCAACGTGTTGTTTTTATTTTACAGAATAGCTTCACAGAAGCCATATAGTATGTATGTCATCACTTTATTCACAGGTTTTATCTATTTTTCTAATGGTTTATTTTCTTGCTTTCTGTGAAATAGATCACCATTATGCATTATATTTGCAACAAGCTGTGATCCTGACTATCTGCACATAATTTATATGTATCAAGGAAAGAAGAAACAAAAGTAAAAACTGTTTTGAATTTAAACGCTACAGGCCAAGAGAAGTATGCATTGGTCCATTCCATTTTCAAGTCAAATTAAACAACTTTTGAACACATTTACAGAAAATAAATTGTATTCCATTTTCATTTTGCTTCAACCTTTTTTCTCGTAATATTGAATTTTATATTAATCAGCTATTTTCTCAAGAAAATTGCACTAAGAATCATGCACTGTTATACTGAGAAGAATATGAATAACTCAAGATCCAGCACTACCTACGATCATTTAAAAACATATATATATTCCCTCCCCCGCTGCTCTATTTATTCTATATGTCCTGCACATCCTCAGGCAAACCTCTGCAAGTTAAGGGAAAGGCTTTCAGTGTGTTTTCAAACTAGCTTCTCATCCACCAACTTATTCAGATTCAGACTCATTTATTTGTGATTACAGAAGAAATTTTTAATTAATTCTGACACAGCTGTACTGAGTAATAGAGCGACTGATTTTGGCAAAAGCAGGACTGCTATCAGTCATTGGAATTCATATTCCTTTTTTATCATGTTCACTCCTTTATATATTGTTCAGTAACAGACATGTAAAAAAACACCAAACAAACACAAAAAAAACACTAAGGAAGAAAATGCTACGAAATTATGTAGATTTGTAGATAAAAAACCTCCATGCAAACATAGGTCAGGGATTCCCCTGAGCTGTGAGATGACGAACTGAGAAGATAGAAGGATTCAGGTTTCATTTGCTTGCAGAAAAAAATGAGTGGTATTTTTCATTTTTATCAGGTACAATGTGAATATTTATGCCTGAATTCACCATTCTAGACTTAGTTTATGATCAATGGGACAAAAATTCACAACTTTGGGGCATGATTCATGCAACATTAGCTTGAATAAAAGGCAAGCCCTGGACTTTCTCATCTTTTTTAAGATGAATCCCTTCCCCAATACTAGGTTCTACAGGAAGCAATCCTGAATTTGCAAAACATGGGGTAAAATTAAGGCCAACTCATTTTCTACAGAGACTTATGGGAGGAATGGCAAATGTATGTTTGATAGAATCTTCTTTTTTTTCAGAACCATGTATCTTTTGACAAAATTAATCTAAATTAGAGAGGCATGGTTTTACTTGAAAGGTGTTCACAACTGAAACTTAAAACAGCTCTGAGGAACAACCACTTTATTCAACCTCTATGAATATTATCACATCTGCTGTGACATATAAATGTATTTTATTTGTAATTGTTCTATAGTGAACTGGGTCTCTAAATCAATGACTGTGATTTCTATTTGAGAAGACAGGAAAGTCATCTCTGTGCTGATATTTTACATTAGGATAATGTTACAAAACATTATTCGTCTTGACGTTAAGCATTTCTTGTTTTTGAAATTTTCAGTTATATATTGTTTGAAGTTTCCTTCTAATTGTAATTTTTGTTGTAGAATAAAAGAGTATGAATGTCACAGTGTGAACAGATTTTGGCAAAGTAAAATCTATGTGGTTATGTCTTATTTAGTGCAATGATTATATTTTAAATTTTAAAAAAATCCACAATCCAACACCACATTCTGTGATACAGGCAGACGTTAGTTTTCTTCTTAAAAACACTGGGAATAATCAAATCAAAATTTGCAATATTTCTTTCTCCTATTATATTGATTTAAATTTTGTCTCAAAGGCATAAGAAGATTGATGTAAGGAAAAGTACATTTCATTATGTTTTCATTTACAACTTACTATTGTCAGATGCCCACAGGCATAGATACCCCCTAAATTAAAGTTTATTATTATATTATGTTGTGACATTTGTCAGTTTGCATTCAAGATGGAAATGTGTCCAATTCAAGATTTAAAAACAAATAAACTCTGGATTGCAGCCAAAATGAATGAGAAATTATTTTAGACAGAGCAAGAGCGTTTGCATTTTTTAGTGTCTCTTAGAATTTCAGACATTCATGATGAATTTTTTTTTCCCCTCAAGTTTTAGAATCATAGAATTGTCTAGGTTGGAAGGCACCTTTCAGATCATCTAGTCCAACCATCAACCTAACACTGACAAAAACCATCACTAAACCATGTCGCTAAGCCCTACGTCTACCCATCTTTTAAATATCTCCAGGGATGAAGATTCCACAACTTCCCTGGGCAGCCTGTTCCAATGTTTGATAACCCTTTTGGTGTAGATTTTTTTCCTAATATCCAATCTAAATCTCTCCTGGCGTAACTTGAGGCTATTTCCTCTCATCCTATCTCCTGATACTTGGAAGAAGAGACCAACCCACACCTCGCTACAACCTCCTTTCCGATAGTTCTAGAGAGCTATAAGGTCTCATTTTTATGGACGACACTTCATGAAAGTTCCAAAAAGGTGTAAATTATAGAATCATAGAATCTTCATGGTTGGAAAGGACCTTTGAGATCATTGAGTCCAACCAAACAATCTACAATCTCTGCCCTTCAGAGCATGCCCTGAAGTGCCAAATCTACACGTTTCTTAAATACTTCTAGGGATGGTGAGTAAACCACCTCCCTGGGCAGGCTGTTCCAGTGCCTGACCACTCTTTCACTACAGTAATTCTTCCTAATATCTAATCTAAACCTCCCCTGCCACACCTACAGACCATTTCCTCTGGTCCTGTCATTATTCACTTGGGAGAAGAGGCCAACACCCACCTCTCTCCAACCTCCTTTCAGTGAATCCCATGCGTTCCCATAGACTTATGTGCGTCTAGGTGCAGAAGCAGATCATTGTAGAGGGCAATGAGGTCTCCCCTCAGCCTCCTCTTCTCCAAGCTACACATGCCCAGCTCCCTCAGCCTCTCCTCATATGACCTGGTCTCCAGACCCCTCACCAGCCTGGTAGCTCTCCTCTGGACATGCTCCAGCACTTCCATGTCCCTCTTGTACAGAGGGGCCCAGAACTGAACACAGTACTCGAGGTGAGGCCTCACCAGTGCCGAGTACAGAGGCACAATCACTTCCCTACTCCTGCTGGCCACGCTATTCCTGATAGAAGCCAGGATGCTGTTGGCCTTCTTGGCCACCTGGGCACACTGCTGGCTCATGGTAAACTGGCCGTCCAACAGCACCCCCAGGTCCTTTTCTGCTGGGCAGCTTTCCAGCCACTCTTCACCAAGCCTGTAACGTTGCTTGGGGTTGTTGTGACCAAAATGCAGGACCCGGCACTTGGCCTTATTAAACCTCATACAGTTGGCCTTGGCCCATCAATCCAGGCTGTCCAGGTCCCTGTGTAGAGCCTTCCTACCCACAAGCAGATCAACACTCCCACCTAGCTTGGTGTCGTCTGCAAATTTACTGAGGGTGCACTCAATCCCCTCATCCAGATCATCGATAAAGATATTAAACAAAACTGGCCCCAAAACTGAGCCCTCAGGGACACCACTGGTGACTGGCCGCCAAGAGGATTTCACCCCATTAATCACAACTCTCTGGGCACGGCCATCCAGCCAGTTTTTAACCCAGCAAAGAGTACACTTGTCTATGCTATGATTTGCCAGCTTCTCCAGGAGAATGCTGTGGGGGACGGTGTCAAAGGCCTTACCAAAGTCCAGATAGACAACGTCCACAGCCTTCTCTGCATCCAGAAGGTGGGTCACATGGTCATAGAAAGAGATCAGGTTGGTTAAGCAGGACCTCCCCTTCCTAAACCCATGCTGGCTGGCCCTGATCCCTTGGCTGCCCTGCACTTGCCGTGAGAGCTCACTCAAGATGATCCTCTCCATGGTCTTTCCTGGTACCGAGGTCAGGCTGACAGGCCTGTAGTTTCCTGGATCCTCCTTCCGACCCTTCCTGTAGATGGGCATCACCTTAGCCACCCTCCAGTCATCTGGTACATCCCCTGTTGTCGGAGACTGTTGATAAATGATGGAGGGAGGCTTGGTGAGCTCTCCCGCCAGCTCCCTGAGTACTCTTGGGTGAATCCCATCCAGTCCCATAGACTTATGTGCGTCTAGGTGCAGAAGCAGATCATTGACTACTTCCTCCTGGATTATGGGTGGGTTGTTCTGCTCTCCATCCTTATCTTCCAGTTCAGGAGGCTGAACACCCTGGGGATAGCTGGTCTGAGTATTGAAGACGGAGGCAAAGAAGGCATTAAGTATCTCAGCCTTCTCCTCGTCCTTGGTTGCAACTTTCCCCCTCCAACATCCAGTAAGGGATAGAGATTCTCCCTGGCTCTCTTTTTGTTGATGTATTTATAAAAACTTCTTTTGTTGTCCTTAATGTTAGTGGCCAAGTTGAGCTCCAGCTGGGCTTTTGCCTTCCTAATTTTCTCTCTGTATAACCTAACAAGATCTCTGTACTCCTCCTGAGTTGCCTGTCCCTTCTTCCAAAGGTGGTAAACCCTCCTTTTATTCCAAAGTCCCATCAGAAGTTCCTTATTCATCCAGACTGGCCATTTTCCCTGCCCTTTAGACTTGCGACACTTGGGACAGCCTGCTCCTTCTTGAAGAGCATCCAGCCTTCCTGGACCCCTTTGCCCTTCAGGACTGTCTCCCAAGGGACTCTCTCAACCAGTGTTCTGAACAGGTTAAAGTCCACCCTCCGGAAGTCCAAGGTGGAGGTTTTGCTAACCCCCCTCCTTACATCACTACGTATTGAAAACTTGACCATTTCATGATCACTAAACCCAAGACGACCTCCGACCACCACATCTCCCACTAGTCCTTCTCTGTTTGTGAACAGTAGGTTTAGCAAGGCACCTCCCCTGGTAGGGTCACCTACCAGTTGTGTCAGGAAGTTATCTTCCATGCACTCGAGGAACCTCCTAGCCTGCCTGCTCTGCTGTGTTATATTTCCAGCAGATACCTGGCAGGTTGAAGTCCCCAACCAGAACAAGGGCTGGCAATTGCGAGACTCCAGCCAGCCATTTATAGAACACTTCATCTGTCTCCTCATCCTGGTCGGGTGGTCTATGGCATACTACCAGCACAACATCTCCCTTATTTCCCTTCCCCTTCATCCTTACCCATAAACACTCGACTTTATCATCACTGCAATCTAGCTCTATACAGTCAAAACATTCCCTAACGTACAGAGCCACACCCCCGCCACTCCTCCCTTGCCTATTCCTTCTGAAGAGCTTATAGCCATTCATCGCAGCATTCCAGTCATAACAGTCATCCCACCATGTTTCCGTGATGGCAACTACATCATAGCTGTCCTGCTGCACAATGGCTTCCAGCTCATCCCGTTTGTTGCCCATGCTACGTGCATTCATGTAGATGTACTTGAGCTCGGCTACCGATTTCACCCCCACCCTTGGTCCTTTATCCCTAGGCTCATTACTAGTGAGCCTGGTTTTATCCCCTTCCCCCTTCTTTTCTAGTTTAAAGCCCTGTCCATGAGTCTTGCTAACTCTTGGCCTAGTACCCTTTTCCTCTTTTGGGACAGGGTTTTCCTATTCTTAGCGAGCAGGCCCGGTGTCCTGCAGATCAAACTATGATCACTGAACCCAAAGCCCTGCTCATAGCACCAGTTTTGGAGCCAGGTGTTGATCTGTCCGATTTTCTTGTTCACCCATTTGTTGGTCCCCAGAACTGGAAGGGCAGAGGAGAACACAATTTGTGCTTCTGAACCCTTGACGAGGCATCCCAAGACCCTGAAATCTTTCTTCATCGCCCTCAGACTTCTGCTCTCCAGCTCCTCGCTGTCTGCCTGTAAGATCAAAAGAGGGTAATAATCTGAGGGCCGTATCAGGTCAGGAAGCTTCCTGGCTATATCCTTAACATGGGCCCCAGGGAGGCAGCAGACCTCCCTGTGGGAAGGGTCCGGCCTGCATATGGGACCCTCAGTTTCCCTCAGAATGGAACCCCCTATGACTATTGCCCTCCTCCTGCTCTTCACAGAAGCAGTCTTAATGTGTGGAGCTGGCTGCTTTGACAACTCCCTGGATGGGGCTTTATCAGTATCCTTAGTTCCCTCATCATCTACCTCCAGAGGCCCATATCTGTTCTGTACAGGCACCTGGGGGGTGCCCTCCCTCTCACAGTCCTACCACCCACATTGGTCCCTCCTTGTTCCCATAACCCATGATATGTTTAATTTCCTAACCGTTTTCTACCTCTGCTTTATTCTGCTTCTTCACCCTTGACATGACCTGGCTTACATGACTACCATACTCCTGTATTAACACTCTCGTTATCTCCCTTCTTAAGTGATACTATTTCTTCTATGTTCTGCAGCCAAAGAGTTTCCATGACAAAGTAATTGATAATGTTTACAGAGGTGGTGTCTGCACCTAAAGAAACACCACAGAAAGATACTGGCCATTAAAAAATCCCTAAAAAGAGTAAGAGCTTCTGGCATAGAGACGTACAAATGGAAAACTACTATGAAGCACAAATAAAGTAGCTGAGGGAAGGTAATATAGGAAAGGGTCTAAAAAAGAGATATAAAGTTGAGAACCTCAGTGTCATCTCCTTAACAGCAAGGACACATAAAGTTGTCCTTGGGAAGCTGATACTCATAGGGAAATACATATCTCACCTACTTGCCTGCAGAGAAAGCCTTAGAATCCTCTATTCCAGAACTGCATTTTAAAAACTTGCTTCACATGCACTAATAAAGATGGGTTTCTCCAGAGCCCACTGTCAAGGCCCTTCTCCATTCTTCACACTATAAAGGAGTTTCACAACCTAAAAATATCTGATTTACAAGCCTGATGAGAAATTCAGGTTGCACAGATTTTCTGGAACACCTGACGAATGTACAGTGGAGCAAATTCTGGAGTTCAGAAGATTACATATCTCATAACATTTGAAAAGTCTCTCTCTTCTGAAGCTTGGAGGGTGCCATATCGCTTGCAGATGAGCTCTTTAAGTGAAATGTTGTTTGCATAGGTTGATAGGGAGAGTTTTCTTCCCAATTTCTATTTTCTGTATGTAAGGATTATTTTCCATGTTTCCCAGTAAGTTTGTTTACTCCTGAATATTAATGCTAATGGGTCAGATCTTCTTCCCTAAAAAGAAATTATGAATATCCATTAGGCTGTGTCTGCAATGGTAAATAAAAAGGGCAGACATCTGCTCCGAGGCCATGTGGCACTGATTGGCTTATGTCTATGCTATTTTGGGCCAGTCCCATCTCTTTTTGGAGAAAGGTAGCTGCAGTAGTTCAGAACAAAGCTAGTGAGTGAGATCACATTAAGGCAGCATGAACTGTCAGGGGTCCTCTGTTTGAGTGCCCTCCCAGGCCTTTTTCCTTTGTTCAGCGTGAAAAAATATGAGGAGAGCAAGATACAACTAATTAAGAGTTCCATTAGAGTTATATTTACATTCACTTGGTGGGTTTTTATATTTATTTTTAGAGGAAAAAATAGCAACCTCCCTGAATAAAAGTGAGTGGTAACCAACCAACAGAAGAATATGGAATCAGACATCGCTGTTCAGCAAAGAGTAAGTGGAAAAATATTTGCAACAACAGTCACCAATTAGCCCTCAACCCCCTTACCCCAACCCAACCTAAAACCCCCCAATGTTTATTGAATCTCTGAAACTGCAGTATTAGTATAAATGAATGAACACAGCAAATGTTAAGTGGAAGACTATGATTATTTTCCCTGGTATTACATGTGCGTACCTACTCTGTTGATATTGCATAGTTTCATCACATGTTGTTATTTTCTGAAGTACTCTAGCAAAGCTTTAGAAAAATTCTGTTAGCCAAGGACAATTTATTCACTGACACGCATATTGTATTTCTGTCATTTCTGTGTTAGCCTTGCGGTAAGGACACAGGTATTTATGCCACAGTTTGTAAGTTCTTCTGGCAACATTTCAAAGCTGCTTTGTTGTTACTGAACACTGTGAAGCTCTTTTGCATTGTGTTCCTATATTCTAGCTTTCTGTTTCACTCAGGTTTTATTGCTGATATGCTTGCACAATCAAGCTATATTCTTGCTACACATTAATCTCTGGTACTTTTGAATAGTGGTATATATCGTACTAGGAGATCAAAGAATTAATGTGAGGAAAATGGAAGAAACATACCCTTATCCTCCACAGTCCTCATTTTATTAATTTAATCATTGCCCAAATAACAGTCTCACATTATTAGAGGGGAAAAAGCACAAAGTCTTATTGTAATTACAGAAATTATTAAGAAATATTCAAATTTCTACTTGTAACAAGTCTTGTTATTCAAATATCAGGAATTACATTGTTTTATAACGTAAAATCTAATGCTAGACAGCAAAAGTTTAAGGTCATCAAAGTCCTATCAATGAAATGGCACAATATAAAAGAACCAATTTGCACAGAAGCATTGTGAAGTCCTACTGATGTTTCAAAAGTGTATTCAGTTTTTCCTGATCTTATATAGCATTTGTTGCTAACATTCAGATCTCCAAGTAAGTTTTCCAATGGTGGTGAAGAAGGAGAGTAAGGAATCAGTTAATTGGAAAGTGGCAACCGAAGGATTCCCTCTGGGCTTTAAGACCTTCTAAGGTGTAACTTCCTCAGAAATTCCTCCTCTATTTAGTTATTGGTTTAGTCTAATTGACAGCAACCATTACTTCAGTCTGAGATCCCTGCATGTCCATAGGGAAATGTAACAACAAAGATTTCCTTAATGAGATGATATGTAGAGATAGTAATAAAAAAGCTTATGGATGATTATTAGCTTTGAAACGGTAGATAAAAGATCTAAACAATCAGGCAAAATTAACATTCTCAGGGGCAGCAAGGGAAAGGATGGACTGAGGTAACCACACAGTACCAACATGTTTCTGTTTTCATTGCTGGTCCAGCTAGGGAACAGCTACAATAGAGATATGAATTTGTCCATCTTGTTTGGCAGTAGCCTATCTATTCCAATAATTTCAGTCTAGTGTTTTCTTGCAGTAACCACTTATCAAGCCCAAATACTTAAGATGTTATTTCATTGACTAGTTCACCTGAAATATGCCAAGAGCATTATGATAATTTCCATCTTCTTCTCTACCTATCACACAGAACAAACCTGTGTATGATTTCTTTTCAGAACTTTTGTCCCCCTAAGACTGAGGGAGACAAAACTTTGCTGTTTTATGCTACAGCAAAGTTTTAAAACTTCTTCCCTCACTACTTTTTTTTTTTTTTTTTTAGCTCCAGAGCTTAAGTGTGTAACAGAATGAAAAAAAATTTAAGAAATAAAAATTAGATCTCTGTCTGCTTAGGCAGTAAAATCAAGACAAGCAGGAATGTAATTTTAAATATTTTAAGCAATTTTTATCTCTCTTTATGAATGTAAGAACTTGTCCCAGTTTTCTTCCCTCTCTGACAGCCAAACCATTAGATTTTATCGCACAGTGGTGGAGGATTAAAATTCTGAATTTGAAAGGTTTTTTTCACACCTTTCTGAAATGGAACATTGCTTTTTAAACAACCTTTAAAAAACTTTATGTAAAAATATGACTTTCTACAACTCTGGAAATTTACTACAAATAAAAAAACAGCCAGTGTTTTCAGAGATTTGTGCTGGTCTTCAGTAACCACAAGCACTGTAAAGCATCCAGTCTTATTTATATGGATGTCTAAGAAAATGCTGCCTAAGCTGCATGCTATTGAAAATGCTGTGTCCAGAATTCTAACTCACTCCAAGCAGTTCAGCATGTCACTCCAGTCTTGAGGGACAGTCACAGTGCAACTGCTTGTCAAATACCAGATTTAATTTAAAATTGCTTTAATGACTTCTACAACAACCTACAGTTTTGGATTTATAACCAGGGCACAGGGGTGGTAGTGGGGGCAAGGAGGGAGTGGGGAGTAAACCAGATGCTGTAACAGAAATAGACCAGTCTAATAAAGAAGCTTGAGTCCTACATCATCCATACACAAAATTAAAATGAGATTTTTAAAAGAGATATTCATAGCCTTAATCTCCTTTTTACATAGCTGAACCATGAAAAGGGTTGTGTTTGAGGAATCCTTGCTAGTGCTTCTGAGTAAGTCCTAAGCAATAAGAGGTGCCTTTGGTTCTATATCCCAGAATACATCATTCCTTTATTAGGAGGAAATGCTTCAAGGAACAGTCACATTTCCTGAAGAAACAGACAAGTATAAAATATATGACTATATAAAAAAGGATATGAAGATATACAAATGGATTGAGCTACCTTCTTAACTGCATATATATAGCATGTATATCATAGAATCATAGAATCATAGAATCATAGAATCATAGGGTTGGAAGGGACCTCTGGAGATCATCTAGTCCAACCCCCCTGCCAGAGCAGGGTCACCTAGAGCAGGTTACACAGGAACATGTCCAGGTGGGTTTTGAATGTCTCCAGAGATGGAGACTCCACCACCTCTCTGGGCAGCCTGTTCCAGTGCTCTGCCACCCTCAGGGTAAAGAAGTTCCTCCTCATGTTTAGGTGGAACTTCCTATGTTCCAGTTTGTGCCCATTGCCTCTTGTCCTGTCCCCGGGCACCACTGAAAAGAGCCTCGCCCCATCGTCCTGACACCCACCCTTTAAGTATTTATAAGCGTTGATAAGGTCACCCCTCAGACGTCTTTTTTCCAGACTGAAGAGACCCAAATCCCTCAGCCTTTCCTCATAAGAGAGGTGTTCCAGTCCCCTAATCATCCTCGTAGCCCTCCGCTGCACCCTTTCCAGCAGTTCCCTGTCCCTCTTGAACCGGGGAGCCCAGAACTGGACACAGTACTCCAGGTGCGGTCTCACCAAGGCAGAGTAGAGGGGGAGGATGACCTCCCTTGACCTGCTGGCCACGCTCCTCTTGATGCACCCCAGGATGCCATTGGCCTTCTTGGCCACAAGGGCACATTGCTGACTCATGGTCATCCTGTTGTCCACCAGGACTCCCAGGTCTCTTTCCACAGAGCTGCTCTCCAGCAGGTCAGCACCCAACCTGTACTGGTGCATGGGGTTGTTCCTCCCCAGGTGCAGCACCCTACACTTGCCCTTGTTGAACTTCATAAGGTTTCTCTCTGCCCAGATCTCCAACCTGTCCAGGTCTCTCTGTATGGCGGCACAGCCTTCCGGTGTGTCAGCCACCCCACCCAGCTTGGTGTCATCAGCAAACTTGCTGAGGGTGCACTCTATCCCCTCATCCAGGTCATTGATGAATATGTTGAACAGGACTGGACCCAGTACTGACCCCTGGGGAACACCACTCGTCACTGGTCTCCAACTAGACTCTGTGCCCCTAATCACAACCCTCTGAGCTCTATCTTTCAACCAGTTTTCTATCCACCCCACTGTCCATTCATCTAACCCACACTTCCTAAGCTTCCCTATGAGGATGCTGTGGGAGACCGTGTCAAACGCCTTGCTTAAGTCAAGGTAGACCACATCTACCGCCCTCCCCTCATCTATCCATCTAGTCATGCCATCGTAGAAGGCTATCAGGTTAGTCAGACATGATTTCCCCCTGGTGAATCCATGCTGAGTACTTCTGATAGCTTTCCTTTCCTCCACGCGCCTTGAGATGACACCCAGAACGAGCTGTTCCATCATCTTTCCAGGGATGGAGGTGAGGCTGACCGGCCTGTAGTTCCCCGGCTCCTCCTTCTTGCCTTTCTTGAAGACTGGAGTGACATTGGCTTTCCTCCAGTCCGCAGGCACCTCGCCTGTTCTCCAGGACTTTTCAAAGATGATGGAGAGCGGCCCAGCAATGACTTCCGCCAGCTCCCTCAGCACTCTCGGGTGCATCCCATCAGGGCCCATGGACTTGTGAATATCTAGATGATCTAATTGGTCCCTCACTCGCTCCTCCTCAACCCAAGGGAAGTCGTCTTCTTTCCCTGTTACTTTATTCAATGCCTGGGACTCCTGAGGGCTGGGCCGAGCAGAAAAGACCGAAGCAAAGAAGGCATTCAGTAACTCTGCCTTCTCCACATCCTCCGTCACCATGACTCCTGCCTCATTCAGCAGTGGGCCTACAACTTCCCTGGTCTTCCTTTTGCTTCCAATATACTTGTAGAAGCTCTTTTTGTTGTGCTTGATGTCCCTAGCCAGGTCTAATTCCAAGGCGGCCTTGGCTTTCCTTGTTTCATCCCTGCACGCTCGGGTGGCATTCTTGTAATCCTCCCAAGGGGTCAGTCCCTTCTTCCACTTATTATAAACTTCCTTCTTCCACTTGAGCTTTTTCTGAAGCTCCCTGCTCAACCATGCAGGTCTCCTGCGTCCCTTGGCCGATTTCTTTCTCTTAGGGATGCACCGATCCTGAGCTTGGAGGAAGTGGTCTTTGAATATCAACCAGCTTTCTTGAGCCCCTTTGCCTTCCAGAGCCCTAGCCCACGGGATCTCTCCAAGCAGTTTCTTAAAGAGGTCGAAGTTAGCCCTCCTGAAATCCAAGGTTGTAATTTTACTTCTTGTTGTTGTTTTGTGGATGGTACCCATGATCCTGAACTCAATCATTTCATGATCACTACAACCTAGGGTGCCCCCAACCTTAATGTCCTCCACCAATCCCTCTGTGTTTGTCAGTACCAGGTCCAGGAGTGCTCCTCTCCTTGTTGGCTCCTGTACCACCTGTGTCAAAAAGTTGTCATCAATGCACTGGAGGAGCCTCCTGGACTGTGCATGCCTGGCTGTGTGGTCTTCCCAGCAGATATCGGGGTGATTGAAGTCCCCCATGAGAACCAGGGCCTGCGCTTGCGAGGCTACCTTCAGTTGTCTGTAGAAAGCCTCATCAGTCTCCCCATCCTGATCAGGTGGCCTGTAATAAACACCCACAACAGTGTCCCTCATATTTGCCTGTCCCTTAATCCTCACCCATAAGCTCTCAACCCGCTCTTCATCCGCCCCTAGTGAGAGCTCGATGCAATCCAAATGCTCTCTCACATAGAGTGCAATTCCACCACCACGCCTCGCTGGTCTGTCTTTCCTGAAAAGGACATAGCCATCCATGACAGCATTCCAGTCATGCGAGTTGTCCCACCACGTCTCAGTAATTGCAATGAGATCATGGCCCCGCAACCGCACACAGACCTCCAGCTCTTCCTGCTTATTCCCCATGCTGCGTGCATTGGTGTATAAGCATTTCAGAGAGGGAGTTGTGTGTGTAGTTTTGACCCTTGAGATGTGGTGTGCCTTCTGGCTTTCAGAAATACTGGCACACTGGCCCACGAGCGCTGAGCAACTACACCCTGGCACCTCACCAGCAAGCCCAGTACCATCCCCACCCCCCTTCAGATCTAGTTTAAAGCCCTCTCAATGAGCCCCGATAACTCTTGTCCTAGAACCCTTTTTCCCCTGGAGGTCAAGGTATTCCTGCCTGCTACCAGCAGGCCAGGCGTTTTGTAGATCAGGCCATGATCAAAGAACCCAAAGTCCTGCTGGCAGCACCAAGCTCGAAGCCAGGCATTGATCTGCTGGGTCCTTCTATTTAGCCCCTCATCATTCCCCGCAACTGGGGGAATAGACGAGAACACAACTTGCGCTCCCGATCCCTTGACCAGCCGTCCCAGGGTCTTGAAATCTTTCTTCATTGCCCTTGGACTTCTTCTCGTTACCTCGTCGCTGCCTACCTGAAAGAGCAAAAGCGGATAGTAGTCTGAGGGCCGTACCAGGGAAGGAAGCATCCTCTTCACGTCCTTGACCCGGGCCCCAGGGAGGCAGCAGACCTCCCTATGTACCATATATGTATATATATCTACATATATGCAAACATGTAGACATACATATATGTACATAACGGCACGTGTACTAAACACATTCTATGATGTTATTTCTTCTGTTTCTTCATGCTTTGGTAGTGTAAATTCTTTCTTATAGTTCTAACTTGTTTGTCCTTTTTCACTGTTCCTCTTTCCAATGACTACAGTATTATCATATACCTTCTGTACATCATTATCCTTGTTTTTCTTGATGTGCAGACATTGGTCCTCTTTCAAATGAAGACAATATTATCTTAGTTTCTCAAATACCTTGTACTGAAATATATTCATTCCTGAGATTCATACAACTATCTCAGATTATTTCAATTTAGTCACAGCATTGAAATACACAGTTTTGCCTTTATAATGTAGAAGGGGCATTCTGAGATGATTTCCTATGTTAGAAACCTGGTCCATGTCCTTTTTTGTGTCTTAATAATAGTATGAACATACTGTCTGAATCAAGATTGAAAAGTCACTCAACAGAGGTTGTATAATGCCTTATATATAATATATTTTCATACATTTAACTAAAGATCAGCCATAAGGTGCCACGAAATTGTGGCTGTTTATGCATATGTAATCAGTCAATTTGTAGAATTTTATCCTTCACCTTAAGTTATTGATGACTTTATCTTTTTCAATTTGCTGCAAGGTGTCCTAAAAATAGCATAAAAATGACAACAGAGTAACTGACATACTGTACACTGATTCTTTAATCTTTCAATAACTTTTTTTGTTGAACACTACCTTCACTCTTGACCCCATTTTGCTATGCAGTGAATGCTAATATGCAGTTGAATGGAACGGTCAGAGAGCAACCAGAGACATAGGAGCCAAGAAGCTAGAGGCAGGCTGACAGGAAAAGGTAACTGCACAAGAGCTGTGGTCAGTTCCATGGAATGAAGAAGATAAAGGAGAAAGGAGATCAAACAAGTTTATATTAAAATTGTGTGGGATTTTCATTTTGTATTTACATTATTGAAAATGCTATGCCCAGAATTTTAACTCACTCCAAGCAGCTCAGTGTGTCACTCAATTCTTGACTTCATATGGCTTCAGAAATTCTTTCAACAGCTTTAACACCAAGGTGTTGTCTACATTTATGAATATAACCTTCTGTCTTGTCTATTGTAATTTCAGTTTATGGACCACAGTGCCATTCTGAGTGAGAAACACAGGTTTAACTAAGCATCAGAAATAACCTGTGCCATAACTAAGCTTATACTTTCACTGATGTTTATATAATCAGGTGATTTAGAACGTGATTTTGTTTGTGTTTTGCTTTTATATCTGAACTGAACAAGTCAAAGCAAATTAAAAATACTGTAGAAGTCATAGACCTTTTAAATACAAAAATCTGGAAAACAACATTTGTAAAATTCACTGAGAACTCCACGTCCATCTGCATTTGCTTTGCATTCTTTTTTTTCTCTCTACAAACAGTGGGGTGCTGGGGTGGGGGGAAGTTATAAGTTTAGATGAAGTCTTTAAAAATACCATTGTCATGCACCAACACTAAATTGTTTTGACTTTTGAACCATATAGACACCATGAAATTAGTTTGGTTTTTCCCTAGTCCTGACATGTGAAGACCTGAAATGATTTCCTATAAATCTATTTTAAAATGTCAAGATTAGAAAAATTTTTGTTTGTTTAAAAGTTTCATTGAATATCTGTATTGCACTTTCTTAAGGTAATAAAGATTAAATTATACTGGGAAAACCAGTGTTAAACTCTGCAACACAGAAAACCTGCCTTCATCATTCTCTCTCACTTTTCTCTCTCAGATACCTTTCTTTACATTTAGCTGGTTCCCACAGCTTCCCTTAAGCTTGTTCATGAATAACTTCTGAGCCCATTTTGTTTAATTTCCATCTTTTTTTTAATCAGCTGCTTTATCACAGTTGAGGGATACATTTAGTCCATCCATTACCACATTCCAAACTGTTCCAGTGTGAAGTGTATATATTTAATCACTCAATTCAACCTTAATCTAAAAATTAACACAATTTATATCAGTTCTAACAAGATTATACAACTATTTAAATATAGTGGTCTACTAGCTGAAACCTAAGTATTCATTCTAACACTGTCTTCAGTGATGTATAGGCTTTCTCTAAGAACAGGAAAACCTAGATAAGCCAAATGATTTAAAGCCCGAGTCTGAGTCAAGGTTAGAATAAGCATTACAGTTAACATGTATTTTTTAGGTTATGTTAATCAAAAGGTCTTATGCTTAGCTTGGTTTTGTATGGCACTGTCCTAATCTGTGGTATTTTATTTTAAATTTAGATTGATAAAGATGTCTTCGAGCGATTTCATATTAATGCATAATATGACATGGCAAAAAAACCTAAACTTTTTTCTTGAAAGCACTGAACAGCTTTTCTAACAAGCAAAATAAAGTTTTGTTGATATTAGTGAGGAAACATCCTAGTGACATGGCAGATAATGTGGTTTAAAGTCTCATCTATTAATGATTTGGTACAGATTCTTCATCTATGGTATCTTTTCTGACTGGGATTTGGTGAAAATTACCGAGTCGTACACAAATACGGTACTAGCTACTCCTTTTGCATATAGTTTTATTTTAGCTGATACAATCTCCTTTTTCTTTATTCAAGAAATATTCAGAGCTCTTTTTAATTCTTATAAGTAGCTGAAAATAATATTTTGATGACGATGATCTGTAACAGTGGTTTTGTAGTAGTAAGTACACATCATGTTTTGATAGATTCTCCTGGGCTATGCTTTTGATTCTCAAGTGTTTCAAAATGTAAGCGTGTTACTTGGACATAAGATCAAATTCCATCTCCAATCTCAAAAGTCAAGCCAAGTCAACCATCAGAAGTAACTGAAACAGGTTACGTATATCTTATCCTCCTTTAGGGAGACAGAAACCTTTCAGCATCCCATTAAGCCCTGCATTATTTATTCTCTAAGGATTAATTTTATTGCATTTCGCTTATTGTGCCACTTTCAAAATAAATAAAAGTACAACAAAAACTTGACATATTATCAACATCTGTTTCAAACATTTCTATTTTCTGTATTCCAGAATGCAAGTGACAGTCACATGACTAAAGGCATTTCACGGTTTCTGTGTTGTTGTTTTTCTTTCACCTCCATCAGTGCTACCAAGAGATTATAAAATCAATAAGATAATGAAACTGTTACACTGATGTAACTGCTGTGATCCTAAATAATATAAAAAGTAGTCCAGCTTACCGTATAGCCTTCACTGACTGTTGCAGCACCCATGATTTTTTTTTCTTAAATTGACACAGTTTCTATATGCTTTCTTCTGGTTCTCCGTCCTTCTCTTCTATAGCTTTATGTAAATGACATTTTCTGCATCCAAAGTAATCTTGATTTTAGAAAATTTACTACAACTGTAAATAATCTTAGATACTATGTAAAATCACAAACAGACAGATATAGTGCAGAAGAACTGACTGTGCAACGTGTAACTTGATTTGAATAGTGCTGACAAGGAAAGATATTGATTAAAAAAAGCATCAGTTAAAAATAGTTCAAGAACATAAATGATGTTAAGAACATTATTTGGTATTTAAAATACCTTTTTGATTTGCATGAAATCGATTATAAAACTGTGGTAATGAACTATGCTTTGTGTAAACTTCCAATGAAATTGTGTAAAACAGAAACCCATGAATAATATTGCTGGCACTTGAACTAATATTACCCTAAATCATTTTCAATTCAAAAGGAGAAAAGTGCCTAGTTCTGGGATTCTACTTATTTTATAAAATACTACCTTTTCTTGGAGAAGAAGGAAGCAGGAAACAGAGAGTTTTCCCCAATTTTATTTACTATGACATGAAATTATAAACAGATACATGGGATAGCTATAAAGAAATTATGTATGTATTCAAATCTGGTAGAATTATAAGGCTGTGTGTGCAATCAGGATGCCACAAGAATTTTGGATTTTGTACATAATGTCATTATCTACAGAATCTTCTATTATTCTGTGTGGGACAAGAAACGAGTGATAAAATCATTTAAAATTCCTTTGACATGTATACTTCTTATGTGTTTTAAAAAAAAACAACTTTGAAATGAAAATGTTTGGGAAGGTTTAGGACAATAGAAAAAATACATAAAGAGACAAAAAGTATCTCATATGATCTAAAATTCCATTAAAAAATAATACATCGGAACAAAATTAACCTTCTGATGTGAAGTTCATTCTAATCTAATCCTTTTGCCCTAAGAAAAGTGGCAGTTTCAAACTGTTACCTTCATACACTAAAGCCCATTAACCTCTGATACCAATAATGATGGTGGGTTTAATTTTACATCTAAGCATTAGACTTTGAAATGCTACCAGCATTTGGAGGATCAAAACCAAGCTTGCCCTCTCTTAGCTGTAACTTTAACACACAAACTTCCATGTATGAAAAACATGGCTCTAGGCAATAAAAATCGATTATACACTGTTTGTTGCTATTCCTTCTCCTCTGTCTTTTTCCCTAGACATGCTAGGATGTGCTTACATTAAAGTTGAACAAATTTGAGGAACTATTACTTTATTTACCTAATAAGGCACCAAACCAAAGCTGTATTGAGTGCTTGCTTCTTGTTCCAACTTCCATTGCTGCCTACCTGAAAAATCAATAATGGATAATAATCTGAGGGATGTACCCGGGTAGGAAGCTTTGTCTTCCCATCTTTAAGCCAGTCCTCAGGGAGGCAGCAAGCTTCCCAAAGAAGTGGGCCCGGTCTGCATATTTGGCCTTCTGTTCCCCTCAGGAAAGAGACTCCTATGACAGTGACCCGTCTTTTTTTGTTTAAGGAAGCAGTTTTGAGGCAGGCCATAGGCCAACTTAACCTCGGTGACACCTCCAAGCTAGATGAACCATCATCCTCATTGTTCGGTTCCACTTGCAGACCCTCCTACCTATTATGCGAGGACACCTGGGAAGGCAGGGTAGTCACAGAGGAGATGCACCTGCTGTGCCAGGCAGAAACTTGTCGCCACTGCCCTCTCTACCTTAAGCCACCGCGTTCAAACAGGTGGACATAGGGAATCCTCCCTACCATGTGTCCTGTCTGCCTGTTATGCCCGTCCCAGGGAAGGTAGAGTGTGATTCCAGTAGTCTATCTCTCTTTCTCAGACTCCCTGATACTCCTCAACCAACTCACCTCCTCCCTAACCTGTGCCACTAAGCGGAGTTCCTCTACCTGGCTACCTGGGCACACCTCCCACAGGTGTGCTCACTACTGCTGTACGATAATGACATGAGTAGGGTACACGCTACAGCCTGACACATGGCAGACAGCACGGGTGACACTCTCCGTCTGGGAAGCTGCTTCAGTCACAGTGGGTGCAGAGTTTAGAGTGGACATAGCCTTCTGCCAGCTGGATGCCACTGCTCCCTGATTGATCCAGCAGAATTTCACACTCTTCCTGCACACCCTTCCACACAAACTGCTGTGCAAGTTGCCACGCCACGCCACACCACGCCACGCCACGCCACGCCCTTGCTGATGCACCATGCCCTGTTCACCTGCCTGTTTGCCTTTCCTGGTCACTAGCACTCCATAAGGGCTTCTTTTATATGCTCGGGTGGGGCTTGGCCACCATTGCACCTGGCCCTGCCCTGGTCTTGTCAGCTGCTGTCACACAAGCTGCAGGATACTGGCAGGTGTCTCAGCTCCCTCTAAGGTCCCTCTGGTTTGGGAAATGTCCCTGTGCACCGTGCTAGAGCACCCCACTGCAGATCGTGCTGGTTGAGCTGTTCACCTCGGCATCTGCTGAGCCTTTCTTAAGCGTCATACTGGCAAAGATGGTAAAGTAAACTGGGAAAAGCAGAAAAATAATAATTATGTATAAAGCCATTTTGGATTCAGGACACTGTTGTGGTAATAGGGGTACTGCCAGCATCCTCTGCAAAGGGAAATCTTTGGAGTGTGTATACAAGCCAGCACAAGCACTGGATACAAGCCATTTTGCATGGGTTAAGGATTGATTCCTGTTCCTCTTGCATTAGCAGTTAGACAGAGCCAATAAGAGCAGACCATATTAACCTATTTTCATTTTAGACCTATTTTATTTCTGTAATTTGGCATAAAGTGTTTGTAAAAAAATTATAGATTAGACTGTAAATTCAGAGAAAATAACTTTTACCTAGAAAGAAATGTTAATGAAATGTGCTTACAGTTGTTGGCAGTGCTTCAAGTTTAATGTTGTTGATAAAGTATGTAACAAAATTAACTTTTTCCATTCCCTCCCCCAATATTTGCGTGGATCTACATTATTCTTAAAATAATAATAGTATATTGCCATATGTATAGAACACCAGTTGAGAAATTCTGTAAGATTGAGGTTAGAGACAAAGGAGAATTGTAGGTTGTCCTGAGGGCACCAACAAACCTAAATGTCCTTGATCAGCCTCACCTGGGGCCTCCACCTACACACTCTAACCATACTCCCAGAAGCCCCATTTCAGTCTGGGTCTTCAGTTGCTATCTAAGCTGAGATGTAGTCTTGATGAGCTACAGCTCAGCTGCAGGAGTACTTGATCCCATTGATCTTGACCTGTTTTCCCAGCTTGACCTCAGCTCAGCCTCATCACTGTGGTCCTGCCTGAACACCGCAGGGCTGTGACTGATCCTGATTCCCCTCATCAGGCTTGATCCTATATACTCTAAGCCTGATCATTGCTATAAACCTGTCTTTTTCAAGTGTCTCACACAAAGGGTTTAAATCTAAACTGATTTTCATTGTACTGATTTTGTTTGCCTTTCTACTTTCTTGATCAGTTACTTGCATAATAATTTTATTCAGAAACTCTATTCTTTGACTGAAAGCAATTGGGAGATATTTAAGGAAGCGACTACCAGTAGCTATAAGACCAGGAAAGCCTGTAAAATTTAATGGGAGGTTACAAAGTGTGTAGCATGACAAGGGTGGTGAAGCATGTTCAGACTAAGTAAAACTGGCAGCATAAATAGCTTTTAAATGGATGTATAACCTTTTTAAAGGTTAGCTATTCATTCTCCCTCTTCCACTTTTGTCTGACTGAAATAAATGCCTCCATAATTCCAATGAGATCTGAGACACTGGGAAATTCACTGAAAACATAAAAGAAAAGGAGTGCATTCCTGAGTACCAGAAAAATACTTTAGACATGTGATGTATTGTTCAGATGTCTGAGACATTCATTGATTCTCCTTCTCATTCCATTCTTTTTTTCTTTCATATGAGTACATCCTCGCACTGTGTATATTCTTTGAACTTTACCCATTTTCACAGTTATCTGACCTCAGGGGCTCTCATACAATCAAATGCTCCCAAAACTTCAACTTGCTTTCACATCTAAGCAACTAGGTAAAATATTACCTTGTTTTACAAACATCGTTTAAACTATGAACTTAAAAAAATAATCTTCTGTCTGTATTTATAAGCATGGAGTGAAGTATCATTTTTCAAATTGTTGTCTATATACAGCTGCTGCTTTCCTAATGCATGCTGTGGATGAGATCTGGGGGTGAGATCTGAATATGCACCATACCACCATCCTCTCCATCATTTTCTTTCCATCTCCTCAGCTTTTTCCTCTCTTCCTGCTAAGTTCTGGTTTCCTTCATAACAAACTTAACATCTTGTCCAGAACTATGCAGCAGTACAAAAGGTCATTTAGGGGAACGTGCATGTGTCCTATATAATGATCTGATATCTAGGTACGTCCTTCGTGTAAGATCCATGAGGACTACAGTAGGCCTTACTGTCCTTTCCCAGCCTCACCTGGAAGCCTGTTGCACTCCTTTACAAGGATCTCAGGAACCTCATTTCAGCCTAGCCATGGGCACCCAGCTGCATCCCCAGTGACATGATGAGTGTGTGGGTTCCCAGCCCCATCTCTGGACTTCCGCCCAGCACTCTGGGTAGCTTGTCTGCTGGGCAGGCCCCTTGGGCCCACAGTGTAGTTAGTCTCTGGCACCATCTCCTGCTGCTCCTGACAGGATCCATCAACCAGCCCCTCGTCCTGGCTCACCATTTCACAGAATCACACAGAATCACAGAATGGTTTGGGTTGGAAGGGACCTTAAAGATCACCTAGTTCCACCCCCCCTGCCATGGGCAGGGACACCTCCCACTAGACCAGGCTGCTCAAAGCCTCATCCAGCCTGGCCTTGAACACTTCCAGGGATGGGACATTGACAACTTCCCTGGGCAACCTGTTCCAGTGCCTCGCCACCCTTACAGTAAAGAATTTCTTCCTGATATCCAATCTAAGTCTACCCTCTTTCAGTCTGAGGCCATTACCCCTTGTCCTATCATTACACTCCCATTTGAAATGTTGGGAGCTGCTCATGAACACTATTTATTACTGGTCCCCAGCTCTGCTCAATACCCTGAGCACCAGGGCATGGCTGGGATCCTCGTGGTGTCTGTCTCCTCACTGCAGGGGAGCAACCATCCCTTTCTGCTCCATGACACTTTGATGTCAGTGCATAAGTTTTCAGAATGCTTTTCTTGCTTTTGATTGAACAGCAATTGTATGGTTGCAATAGAACACATGCATAAGAAAGGTAGACTGTAGACCTTTAAAGTAATTAAGGTGGTTTTTAGTATTTTCATTGGGGAAGAGTAATAAAACTATGTTGTATTTCAAGAGAGATGAATAAAGGTCCTAGTCTCTTGATCAAGACTACCTCGTATTTGAAATTTAATGTGAAAATTTATAAAAGTCCCCAAATCCAAACCACTGTTTTGCTATTGATTTTGATATTTCTTGCAGAAGTCCACAGTTCCAAAAGGAACCTATCAGAGTGCTGGGGACTTGGATTCTAGGCTCTGTGATTACGGTGTCCCTTCCTGTCAATTGCATCAAGAACTAAGAAGCTTTAGATGGAGACTTAGAATCATAAGACTGTAGGATAATTCAGGTAGGAAGGTTATCTCAGGAGGTCTCTAGCTCATCATCCTGTGCTAAAGAAGGTCAGCTCTGAGGTCAGACAGAGTAGCTCAGAGCTTGATTGGTTTATTTGTGTCTTGAAAACTTCCATGGACAGAGACCGCACATCCTTTCTTAGCAACCTGCTCCATTGCTCGACTGTCCTCACGGTGAAGAAGGTACTCTTTATGTCTAGCCTGAAGGTCACTTCTTTCAATTTATGCCTGTTTTCTCTTATCCTCATGCCACATGCCATTGTGAGCAGCCTGGATCCGTTTCCTTGATGACCTCCCCATACTGGAAACTACAGTTAGGTCCCTCCTTAGGTATCCTTTGTCCAGGTTGAACAAGCGCTGGTGTCTCAATCTCTGCGTACAGAGCAACTGCTCTAACCTTGACCACCTTGGTGACCCTCCACTGAACTTGCCACAGTTCTTAAGACTTTCCTGTGCTGGAGGTTCCAAAACTGCACACAGTAACCTAGATATGGTCTAACGAGTGCTGAGTCAGAGACGCAACCATTTGCCTCAGCCAGGTCCCTATGCTCTGATTCATACAGCCCCACATGCTCTTGGCCTATCTGCTGCAAGGGCCACCAGAGGCTTTTTTCCCTGTGTTGCTCCTTAGACTGTCAGCCCCCAGCCTGTAACGTTGCTAGGGGTTTTCCTTCCCAGGGTCAGATCTTTGTATTTGTCTCTGTTGGATTTCATCAGCCATTTCCTCCAGCCCATCTAGCACCCTCTAGAGGAGGGAACACTGCCCTCCAGTGTCTCAACTGGTCCTCCTATTTGGTTTCATCTGCAAAAATGATGAATGTGCATGGTAACACCTCCGCCAGATCATTGATAAATATGTTAAACAGAACAAACTGCCAGTACAAACCTCTATGGTACTCTCTTGTTACTGGCCTCCACTACCACTATGCTCTGAGCCCAACCATCTCATCAGTTCCATGATTTTCCTCACAGACCAAAGTGAAGCTGACTGTTCTATAGTTTTCTGGATTGCTCTTTCGGCCTTTTTTGAAGATGGTACAAGAGCTACCCTCTTACAATTACTAGGGACCTCCCCGATCTCCATTAGATGTCAAAGATGATAGACAATAGCTTCACAAGGACATCTTCCACCTTTCTCACCACAGAATGCAGCCTGGTGGGTGCTATGTGTTTTTATGAGTAAAGGTCACTCAAGTAACCCCTGACTCGATCCTCATCCACCGCTGATGTTTTTCCTCCACTTTAAAACCTTTCATTAATCACAAAAGCCTGGGAAACCTTGTTCATGAAGACTGAGGAGAAAATGGCATACTTACTGAGACTTGCACTTCCTTTTTCTTTTCCATCTCCTACAATTAAGCAAGCAAATTTATTAACTAAATTGTTTCACCTTATGTTTCATGGTTCATTTTTGAGTTAATAGTTTTCTGAATTTAAGTTTTACTCGGAAAACTCTTTTCCTCCTTGATTTTCAATTGAATACATATCTCTTATAAGTTCACTTACAGAGGGCTCAGATGATTAGATGCAAAAATAATTCACCTTCCCCTCTCACAGTGGAAAACAGACTGCAAAATATTAGCTGTATTTTCTCTTCAGTTTTAGTATCTATGTGTTTTGTTCATTATCATAATTCACATATGTTTGCTATACCTGAAAATATTTTACAAATGCTAAATTTGCAGCAGCTTTATTCTCCATTATATTGGTTACATATATAATTATACTGAATACATATATTATATATTATTTATATTCTCTGGTTCTTTATATGCTGTAGTTATGCTGGCATTACACTACCCTATAGCATAAAGCTTTGCTGGGAAGGAGAACAGTCTTAAGTCTGTACAACAAAAAAGAACGTAAGGGGTTCTTTTTTGTTGGTTTAGATTTCTAAAAGATGTAATCAGAGAGACCATTTGCATAAACCTATGGATGTGTACCATGAAAAACTAAAACATCTTAGGAATGTGGCTATTTAATTAGATTTGATGATGTAAGAACCTCAGGGCTAGCAATCTGGAGAAATGGAGGAACAGTCTCATCACATGATCATTTCCAAATGTGACATGATAGTATTTAAATTTCCATGACTGAGATGAGTATAAAATTATTATATGAATGCAGCATGTGGTATTGTATGTTAACAGATGCTATAAATGTCCTAAAGGATACACTTTATTCTCAGGGAGGTACTGAAGACATAATACAAAACTTTTTCCATTACTATTCTGTCTCAATCATGAAGCAATCTTAGGTGACTGTCTTCCTTTTATAAAATGGTATTATTCAGAGCAAAAATAATATCTTAACAATTATTCTGGTTTATATACGTTAAGAAAGAATACAAGTGTAGATTTTTTCACTTAACAATTTTCTTTATACAAAACAACTTAGATGACGTCACTTGATAGAACTAATGCTGATCATGGTATCATTGATCTGCTTCACTATGGTAGTTCCATGGATATCATATCATCCCATGGCTGGCATCTAGGAATGGATTTTGACTACAGTTAAAAGCTTAGTTAAATAAATCTGATTTTTGTGATCTTATGCTTCAATATTGTTCAGTGATGGAACTAGAAGTATGCTATGCCAACACTGATATATGCCTTGAAATGATTGAATTTGAGCTTTGTGTTGACACCAAGTCAAGTGCCATTAGTCAACATCCAGACCTTGCATTTTGTGCCATGTCGAATCCCTTTTAGACTTTAACTATTCACTTTCACCATCTTTTCTGCATCCAGAACTGTGCAACACTGAAGACCGTTTTTGGTTTGTTTTTTTTTGTTGTTGTTGTTGTTTTTTGTTTTTTTTTTTCCCCCTCCAAATGTGTGTAATTTTTACATTGTATGTATCTGAGAACATATTGTTTTAGAAGGTCATGAAGGAGCCTTGTCATTGGCTTGCTGCAAAAAAAAAGATACTAATTTGAATATGTACATTTTCAGCCTTATTTTATGTGTTTATCCTGTAGCTGCAGTAGCTGTAGCCAGTATTAAAAGTTTCCAGAGGACTTAAATACTGAATTTTGCATGTGAGCATAGTTGTTTGAAGACATTTTCTGGAGTTAGCCCTAGATATAAATGCTAATTATTATTAGGAAAGCCGCTTGTTGTAGCAAATTTAGGAAAGACTACATTAGTGCAAATATAAATACAAGGATATGTTAACGGAAGGCTGATAAACCTTTTCAATAAAGTTATAGATCATTGAAACTGCAATTAGCAGAGAGGACTTAACATGTGGATTTCCAGTCTTAAGATAGAAATCTTTTATGGAACCACTAAGAATGTATTTTAGGACCAGTTTATCAATTCCAGCATTTAGAATATTTAACTTTTTAGCTGAGTTTCAGGAAGAAAGAAAAACACTCCATTACAATCCCCCACTGAGTTATTGTGTCTTTAGCAATGCACAAAGACACACAGGAATCAGGATGCACCTTAAAAGTATTAACCAATTATTTTTTAGCTAACACACACAAAAGATAGCTAGGATTAATGTAAGAAAAATAAGGAAAATGAAAAAACCTACACAAAACAAGTGAAAGAAGGTTACAGCTCTGGACATATTCATAGGGATTGACCTTTTCTCCATAGAAAAGCAGTATCTATACTAAATTCTATCTATACTAAATATCTATACTTCCCCAGAGATTCATGACCATCTGCATTGTCTGCCACCATCTAGTCTGTCCTCAACCCTTTCTACACAGAAATAGTACTGTTAAGGCAACAACTGGCTTTTTGCCTGGTGGTAAAGTCCTGAAACTGATCTTAATCCAATTATTCCTATGAAAATTGAGCAAACCGAGAAATTTGGAAGAAATAAAACCAAATTCCTATGGGATAATAGGAAATGTTTGAAGCGACAGACAAATTTTTGAAAGAAGTAAGCAAGGGTAGTAAATAATGCCATCAATGAAAGAAGGCTGGTTATGGGTGGAGTTCCACAAGAATATATTCGGGGTCCTGTCCTGAATCATAAATTACTGCGTATTAGAATAGTGTTCTGGAATTAACTTATTATATATTTACAGTTTTCTCTAGGTATCCATTGTTGGCCTGTGTGGAAAAACATGATCAGTCTTGGTATTATTTGATATAGCTTGCTTTATGTATGTTACATTTAGTAAAAGATGGCACAATATTTTTTTTTTATCAGTAGCCAAATAGCATAGTCTATTTTTTCAGCAAGTTAGTACTACAAATGCTAGTGTTTCTCTTAAAGGGACACATATTGAAACACCTAAAAATCACCATAAATTCAGTTTCACATTAAATTATTTTATTGAACATCCCAATTATTTTTCTCCTTAAGTATGTAACACAAATATATAGCCTTCTTATACTACAGGTGACTGCTAGTTATTATATTCTCATGTTCAGGAAATGAAGTGAAACATTAAGCTGAAATCAGTCTAAAATAAACGGGGTTTGGATGTGCAAACCCTGACAAAAAGAAGGTGTTTTGTCAACTTTTATGAATGGTTTACCTGCAGATTATTGATAACTACAGAATAATAATATCTCTCGCTTATCTGTACTTTATGCAAATATTCAACTCTTCCTATAACTGTACAAATACTTAGGTATCCAACATTATGCATGCTAGAGAGATTGTGTAACTCAAGACATGATGGCCAACTATTTAATTAATGGCTAGTGCTTTACTGAACAGCTGAATACCCCATTGTTACTCGGCAGACACAATTCACCCACTTAATTCCATTTTTGCTTCATGTCTCAGTCCTCCACAGTGAAGAAATATTGCCTGTGTCACATCAGAAATAGAACTAGTACAATGAGATAGCCCTTTCTTCATAGAGGAGATTGGGATGTGGAGATGTAGGTAAAAATTGTTAATGTATTCATAACGATAAATTCTATCTCATAGCACACTATCGACAAAATCTGTTGCAAGTTTTCATCTTATGCTGTTATATTAAAATTTTAAGTTAGTGTATGAAAATAAAAATTAGGTATCAGAGTATAATGGAAAACTTTCAAACACCAGTGTCAGTTTAGCTGTTTTAAATGTCCTTAGAATGGTAGTAACTAAAAATTGTAATTACAATTACTGCCATCATTACTAGTCAAAAAAATGATATAGAGAATTTATCCCAGGTCTATAGCTTGTAAGAGTCTCAGTTATGGCCCTAGCATTAGTAGTATACTGTTTATACATATATAAAGAGAAATACAAATAGACTGTAATAAAGCAGTGATGAATTATAAGGATTTATCTTAATAATTTTCCTTAGTTGCTTCCGCCATACAACCTAGGAGTGAGATAACATTGTTTCCAGATCCCTATAGCCTTATTGTCTATTGCTTATGATCATTGCTTATGATTGTTGCGCATGATCCAGAAATATGTCATGCTAGTGTGGTGAAATCTCTAAGCTTATTTTCTGTTTAGACAATTTTCATGTTCAGACTCCTTCATTTCTCAAAATATATATTTTTTTTTTGATTCATTTAATTGTAAAACATGTCTCTTCTCTTGGTTTAGTGAAAATTAACATCCTTTCTATTGCTGTCAGAAGCAGACTGCAGCTTTGGCTGGTACAAATACTGTCACAAGTGCATCATTAAAGAAAATAACCCAGGAAGAGGGTAGCGTAACTTAGAATGTAACAAGGTAATTTTATTATCATAAGGGATTCCATTTTTCATTTTGCATCCAGTGATCCTTTTTTATTTCTTCCTTATATTTCCTTTTGAGGGCAGAATGATTTGATTCTGTGCCTTCAAAATTTTCAGAACTTTATGCTAGATTTTGGGTTCTATAAGATGTGTGGAGACAAGAGACTTTTAGAGAGACTGAAAAATAAATCAAGCTGAGAAGAGACTAGATACTGGACTAGTTTGGTGGAGTATATTCATATTGCAAAATTTTAAGCATTTAACTTAGGTGTCTAAATTAGGATGCTGGACTCCCTACATACCCTATATGAGACAATGGCAAGTTTCAGACCATTAGCCTGTGATCTGGAACACCTGTATGGGCTCTGAGTAACCCTATGAATTTAACTTTTATTCCTACACCTCTGGTCACAAAAAAACTAAGAAACATTAAACTGTCATTAAATTGAGATTTTGAAAGTGGAGACATAGGCCTTAACGTTTTGTTATGATTCCCAAACATTGGGTAGCAAGTTCTGCTCTACCATCTGAGGGTTAAAGAAGCACAATATGGGATGGTATAGGACAATCTTAATTTTCCTTGGTATGTAAACTGTGTATCCTTGTTTAGGCTGCTCTATTTTTGGTCCTACTTTGTTCGGCTTAAGTGTTCTATACATAATCTACAGACTGTGAATAACAACTGTAGGATACTCAAGTTCAATGAAGCAGCAAGGCACCAAAGATTACCTAAGCACAGTAAGCATTTACCCTTTTATTTTTCTACAGTCCAAAGAAAGAATTTTTTTTATATTTCACTATAGTGCCTCTCATTGGCCTTGCTGGAGGTTATCATTTCACAGCTTCTCTTGAAACAAAACTACTCCCTATAAAATTCTAGCCATCCTTGGTTTATTGCCTTCCTTAAAAACTGACATACTACTACAAGTAAGGACAGACAATAATATTTTCAATTAAAAACAAAAAAAATAAAACAAAGATAGTATTATCAAGTTTTGTTTTGGTTTTATATAAAGCATTTTAAAAGACTCTGCACAGTAGAGTTGATTGGGAAAACTGCCATTTTCTATGAAAAATTTATAAAAAAAATACTGTAATTTTTAAAAGCTTAATTTTTCCTCAGACAAATATTTGGAAAAGAAAAATCATGTTTTTGTCTTTCATAATTAAATTTGGTGGAAATGGTGTAGGAGTTCTAAGTTTCACTTTTTCTTCAAAATCAGTGGGAAGGGGATGAGAAAACAACAAATGAAATTAGTATGTAGGTAATATATATTAATATATATGCACTAATATATATACAGATATTAAATGCATCACTACAATTCTCTCAAATACTACTGCTTAGAGTAACAGTATGCAATGTTTTATTTTAATCTTTACTGCAATATCATTAATACTGTCAATGAATATACCCTTTCCAAATCTGCTAAATAATAATAAAAAAAAATCAATACTATCCACTCCCTTTTATTTTAATAAGAATTTTAGAAATTTAACAAAAAATACATTATATTTATATGACCAATAAAAATAATAAATACCTTAAAAATATTTTGGAGTAACTCATTGTACGTTCTATTACATGTAAAAAAATAAAGACAATTTAATTAAGTAAGTAAAGTCCACATATCATGCTTTGAGGTTTGTTTACCTATCTAGAGCTGCATAAATGGAGGATTTTGAAGATTAAAGTCGATATCATCTTCTTCTTTTAATTATTAAATGACAAAAACAACCTTAATTTCAAATAAATAACTCTTCCCCTGTAGTCTTCCACATTAAAATACTGAGCTGTGCTTGCCAGCATTTTAATGCCATTTCTTTAAATCTATTTGGTTTTGGTTTTTTGGTTTTTTTTGTTTTTTTGTTTTTTTTAATGAAAACAAATATTGTTATCTAGGTTCGTTATCTAGGATCATGCTTAATAGAATAAAGTATTTATAAGTATGGGTCAGGAAGAGTTCCTGATCATCCTAAGAGTTTTAAGGTGCACAACAGATGAAAAAGAGCTGTTTCTGACAGAAATTATCATCAAGTGAAGTTTGAAGGCAAAACTATACTTTATCTTACCCTGTATTCTTATCTTTGTTAACAAAGCTGCTTGTAGAAAATGATCTAAGTTTGTTCATACTAAGATAGTATTGTGTAGTGCCTAGTTGAATTCTGTGGAAAGAGCATGGCAATAACTCAAGTAACTATTGCAATAACTTTTGGGCAAATGTAAATTGTCAAATGTATGTATGTTACCTGTCAAAACCAAGATTTCACTGTCCCCCCATCTATTTCTGAGAACAGCTGCTCCACAATCTACTCAATTTTACTGCACAATGCAGTTAAAGTAACTTGAAGATATTAGTAACAGAGATTCTCCACATAATTTTTTAAAAAAGTAAGTTACTTTTGCTCAACAAGAAAATTTAAAGTCATAGCTGGCATTGGAAATGATTTCTTGAAGTCATCTAGTCACTACCTTTGCAAAAACAAGTGTTAACTTCAAAGTTGTATCATGCTGTTCAGGGCCTTGTCCAATAAAAGTCTGAATATCTCCAAAAAGGTAGAATACCTAACATCTCTGAGAAACCTGTTCCACTCTCTTTGTGACCCCCCCACCCTTTCTTCTAGGCAGACTTGTCTTGTTGTTATGCACCTCTGAGAAGGTTCTGGTCTAGTCTTCCGTAAAACACCCCTTTTCTCCCGCAAATAGGTAGCTGAAAAATTAGAAAATAATGAAAATTAGATCCCCCTTAGTTTCCTCTCTCCAGACAGAACGATCCCACTTCCTTCTGCCTCTCCCTATACACACTGTGTAAGCGCCCAACTGCCTCAGTGTAGGTATCTCCTTCAGGGCAAGATAAGTATTTCTTAAGACTGGCTTTTCAATACGTATAGTGAGAGCTTATATACTCTGATCCCAGAGCGACTCACACTCTGTAGACATCTTAATTTAGGAGTCTGGAAACTAGCCTAGGTCATGAGAGCTGGAGGACAAAAGACAAGAACAAACAAACAAAAAAAGCAAACTATGAATACTAGCAATATTATAACTTTAGATACTGCTACAAGTGGAAAATTCTCTGGTTAACTATGTTGCCCTTGATGAACATTCAGTGTCAGGTAGAGGGTCATTGAAAACTTACATGAATTGTTCCAGGAAGTCCCAAGATTCGTTCATTCCTCTTTCAACAAAGGTACTCTGCAAATTAAAAGATAAGTTTTTCTTTCCCTTTTTATATGGCTTATATTCTATGAGAAATTAATTTCTGGTAAGTGATTTACACAATCTCAACAATTTTGTACATACATAGGACTTCCAGAGGTGCTTCCAACTGCACAATGTATTTTTACACATCAATAACAATTATTGTGCACCTTGAAACAAATAAGCACAAGTCTGTGAGGACTGAAAGAATAATGGGGGGGTGGGAATACCTCAGTTATTACAGCTACAGTTTAAAAAAACATTTCTATTTTTGGTTAAGGTCCCTAACATGAAGGTCCTGTTTTATAGAATTGTCCTGGTTTGGAGTGCAGAAAAGCCAACTTCCTGTTCAGTGAGAGAGGCTCTTCCTTATACTTGTTGCTGTGGCAACCAGGGTCAGCTGACTTGGTTGTTTACCCCATGGAGGGGATTGCACCTGTGGGGAGGGGTGGACAGGTCAGGTGACTCAAAACTGACCAATAGGGTATTCCATCCCATCTGCCATGCTCAGTGTAAAAAAGTCAGGGACCAAAGGGGTCAGGTTGGCTCTTCTTCAGTGGCTGTCTTTCATCAGTGACTGATGTTTGAGGAGGACCCTGTCAGTTTGTCTACCTTTGATCCCTATCAGTGTGTTCTGGAATCCAGTTGCCATTTGTCACTGAGTCCAGTCTGGAACTTTCACAGAGCCTGCTGGTGACATCTCCTTGGGAGATTTTGTATATATTTATATATATTTTATATATATTATTTATAAATTTTTGTATATTTATATATATTGTATCTATTTCATTATTTTCTTTTTATTTTATTATTAATATTTCATGAAAGTAGTTTAGTTTTTTCTAAACTCCTAAATCTGTTTATCTCTCTTCTTCCTCTTCTTGGAGCGATAGGTGGGGGAGAGCATCTGTCATCTTGCTATTGGCCAACCCGACCCAAACCACAACAAACATAACATTGCAATCACGTTCAGTATTTATCATTGGTCTTCTTTTTCCAGGCAGAAGACTTACTAGTGACAGAAGCTACAAAATGGTGCATAACAGGACAACAGCTGTCCCAGCATAGAAACTGGGCATGGCTATATGAGGACACACCTGACACTTGCTTTCAGATCCATCCTGTCCTGCTTGATAGAAACCTGCTCCAAACACATATTGTTCAAATCACATTTTAGAAATTTTTCACAAGCACTTCCTTCCTTCAGTTTCCTAATAAAAAACAAATAGGTTTTTGTGTCTTACAAAGTAATGAGATCATGAAAAATCTCGTTTGTTTCCTTACTTCACCTTATTAAACTAGTGTAAAGTATTTTCTTTTAAATAGAATAATTTTGCAGACAAAAAACTAATAGATACGACTAATAAAAATCAAGTGCTGCTGAAGTTTGAAATTTGGCTGAACACTAGACGTAAAGGGTCAACATAGAATATTCTTGATTCACTAGAGAACAATTTGGCCAGCCTGCTTAGTCTGAAGAAGCTGTATTTAATTCCTCAGAATATAAAGAACCTTCTAGATCATCTTTAGACCATTGGAAACACAAGTCAATAAATAACAGGTTGAAGAAGTTGGGTGTATTTCATGCATCAGTTCAGGATCTGCTGTGCTTTCAGCAGGTGGCAGAGGTTTTGCATATGGAGGATGAAAATGACCAAATAGTAGAATGCAACAGGAAGAAAAGGCTTGTAAACAGATCAAGGACTACAACTTCTGGTTGTACACACATATCATATCTATTGAACAAGAAAAAGTCTTATGGTGTGTTTCTGGAGGCCTCTGATAATTTGCATAGGACAGTTTCAGTTCTGAGGTCAACAGTAGTCAGCGATTTAAGACTTATGAGAAAAAGTATCACACAAGATTATGCTCGTCAAAACTCCAGAGGAAAATTCTGTATGTTCAAGAAACTGCGACATTTCCCATCTTCCCTTTTCCATTTTTCATACATATTTTCAATACCAGATTCTTAAAACAGTTTCAAGTGCTAAAGTCCAGCATGAAATCATATTCCGATGCTAAGCTGGAAATATAGAGAAAAATTTTTCACACAAGATTTCGTTTTAAACGCAGGAGACATGATATAAAGTCCAAATAAGAATTCAGGCCACCAAGTTTATTAATGATTAGTGGGCAAGAAAAGAAAGTGACTGATTAGATAATAGCAGTGATGGGTAAATGGAAGTACTCGGTTTGACAAAGTCAGAGGAATTCAGCATAAAGTACAATAGGATCTCTTGAAAAGTAATTTATTGTTATTTTTTCCACCTTAGTTCACTGCATATTTCTAAGGTGATCTTAAATTCATGCACATTTTTGTTTCATTCTGTCTATATGTGGGACTTAGTTAATGTTGATTGTTGTCTTTTATTTTTTCATTGGAATGGAAAAGTGATTTAGAATATATGTGATGCACTAAGTTCTGTACATGTTAGGCAGTTCTGTCACTTCCACTGAAAACACTGCTTCTTTGGAAAGAAACTCTTTCGCTTTGGTTCTTCTGCTAGTCTTTGCTGATAACGTAGTTGTTACCCTAGTTTGGTATTTTATTTGCTAATCATGCTTTTAAGTTTTAAGTTGAAACTTCTCTGCCAGGTGTTCCCTTGTCCTCACCATACTTAGTGTTTTTCAGACATGACTTAGCTTTTTTTAGCAGTGCATTAATAGCTCCCATGCCAACTGTGCCAGTTGTCTTTCTGTTCTGATATTAACAGTTAATATGGAAAAACAAATCTGAACTGGAGATGGTATATGGAAGTCAGGGTCATATGAGAATTTGTTTTTCTATTTTATTTCTTATATTATAGGACAGTTCCTGCAATGAAAATAGATTTTTCAAAAAGTTTCCCTCATGCAATGTCCCTCATGCTCTACTTGGCCATTACATCTATCACCCTCCCTAGTGTTAGTTAAAAAACATATTCTCCTCTTAGCGAAAGAAGGAGTCTGATGTTTTTCCATTCTAAAAATTCTGTTTCTTAGGAAAATAAGTAATATTAGATGTCCCGTGGTTGCCAAATATTTACTTTTAAACCTTTCTTATTCTTGGAGACTAACGTAGAGAATCGTGACATCACAGAAACAAATGTTTTGCATCTTCTGCGGATAATGCTCTCAGCAGACAGCTCCTTCCTGATGTGTGCATAGGGAAATTGTAAAGCTTATTCACAATTTGTTAATTGCATAACATTTCTATGATCATTCGTGAAAGTTTGTAGACACTCACTGGATCTTTCAAGACTAAATTTTCACTCTCAATTAATTTGTCTTTCTGAAAGCCAAAATGTTTTTTATGGAATAAGAAAAGATGCAGCATGATACTTATTTCATCTAGTAGATAAGATATTTCAGCTCTTTATTTTGTGACCCAAATTGTTTTAAATCTAATCCAAATATCATTTCTGAGATAAACACTCAGGGAATTAAATAGACACAAGTTCAGATTCAGACAGTTGAGTTTATTTGTACATTTGGCCAGCATTTTATATTTCTCAAAGGCAAATCTAATAAAGGGAAGGGCAGGTGGCTCTTCAGATGTGTTATTTTAGAGTGACTGGGTGCCACTTCTCTGATCTTCAAAATTAATAAATACTGTGTTGCATGCATTAATCCAATAAACCTTTTTTTAAATGTATTGTCAAGTTATATAAGCATAAAGAAAAAGCTCAGTTGCGAACATTGCTTGGAATAGAGGAGAAAAAAGTCTAAGGCATTACAATGCATTAACAAATTAAAATATTGAGGCGACTAGTTATTAAGTGTCTCTACCATCTGGGCAGACAAAACATGCACCAGCAATGTTAGTATTTTCAAACTGGGAGAAGTGGGTCAACAGTGAAAGAAAGGCTGTATCATTTTGACTGGTGTGATTAATGACAATTAATTTTTAGAGCACAAAAAGTTAAATGCATAAGTCTAACTCAGTTTTCCTAGGCTCTCACTGTATTTAATAAGTTCTGAGAGAGATGAGTTGAATTCCTCTCTGAAAAATACCTGGTTTTCTTCATTGGCAATATTAGACACTGAGCATAGGCAATGTTAGTCTCCAGCGTAACTCTTCTAGGCACTTACGTTAGGGCAGATTAATTCCACCCTTCCTGTTTTAATTCTTCAATTATAAAATGAGATAATAATAGAGATCTGGAGAATCAGGATTATCAGAGGAAACAGAAGAATATGAACTATAAAATTCCAGATTCTGTCGTGAAGACAAGAGAATGTCAACTTGAGTGACAATCAAATGTTTCAACCTGAAAATCTATTAGATCTATATTGATTTAGTCATTTGGCCATAGAGAGCCTATAAGAAACCTTAGGAAATCAGAGTCTCGATAGACGTCTTTCTATTCCTGTTTACCAATTACTATAGAAAGAGGGATTCATTTCACTCAACTTCAACATCGCATAGCTAACCTATGTTGTCATTTGTGTTTCTTTGTAGTCAATGTAGACATAAATTTCTCTTTCAAGGTAAGTCATTCCACAGGGTGGATCAGGCTTTCTCACTCACTGTTGAGTGAGTTGGCAGAGAAGCTTGAAAATTATTAAAAAGTCACAGGAGAAAGACAGCTCTATTAGCCAGCTCTGAGAGGCTCTGTATATTATTCAGATTGTGTTGGATCCCATTCTGAGATGTTTAATTTTACATCTGGATCATATATGTATTATATATTTGCAACTGTAGGTTTTCAATTCTGCCTGGGAGGGCAGGCAGCTAAAGCTGGGCATTACAAAGTCAGTTTTTTTATAGCACTTCAGCTACTAGATTTTCTTGAAGAAAACATTAAGGAGAATTAATCTCATATGCACAAAGGCTGTTTCTAAAATACCTTGAAATTGTTGTATCTCGTACTTCATGCTTGATGTGTGATGTGAGAGATATTTTATAGGCTTAATATGATATGAACTGCATAAGCAATCTATGGCTTTGTCAAGAGTGAGCTATGTGACCATGTTGAACTTGCATGAATAAATCTTTATGTAACAGTACAACAAAATGTACCTAATTTGTATTACAAGCCTACTAGAAGCTATATTGCTAATGCTGTTATTGTAAATCTCTTACCAACTGCTTAGTGTTATGAAACCTTAACATCAATACAGAAGCTCTTTAGGCTCATGTACTGCCACATGTCTTGCAAGAACATTATGTATCAGTAAACCTTGTTTCCTTTTTGAGAAATGCTGACGAAGAATGCCAACATGAACAACTTTTCAGCCCCTTGAGCAGTGCTCTTGCCAATCAAGACTATCAGCTGCTATGTAGTTTACTATTTTCCTTCATGTTCCTCCAGAGACTACTCTGTTGTTGTAATCTCTTCAAAACAGTTGTGAACAGTTAGACAATTGGTGTCCTATGATTGCTTTGTAGTTTATGGATTAATAACAGTTTGGGGGTTTGCTTGCGTTCTTTTTTTTAATCCACTCAGTTGTTGTCTCTTGTTTTATATGTTAGTTACAAATTGTCTTCAGGTTTTATTGTTCTCTGTCTGCATGCCACCAAATACTGTGGAGATCCAGAGGGAGGATTTTTCTTTGGCTTGGCTTTTGAAGAGGTTGCATATGAAAGAAAAAAAAAATGAATAACAAACTCAACAAGCAGGTTTATGGACAGATCGACTAGATCTACCATATAGAAAAATGATGACTTCATTATATCCTGGTTTGAGTTCTAATAGCACTGTCAGCTTAGTGAAGATAAAAAGCTTTATTTTGATAATTCTATGATGAAAAGGAATGTAATTTTATTATCTACTTTTTTTCTTTAAAATGGTGATTTATCTTAGAAATATCTTCTATTCATCAGCCTCCAAGTCTCTGTCTCCAGTTCTTTCATTAGAACTTTCAGTATTTCTTTCCTGTGTTTAAAACTGTGATGCAGGGCTTTCTGTCTGCTACGTATTAATCACAGGTACAGTGTGCATATATCATTATGGCACAAATGGCACAAAGTTCTTTCACTGGATCTGAAATGTTTTCATGGCATTTAGAAATTGTGTGTTTGATAAATGCATGTAAGTTTTCATTACCTACTATTGAAGAGAAAAGGAGCCACAAGCCAGATGATACATGATGTGTGAATTGGGAGTTCTTATATGATCATCCTACAGAGTAATTAAGAAAGAATAAACAATGTGAATGATGAATGATATCACAAAGATCCACTCGGTCATGAGGAAAGAATACTTCTTATCTGTCTTTATTTACTGGTGCTGAAGAGTTGCCACATTAAAATTTAGCATTGCTTTATTCTCATTTGAAGTAAGTCTATGCTGCCATTAAATGCAGTGGTTCTCATCTCTGGCCTCCTCTTTTCACTCCTGCTGTGTAGTGGTGGAGAGGACAGTCTTTAGCAGATAAATTTCTAGTTTCCATTCACCACATGACTGAACAAAAAATAATGAGGACCAAAGGATACTGCAAGAACAAACAGAGGAGAAAGTGGTCTTGCCCTTTATGAAATCAGCAAAGGCTTGCTGAATTAAAGTATATTGGGTGCAGATGCCAAAGTTTTAGTAGCAGAGGGCTGCAGAGGTGGCCTCTGTGAGGAGAGACTGAGGATACCTTATGATGGACATAGCCAGTTCCAGACCCAGCTTCAATGGACCTACCCAGGACATTGCTGAGCCTTTCAGGCAAGATGGGGGCACCTCAGGGAAAACATGTTTAAAAGAGAGTAAAAATACCACGGAGAGAGAGGAGAATGGAACAAAAAGAATGAGAAAGAGCAGACGAAAGACCAAAGCCTAAGGAAGAAGAGGAGCTCCATGGTGGAGCAGATATTCCCTGCTGCCTGTGGAGAGCCCAGCCAACCCTGGAGAAAAGTGTGAGGAAAGAGCAGCAGAGAGGAGGTGTTATGAACAGACCACAACCCCTATTTTCCATCCTTCCCTGTGCTGCTCTGGGCAGAGGGAGGTAGAGGAGTTGGGGATGAAGGTGTGAAGTTGAGCCTGGGAATAGGGGGAAGGAATAGTGTTGTTTTAATATTTGCCTTTTTGGTTCTTGCTACCCAAGTTTTTCTTAATTGGCAATAAATTAATCTTCCCCATGTTGAGTCTGCTTTGCCCACGATGGTGATTGGTAAATGATCTCCCTGGCTTTATCTCAAGCCATGAGCTTTCCTGTTCCTGCTTTTTTTCCTGTTTTCTCTCCTGTTCCCTCACGGGGAGGGAGTGAGCAGCTGGGTCGAATTTTGATTGTTGGCCAAGGCTAGCCCACCGTATAAAGTAAATTATAACCACAAGTTTATATAAAACATAAATTTAATGAGTCGACTTTTTCAAATGGCTTTTTTATCAAATGTGTCTTCTGTATAGCATTTTGTTGCATATCTTTCTTGACTTACTGTCAGTCTTTCTGTATTTGAATAATTTTTTGCATTTTGATTTGTAGAATAGTAAAGTTTAACTAGTGTGATTGTGGAAGCTTAAATTTTGACTAGGAAAAGGAGGCATGATTTAAAAAGGAATATCAGTTTTATGTTGCTTGTCCTGCAATACAAAAAGATTTTCAGATGGATTTTATTGCAATTTTCTAAACAATAGATTCTCTTGTAGATTAAAGCGTTACAAATCTAGAAAAGCTGTACAGAAATTAATGTAATGTCTCCATTTTACACTAGGAAATTTTCTATTAACTTCGATTGTGGGTACAGGGGAAAAAAGTCTCCAAATTTTACTTTCCAAGTGCAAAATGTGTTTTTAAATAGTTTGCATACATGGGTTGTGTGTCCCTCTGTTATTTTATAGCTATATAGAAACAATTGCATTCACAATACAGGAATGCATCTTTTGCATGCATACTGGTTGTAGAGAAATCTACATGGCTTTCCATTGATGCTGAAATCTGACAGAAATAAATATGTAAACTGTAGCTTTAAGAAGATGAGTACAGGAAGGAAAGTAACTATTGAGTGGTGCTTGTTGAAACACCTCTAATGCACAGACTGCCAGAAACAGATCACAACTTCATAAAATCCTGGCAAGATGATCCACATGAGGTCACCAAGGTCAGCACAAGCCATGGCAGACTGTATTTTGGCACATTCTTCCAGACATCCCAGAGAAGACTCATCCCTGGGCCAGGCTGCAGGGCAGAGAAAGGAAGAAGATGACCCTGTAGTTGTTGTGCACCCACAGCAAAAAAGCTGTGCATGTACACCGTGGTCAGTATCAGAAAGGGAGCAGACCTTGGTGGGTGGCAGGTACCCACTACCATCAGCATGAGCACCCTCCCAGAGCAACCCTGACATCCCTTGTGCTGTCACACTGAGTTTTTGGTGGGTGATGGCACTGTAGTGAATGTGTCAACATGTGAAATGCCAGTATCCTTTGTGTCTGTATGACCATGTGAGCTGCCATTGCAAATGTTAGGTTAGGATTTGCTTCTATATAATTGCAGCTTTAGTAATAAGGTTAACACAATAGCCCAACTATTATGAAGTGAAGGACAGTATAATGTATTGTTTGTTATCTACTGCTATTGATTGAACTGCCTATCTCTCAGAGCAAACCAGTCCTTAAATTTCAGAGCATTATTTGTCCTATGACACTGATGAAAATAATAGCTGGTGCTAAGAAAGGTACACAGATTTTGCCATGTGCAAAACAGATGCCTGCATTTGAATTACTTACTGATATCTTTGTAAGTAATAGACCAACTTGGGGTACAATGTACTCTGTAGCCTTATTTTGGATTAAACAAATTGTCCTTTGGATGTGTTTAGTCTCCATATAGTATTCTATGAAAAGAAATGCCTAAAAATATAAATGTTTATAATCTGTTATTTGAATTCTGCTTTATGATTTCATATAGCAAACATAATGTATTATGAATATTATATTTATAAAGGAACTTTATATTTATCATTATTAATATAAATTGAAATAATTTAATTGTCTTCTAATTCACTGTATTAGTAACTTGAGTGCCTTATTTTAGGTATGTGTCTGAGAATCCATTTTTGAAGCCAGTTAAATCTTCATTTCATACTCTTGAAAATTAAGGAACTCTATAATCTATTGTACTGGTTTTGAAGAATGAAGAACGGTTTCAAATAACTGTGCTGGGCTGCATGTTCAAAGGGAGGCTCTTTTCTGCTCATTATGCAACGGACATTATGTGGACTAAGTGGGTTGCAGTGATCATGCAATGGGCTTGAATGGGAGTGTCCAGAAGACAGAAATTTTTGAGCATCGCCAGAGGAGATGACTTGTGCTGAAAGGGCCCCGCTGTATTAAAAAATAACAGGAAATTAGAAGCAATATGCCCTGTGTACTGGTCAGTCCTGTCATATTGTGGGAAAGCATCAGAGGTAGAAAGCTGCTATGTGGAGTCCTGCATAGCAAGTCACAGAAACTGTTGAATAAATAGGTGAATTGGGCCAGTTTGCAGAAGTGAAAGCCATCCCGTTGGCTTTGAATATTGCTGAATGAGAAAAATGGCTAGTACTCTACGACTATACTGACTCATGGATGGTGTCAAATGCCCTGGGGGGGATGGCTACAGCAATGGAAGCAGACCAACTGGCAGAACAGAGGTAAACCCATCTGGGCTGGTGCATTGTGGCAAGATATTGCTGCCCAGGTAGAGAACCTGGTTGTAAAAGTATGTCACATAGATGCTCACATACCCAAGAGTCATGCTACTGAAGAACATCGAAACAAGAAGATGGATGAGGCTGCTAGAAATGGCATTTGGACAATGCCCTTCACAACATGATTTAACTTTTGGTCAGACCCGAATTGGTCAGGCAGTTGGACTAGATATGATCGTAGGTCCCTTCCAACTGAAATATTCTGTTCCATTCTATTCTCAATCAAGTGGCTTAGGTGGACCTGGATGAAAGAATGTAAGGGTGAGCTATTTATAACTTGGTGGACCACTGACATATCAAGACATCTAGGAAGAAAACAACATACAGGTGGGCTTGTGACTGAGAAGTGGACTTGACCATTGACACCATTGCACAGGTTATCCATGAATGTGAAACATAGAATCATATTGGTTGGAAAAGACAGTCAAATCCACCACTAAAGCTTGTTCCTTAAGCACCACAACTACGCATCTTTTAAATACCTTCAGGGATGGTTTCTCAACCACCTCAAAAAGTTGGGCAGGGATACAGCCAGGATAGCTGACCCAAACTGACCAAAGGGAGATCCCATACTATAAGACTTTGTGCTCAGCAATAAAAGCTGGGGGAAGAAGGAGGAAGTGTGTGTGTGTGTAGGAGCATTCAGTGTTACGGTGTTTGTCTTCCAAGTAACTGTTACATGTGAGGGAGCCTTGCTTTCCTGGAAATGGCTAAACATCTGCCCACTGATGGGAAGAAGTGGATTAATTCCTCATTTTGCTTTGCTTGCATGTGCAGCTTTTGCTTTACCTATTAAAATTTCTTTATCTCAACCCACAAGTTTTCTCACTTTTACCCTTCTGCTTCTCTCCCACATCTCACTAGTGGGGTGTGAGTGAGCTTAGCTGCCTACCATGTTTAAAATACAACACTGTATTACGGCAGAGGAACCCCAGCCTCAACCATTTTAACAAAAACGTAGTCTGTACTGAAACTGACTTTTGTGAAACTGACTTTCACATAGAATAAAACAAGAGAAATATGCAGAAATATACTCTAGGACAAAAGCTGAGTTGAAATATACTGACTTGCCCCAACACCAGCCTGAAATTCAGTGTGCCGATTCCCGTTTGTGAATTAGCGGCTCCACCCTCTAGCTGCTTGTTCAATGGGCACCTCAAAGTAATACCATATATTTGGTTGTGTGTTCTTGCTCACAAGCAGAAGTACAAAAGGGTATTTATATCTGTCTTTATTCCCAGTTTATGTGCAGTCCAACAAACAATCCAGTACTTCATATTTACTAAAATGAACTCATACCAATTTATAAAAAATGAAAAATAGATTTCATACAGCTTTACCCAGATATAAATAAATAAATAAATACACAAATAAATAATTTTCAGTCAGGCAACACCTGGAAGCTTTGTTTTTAGATATCGCCAAAGGAAGCTGATGAAAAAAACAATATTTCAAGTCTATTTTAGAAGTAATTCTCATAGTAGAAATAAAAAACAAAGCATTTGAGTTGTAATGGAAGTTCCATTGCAGTCTTAAGTGTATCTCTGGTTACCACAAAGTCACAATGCATATGTTTGCTCTGTATGGAGTTTATGGTATAATATAATATGAATTCCAATGTCATAGATGGTGTCCTGTGGACTTTTTCATTACGCAGGTGCTCTCAGGACGTGATGCTGGTATTTGTATGCACCAGTGCTAATAAAACTCTTTATGGTGAAATTTTTGTTGTAAAATATGGTAATATTCTAAGTGAAAAATAGGGTATTATTAAGCTATATATCACTGTTAGTAATACAGTGACTTTTACTGCGGGTGTTTGAATTCTTCCAGTGACTATTCGATGAATCTGTCCCCAAAGGAAAGTTCAAAGTATCGCTGAATTATTGCTGTCAAAATTATCAGAGGCTTTATATTACAATGCCTGTGCTATAAAAAAAAAAAAAAAAAAGAAAAGAAAAGAAAAGAAAGAAATTGCATGAGGCAGAGAAAAGAAAAACAAACAAAAAAACCCTAAACCAAACCCAAGTGTTTTTCTCTGTTTTCCAGCAAATATTCCCTGTTGTCATTTGAATCTCAAACATTATATTGGATTTTATTAATCTTTCTATTTTCACATTATTTCTTCTTTCCTTAACAACCTTTATAGAGACCACTTACTTCACTCTAACAGTATTTTTTAAAAAAGGCAATAAAACTTTACAAGTGCCGTTTTCACAGCCACAGCCAGCCTTGTTATAATTGTACTTACACTGAAGCTGATGGGATACATGTTGACCAGTACTGGCAGCTGTTGAAAAGTCTTCTCTATATTATGATAAATTAGTAATAATTCAGAACTGAAAATTTAGTTTAAAGATAGAATCTGGGTCACATAAAGGAGTGTGAAACAACTGAAAAATTCACTTCTGTCACAAAATCATGAAATAGAAAAAAAAACCATAAATTATTAAGAACTTCTGAAAAAGAGAGGTATTTACATGGCAGATTTAATTCTCTTTTTCCTGTTCTAAAGCGTAATCCAAGGAAACCACTATTGTTAGGAATGCTCAAATGCAAAATGCAAAAGAATATGTGTGGTTGAATACTTCAACATTATGTCCAAATATATATGAAGAAATATGCATTTGTGAGCTTGTGGAAACATGTTTAGATTTGTCTTTTAAAAGTTCATTTTTAAAAAAAGAAATTTTCACATTCTGGGCTCTATTAAGAAAAACTCAGGTTAGGGAGTTGGGTTTTGGTGGGTTTTTTAGACAAAAGATCTGAAAGGAAATTAAAGTTTCAACAGTTCTACTTACAAGGTATGTATTTTGTATGAATATAGTAACTCTCAGCTGAATTAGACTATGGAGAATCTAATACAATAACCTGGCAACACGAAATATCATAGATTTGTTTTGTGTGTATATGTATCTGTTGGCTTCTGTTTTGTTTTTTTCCTGTTCAAGCACTCCCATGTGCCCTAAGGCTATCCCCAATACAGGCAAGATATATCCTTGATTTCATTCTATAAAAACACTGTTCTGTTGAATTGCAAAACAAACCTGACATTATTTTAGGTACAGTGCACAGAGAAACAACAGAAACTAACACATAAAAGCAATATTTATATTTTTGAATACAAAGGTACATAACTGCAACCCAGATGAGGGTGCTTGTTTATCTCTGGTTTTTAGAAGATCTTTGGATGAGTAGCTCAGCTTCAGAAAACTAACTTGTTAAAGTCTAGGTTAGAGAAGATAAATTACATTTATAGAATCTTAGATACTCAGTATTCAGTCTGGTAAGCACATTGCAGATTTGGGGGCAGAAGGGAAACAAAAGCCTACCTTCAGAGAAAGGTTCACTGTGCGTAGGAAAACATCAAGTGGAGAAGCAAAATAGTGAAACAGAAGATGGTACAAAAGCCGTACACAAGTGATGGGATCTTAAATTCTGTAAGACTTGAGAGGACACATAAGAACAATCACAAGTATAGCACCACAACACTAGAGATGACGACTACATCATAGGAGGAGCTGGAAGCCATTGTGCAGCAGGAAAGCTATGATGTAGCTTTGTGGTGGAATGTGGAAATGCGGTGGGATGACTCGCATGACTGGAGTGCTGCAATAGATGGCTACAAACTCTTCAGAAGGGACAGGCAAGGAAGGAGAGGAGGTGGGGTGGTTCTGTATGTTAGGGAGTGTTATGAATGTCAAGAGCTTAATGATGGTAACAATAGGGCTGAGTGTTTATGGGCAAGAATCAGGGGGAGGGCCAACAAGGCTGATATCATGGTAGGAATCTGTTATAGACCGCCCAACCAGGATGTAGAAGTAGATGAAATGTTCTACAAGCAGCTGGGAGAAATCTCATGATCGCTGGCCCTTGTCCTGGGGGGAGACTTCAACCTACCAGCTATCAGCTGGGAACACAATACTGCTGAGAGGGAACAGTCTAGGAGGTTCCTGGAGTGTGTTGGGGATAACTTCCTGATGCAGCTGGTGGGGGAACCAACTAGGGAAGGAGCCCTGCTGGACTAGCAGGACTTGTGCGGGATGTGACAGTTGGAGGCTGTCTTGGGCATAGTGACCATGAAATGATAGAGTTTTTGATTCTCAGAGAAGTAAGGAGGGGGATCAGCAGAACTACCATCATGGACTTCCAGAGGGCAGACTTTGGTCTTTTGAAGAGTCTGCTTGACAGAGTCCCTTGGGAGGCAGTCCTGAAGGGTAAAGGAGTCCAGGAAGGCTGGACATTTTTCAAGAAGGAGCAGGCTGTCCCCATGTGCTGTAAAACAAGCCATTGGGGGAAAAGATGGAGTTTATGGCCTTTGGAAAAAGAGGCAGACCACTCAGGAAAGCTACAAAGATGTCATAAGGCTATGTAGGGAGAAAATTAGAAAGACCAAAGCCCGACTAGAACTTAACCTGGCTTTGGATGTTAAGAACAATAAAAAAAAGTTTCTATAAATACATTAGTAACAAAAGGAGGACTCGGGAGAATCTCCATCCTTTATTGTTCGAAGGCAGTAACATAGTGACAAAGGATGAGGAGAAGGCTGAGGTACTTAATGCCTTCTTTGCCTCAGTCTTTAGTAGTAGAGTTGGTTGTTCCCCGAGTACCCAGACCCCTGAGGTAGGAGATAGGGGTGGGGAGCAGACTGAAACCCCCGTAATACAAAGGATGAGGGACCTGCTCCAACACCTGGTGTCGGAGGACGTCGGAGTGGGAGACGGACCCGGAGTAACGATGGAGTCTCAATATGAGTATGATCGTTCTCCCTTTATTCAAGTTTTCACAGAGTATATATAGACAGGCAATAAGAGCACGCGCTAGCGGCAGCTATATGATTGGCTTACAGTCTCTGTTCACGCGCTGTCCATGCAGTTCATTCACAGATCAGATTGGTTACAAGAATTCACATAGTAAATTGCTTAGTCATTAGCACAACATGTTTTCTACCTTCTCAGTCCCCGTTTTTCCCATGTACTAATTCCATCTTCTACCACCTGTTTTGCCCTTAATCTAATCTCTCATAGTAGGGAGGCTGGCTCACGTGATCATTTTCTCTCAGACACATTCCTACAATCCCCCCTTTTTCTTCTTGAGCCAGCCAGACCTTATGCATGGCATTTTCTATCATGTCAGTCACTTTGCGGAGAACACACGAGGCTACCATAATCAATAATAATATAACCAACAGTAGCATGAGCCCTTGCTTTAGTAAGTCTGATAACCATCCCGTTATACCCCATGAGTTTGACCAATCATCGAAACCATTTTTGACCGCTTTTAATTTGGACATGTTATCCTTGTTGTGACACTCTTAGCAGGTTATATACTAAACACAATTAAAAACAGAATCAAAAAGAACCCTGCTAAGGCAATAAATACCCAGATTCCTAAATTTAGCCCAGAAAGCCAATTTCTTTGGATTTACCCACGAGAAATCCTTTTGTAATATTTCAAATACATTGCGGTTGCTGACAGCACGAGCGACCCTGGAAAAACAATCGTGGTAACATTTCGATCATCATAGTTATTGGTTTTGAAAAGGTATGTGGCAAAAATACCCACTCTAACGCAGTCAGGCTCTTTGCGAGTGCATCATCCCACTGTCCTATCAGGGCATAAAGTTGAAATTCTTGTAGGAAGGTGTTCAGTGCGTCTTGCAGCAGTAGTAGACTATATCTTATCTTGCAACATACTGTAATGCCTTCAGAGCTGTTGGGGTTAATGAACATAGAACTTATGGGGGGGGGGGGGCGGGGGCAGACACAGTGCTTCAGGGCATCCTCTGTACCTTCAAAGTGTGCTCATGTCTCTCTCCCCCTCTCTGACCTGAGACAGCCTCCTTATATCCTGCACTGGATTGACTGGAGAAGTACAGGCTAGAGTCGCTGCATGCATGGCCAGTGCACGCAGCGAGTCCCACCAGACTCTCCTGCACTGGATCGAGTAGAAAAGTACAGGCTAGAGTCGCTGCACACGTGGCCAGTGTATGCAGCGAGTCTCACCAAACTCATGATCCAGCTTTGCTAACAGCAGCTGTCTGATACGTGACTACATTGTTGTAATCCCTTCTTGTTATCTTCTTCTGTGAAGGTCGGGTTCTCATGGATACACACATAGTTTTTAGAGCAACATATTCTACAACTTGTTCAAGGGTACGATGCAAAGCAGCATTTACAACTAATCGTATAGTACTTATTAAACACAGCAAACAGCATACTAAACATAACAGACAAATTCCTTCCACACAGGCGATGAGTACAATTTGCTTCAACCAACCCCATCCCCAAGTCCATCCAGCAAAGAGATTCCACCCAGTGGCCTCCACAAGTTGCTGGTTCGGTCGGTGCAGTTCCTGCAACTGGGCATGGATGGATTTGGAGTGGTCACTTAGATTCACACAATACAGTCCTTTAAAATCTTGACAACCATGTCTGTGAGCTGAAAGCAAAAAATCAGTAGCAGTTCTGTTTTGCAACATCGCATATCGAATACTATCTACATCTAGCAATAACTCAGAAATAGCTGTACTAGTAGCATTGTTAAACTTATCCTTGGCAGCAAGAGAGTCCTTGTTATCACGAATCCTTGGCAGCAAAAGAGTCCTTGTTAGCAAGAGAGCATGCGGACTCCCTGTTCTTGCTGGTACTGTGCTTTGATCTTCTTCCACAACAGGCCAAGATTCTCAAGCAGCTAGATAAGGTGTCTGTGAGTCCATTACAGGCTTATGTCATCCAAATGTTTTTCTTGCAAGCACCCAAGACTGAATAACAATTGGTGTGATATCTGTGTTTTCCAGCACCCAGGTGCGAGTCCCTTGCGTGTATTTACAGTCCTCCTCGCCGATTTTCCATTGCTTTCCCATATTCCACCCCCTTGCTCAGGAGACCGCTTCTGCTGGGGTTCATTTTAGTCTCGCAGGGTATAACACAGAGCAATCTACTAAGGCATGCAATAACATATACACATATAAAAAAAAAACCAAAACCATATCTCTATGGTACTGCTTTGAATCAGGTGTCCTATTTCTCTTTTTCTGATGCTTTCTCATAATGCTTATGGCATACTTTTGTGCTAACATGGCACATTTCCCATCTAATTGTTCCTGGTTGGTTTCTTTTTTTTTTTTTTTTCCTCTTTTTTTTTCTTTTTTTTTTCTTTTTTCTTATTCTTTTTTTTTCTTTTTTCTTTTTTTTTGTTTTTTTTGTTTTTTTTTTTTGTTTTGTTTTCCCCCCCATCACTTACGACTGACATAAAAGTCTGCCTTTGCAACAAGAGCTCAGTTTCTCATTTTTCCTTAAGTTTCTCATTTTCCTACAGAGCATCCTATAGATTTTGGCTCAACTCCTTTTCCCAATCAACCATGACCTTATAGACAAACAACAAACAACCAGCGATACGCCCTGCACGGGCGAGCCGTTCCCGAGAGTGTAAATGTGTCGGCTCATGAAAACTCCCCCAATATTTCAGGACTTCCATCAGTTCTACAGCCCATCCTGGTGTATCTACCTGGGGCGCGCTCGCCTTACGTCTAAACATCGTGTATACACAAACTTCTTCACTTGATGGAGTGTCAGCCCTAGTTGCATACGAGAACAGTACCACACTGGGCAGAACGCCTGCTCAAGTGGAGTCACCTAACGACACTGCACACAACAAAAAGCAAACAGTAGCACACATGCTGATCGGCAGGTATAAGCCGGCGCCCACACACACTTACACAGCAGACATACAAAAACAGCACTTTTATCTCAGGGGGACGACTGGGGAGGGGAGGGGGCGAGGTGGGCAATGTCAGGAGCAAACAGCTCCGGCTCTGTCCTTCTCTGCTGACATTCTGCCTCCTCCATCGGCCTCAGGTGGAGCAGAGGGGATCAGCAGGGGATTGTCCCAGACCTTCGGACCTGGCCTGTTCGATCCCCCTCCCATGGGTTGTAATGCTGCAAAAGCCCCGGCTGCTGTGGCTCGCTCCGCGTTCATATCTTGTAAGGTCGATAACACCAACCACCATGTCGTCGCTAACGGTGATGCCTCTTTGTCTCCTTTACTTATCATTTCCCACAGTTTTTTCCCAACAGCCTCCCATATTCCTGGTTTAAAAGCTGTCTGGGGCTCTGGTGCGAATCCGTTCTCTCTGCACCAGGTTAACCACCTTCGGAGCATACGCTCATCGTATTTCACCCCTCTCTTGGAGAGGATATGCAGGAGAAGTCTTAATATAGCCCCTTCTTCTTTTGTTACTTGTTGTCCCATCTCCTGCCCCGGCTTAATCAGTTTGAGCAACAGTTTCGCTGGTGTTTCAATCCCTCTCTTAGAGAGGATCCCAGCGAGTAGCGTGGCCGCAGCTTCTGTTTCCATAGCTGCGCCTGGGAGGTGAGGAGCGACCTCACGCCGTTGTCTGCTCCCGCTGATGCGCCCAAGCAGCACGTCTCCCAGCCGAAGTTTCCCACTCCCCTCCTCTAGCTGCTTACCGCAGTCTCGGAGAACTCAGTCGCGCTGAACCATCCTCTGCTACCAGATGTCGGAGGACGTCGGAGTGGGAGACGGACCCGGAGTAACGATGGAGTCTCAATATGAGTATGATCGTTCTCCCTTTATTCAAGTTTTCACAGAGTATATATAGACAGGCAATAAGAGCACGCGCTAGCGGCAGCTATATGATTGGCTTACAGTCTCTGTTCACGCGCTGTCCATGCAGTTCATTCACAGATCAGATTGGTTACAAGAATTCACATAGTAAATTGCTTAGTCATTAGCACAACATGTTTTCTACCTTCTCAGTCCCCGTTTTTCCCATGTACTAATTCCATCTTCTACCACCTGTTTTGCCCTTAATCTAATCTCTCATAGTAGGGAGGCTGGCTCACGTGATCATTTTCTCTCAGACACATTCCTACACCTGGACATACACAAGTCTATGGGGACAAATGGGATCCACCCAAGGGTACTGAAGGAGCTGGCAGAAGTGCTTACCGAGCCACTTTCCATCATTTATCAGCAGTCCTGGCAAACCAGGGAGGTCCCAGTTGACAGGCATCTAGCAAATGTGGCGCCCATCCATAAGAAGGGCCGGAAGGATGATCTGAGGAACTACAGGCCTGTCAGACTGACCTCGGTGCCTGGGAAGGTCATGGAACAGATCATCCTGAGTGCCATTATGTGGCACGTGAAGGACAACCAGGCGATCAGGCACAGTCAGCATGGGTTCATGAAAGGCAGGTCCTGCTTGACAAACCTGATCTCCTTCTATAACAAAGTGACCCACTTGGTGGATGAGGGAAAGGCTGTGGATGTTGTTTACCTGGACTTTAGTAAAGTCTTTGATACAGTTTCCCATGGCATCCTCCTGGAGAAACTGGCTGTCCATGGCTTGGCTCAGAGTGTCTCAGAGTCTTAATCTACACTTGAAATTGCATTGAGTGTAGGTGTCCAGGTGTTGGCAGCAGGGGGCTGCCAACAGAAAGAGTGAGATAAGGCCGAGGCTGCTGCATTTCAGACACCAGCACCATGGGGGCATTCAGGCCTCTGGGCCTACCTGTGTCACCCCAACTACACATGGAGACCCAAGTGATCTTGACACCTGGGGATCTGGGAGACCCACAGCACTCCTACCACCTGTGGGGATCCAGACATCCGGGTGTCCCAAGGCAAGTCTTTTTTTTTTCCCATGATGGTAATCTGTAAGTGATCTCCCTTTTTTTTATCTTGATCCATGACCTTCTCCACCTCGTGCCTCCCTTCCCATCCTGTTGGAGAGGGAGAGTGAGAGAATTGTTAGGTGGACTGAAGTCCAAGGATAACCCACCACAGTCCTTTGTGGCTGGCTAATTCTTGCCCCAGCTAACACAATTGATAGGCATTTGCAAAACATTAATGGTGTTTAACTTCGTAATGTATTCATGGTCTTAGCCACTCTTTGTTATGATAGACTGAAAGCAGAAAACTCTTAGAGCACAAGGAATAGTAGAAATAGGTACACATTTTGAAAAGGGAATACAATAAAAGAACAAACTTGTTGGACATAGTCTTCTAATGGAAAAACAAAAGATACTTCAACCGTACTAAAATATGCATATAAGCAAACAGAAATCAGCTGTCTGCAGAACTGAAAAACACCTTTAAAATGGACAGGTAGTATAAGTGCATATCAACATGTCTATCTACTTACGTTCAGTTGAATGTGGGCATTTGACTCCTACAAATAAATTTTATTCATGACAAGGTTCTTTTATTTCCAAGACAAGTAAATGATACACAGTGGAACCATGACTTAAGTTTTTAGGACTGAGGCTTTTAATTTTTTTTTTTTAATTTACTTTACATTTTACTTTTTTCCTGGTTTTGTGCAAAGTTAGTGTTGTCTTCTAACTTTTCTGAAAGTATTTTTGTATAATTACATGCTCTTTTATAAAAATAAAATGTTGGAGGAAAGTCAGATTTTTAAACTGGCTTCCACAGAAAATAAGTCAAGATCAAAATTTGTCAGGACCCTGCGCCCAATCCCATCTTCCTTGAGTTTGTTAGCTGAGTCCAAACTCTGTTCCTTTGGTGAGAAAAGCTTTTATGAAGAAACTTAGAACATGCCTGAGCAATGACTGTTCCTTTGGGGAACCGCTTTTAAGACAGAGATCTCACCTTTGGTGCCCACCTGAGCTGCAGTGTCACAGCAATGCTTATGTCTGGCCGTGGACCTTGTTGGTCTGGCTGTGGACCCTGGCAGCAGTCTGTGGCCCAAGGTCCTACTGCATACTTGACCTGTCCCCGGGAGGGCTGGGGCAATAGGCCAGGCCTTGGCCACATGGCCCTACCATTATGGCCTCACCATTATGGCCCCATGGGGAGCCCCTGCTGCTTCCGACTTCCAGCTCCAGGGAGCTGCTGACCCATGCAGAGCCCTGAGAAAACTGTTTGTTCCATCAGAAAACTAAACTGACAATCTATAGAGAAGCGGATCATCAAAGAAATAATGACAGATGAGCTCACTATATAGTCACAGGGTAGAAGGTGTATGAATTGTGAAACTTCCTAAGATTTTATTATTTGATTTCGTGTTAACATTTTGTTGACTTTTGTGTTTTTATTGTCATTTCCACCTTCTTTAATTTTTAAATTATCCTTCAATTCTCCCTCTCTCCATAAATAAATTCAGTGTTTGTTTGATATTCTTTTTTGAGTTGTGTGGGTTTTGCGTATTTTTTTTGTTGTTTTTTTTTTTTTAATTTTAGCTTTTGAGTTTGTTTGTTTGGTTGTTTTAAAACCCAGATCTGAATATTGTGACAAATATAAGGGAAAAGGCAATGCTTCATTTTTTTACAGCTACCTATTCAACAGCATTCCACTGTGTCAGGAACAGTAATAATTCTGATAATAAGACGTCTAGAGTCAAGTAAAACTCAAATGTGACAGTGAGATACCCACAGGAAAAGTAATCTTGCAGTCCTCAACTTCTCACCTAAGCCTCTCTTCTTCCTCCTGTAAAACTACTCTGACACGAGCCCCAAGATGAATGTCTAGCTATAAGTACATGTTGCCTTGAAGAAGTAAGCAAAGGGAAAGGCAAGGAGTGATTTAGTAGTTTGTCTTCATGCCAGTACCATGACCTCTGTCACAAAGATGGTTTAAAGCAAAAATCACAGCTTGACTTTCCCTTTTCTTACTTCTCCATGGGGGCATGCAGTCACAAGCAATGCTCATTCTTGAAGTATTCATCCTAGTGCTCTCTTAATAGTTAATATAACAATAAATTCATGTCAAGAAACTTGGCATAACAGGGTACATTTACCAGATTTTAATATTAGAGGGCTAAGAGGAATGCTAACAATTAATTTCGTAACTAAGGGGTTATAGGGGTTTTCAGTTCACAAATGAACTGGATATTCTTTAATTAATTAAAGTTTTTTAGAAAAAAATAGACAAGCAATAAAAGTAGAAGAACCTAGTCCTACTTAAAAGAAATTCAGTAGAAGAACCACCATAATATGTACTGGAACAAAGATTACCTAAAGTATGTATACCTTACCAATTTGATTAATACAATATGTGCTACAAATTCAAATGTATTAAGTTTATCTATAAATATATAAACATAATTTGCTGAAGATTTAATGTGTATATTGTAAATGCCCATAACAAAAAAGTTAAAGAGTCATACTACAGCATACAAAATAATTAACAGAGGGAGTAAACAAGTGAAGTCATTTATCTCAGAGGAATGCACTCAGTAACTGTTTCATAAACAACATCACAGAATTACAGAATGGTAGGGTTGGAAGGGACCTTTGGAGATCATGCAGTTCAAGCCCCATGCCAAAGCAGGTTCACCTGGAGCAGGTTGCACAGGAATGTATCCAGGCAGGTTTTGAATATCTCCAGAGAAGGAGACTCCACCACCTGTCTGGGCAGCCTGTTCCAGTGCTCTGGCACCCTTAAAGTGAAGAAATTTTTCCTCATGTTCAGATGGAACTTCCTGTGTTCCAGTTTGTGCAACCTGTGTCAAAAAGTTATTATCAGATCTCTGCAGAAACCTCCTGGCCTGTGTGTGCCTGACCGTGTTGCCTTTCCAGCAAATATCAGGGTGGTTGAAGATCCTCATGAGAACCAGAGCCTGTGATTGTGAGGCTACTTTCAGCTGTCTCAAAGGCCTCATCAACTTCTTCTTCCTAATCAGGTGGCCTGTAGTAAACACCTACAACAGTGTCAACCATGTTAGCTTGCCCCTTAATTTTTACCCATAAGGTCTTGACTCGTTCTTCTTCCCTAGGCAGAGCTTGATACATTCCAGTTGCTCTCTCACATAAAGAGCAACTCCACCACCTCTCTTTGCTGGCCTGTCTTCCTAAACAGTATATAGTCAATTTGTCTCCAATTCAGAGAAAAACAGGTTCAACATACAGTTAAAAATCACTGCATTTAACGTAATAGTATAAGTTACTATGAAAGTGTAGCAGATATTCATTATATACAGCACAATAATGAATATATTGCCCTTTACAGTAAATCCATAGAGTAAATAACATTGACACCCTATAATAGGGATGTGTTACTATTTGCTTAAATATTTTGTGAAATAAGCATGTCTTTAAGCTTTTGTGTAAATGGGACTTTGATGAAGGGGGATCTATTAAATAGTTTTTCATGCTGGTTTGTTTTTAATAAGGAAAATAAGAGAGCAAAATGAAGCATGTTAAATTAAATCTACTTAATGTTGCAGAAAATCCAGAATCTTCATTGTCTATTTCTGACTACTAATTTTTTTTGTGTTAATATCGAACTACTGCATTTATGTTGATATAAGTAATGTAAACCTGTAAGTCTTTGTGTGTTTATATCTGTACTAATATGTTTGCTGAAGTGTTTCGCAAAAAGATCTTCTGATCCTTTTATACATATTGATACTGACTACTCAGGACATAAGTTTTCTAGGATCATAAGGGGGATAAAAGCTCCCAGTAGAGAATTTAAATTTGTGGCCTGCAAGGGTTTGAAAAATGGCCTGGAAATATAAAAAATGACAAGCACACCTTCTTTCTCTGGCCAGTTTAGGTTTTAAATGTCTTAAACATAGGTTATTTGATTGAGCAACTTGAATCAGAAAGTTCGAGGGTCTAGGTAGTACCAATTGGTGGTGGTGGGTGTCTGCAAAGAGTACTTCTGGCTATCCAGAAGCCCTTGGCACCCAGTAGTGCAATTTGGTGTTCCTGCAGGAATAACGTAGAGAAGTCCAGAGCAGGAGACAGAAAACCACAAGCACATGCAGGGAATCTGGAGAGCAGGTGCCTCTCTCCATGAATTCAGAACAATGGGCAGTCTCCTGAGGGAAGTGACAACTGTTCTTCTTTAAATAGTATCTCTTATTTATTGTACTCCTTCAGGCAGCACAGACTTGTTGTGTCTATGCCCTCTTCAGCTTGGAGAGGGGTTGCATGTGAACTCATTTTGCAGAAAAGGACCTTAATCAGAAATCTCTAGGCAATGCCGAGTAGAGCTGGATACCCTCCTTCTTATAGCAGCTCTTCAAAGTGACTGCAAAGGATTTTGGCTTAATAGGAGATTTGTTTAAGTGAAAATAATTTTCACTTTAAGTTATAGCGCTAAGATTTGAATTTTTTTTATTGCAAGGATTATACACATATTTATAGTGTTTATACTAATGTTGTGTGTGCATAAATTGGACAGAATATAAAAAAAATATGTTTTTTGAGTTATGGTATCACATTTAGACATACAAAAATATGCAGGTCACTGTAGCAAAGACTACATGAATTAACAAAACAACAGAGCATGCCAGCTATGTTTATGAATGGGAGCTGCCTGATCCCATGTTCATTCCTTGAGATTTTACTGGTTTTTTTTTTTAAGCTATATTCATACAAGATTAAAAGGAAAATTATGCTTCATTGATGTAATTACTAGAAGTATGAATTGACTTAGTGGGCCCCAGATTTACCCCTCAGGTACTATTCTAGTATAGAAAGTATGTACCATAACTGTGGCTGGTTATTAGCCTGCGTTACTAGGATTAATAGGGCTTGAAAACATACTTGTACCTAGCTAAGAAAGCTTCAAATGTTTGCCTGATTTATAATATAATAGACCTTTTCAAACTTAACAGAGCTGTTTGATTTCTACATAACATATTTACAGTTAAATAATGTACATAGTTTTAAAAATATTTATATTTCAGAATAATATTTACATCTATGGTATGATTCTAAATTCAAGAATAATCCTTTACAATTTTTTTTTTTTCATTTTAATAGAGCAGATATTGCCTAATTACTACCGTTGCAAACTGTGCTCATATATAAATAAAATTTGATCAATTTTTGAAACTACTGGATTATTTTTCTGCATAAAAGGAAGTATTTAATTATGGAAAAAAACAATTGGATTATTTAAAGATGTGTCTTCCCCTGAGAGTAATGCTTCATTTCTGTGGTGTGTATGTGTATGAACATCAACTTTTCCTACACAAAAATTGAAATTATTTACAGGAAGCTTTGCAAATTACCAGTAAGCCATTTTGAAAGTTTGTGGGGTTTTTTTTCTGAATTTATACAGCATTTTTAGTTTAAACCTTGCCCAAAAGAGGAACATTGAGAAAATGCTTCTGATTATTGATTTTTCAAAGCTTTGATATATGCAGCAGACAGAAAATAAGGAAAATATTTTCTTAAGGATGGCAGTTCTGCATTTTTTTCTCTTTGATCATCCTGAAATGGCACGTAGACATCAAATTTTAATCAGTCCCTAATGAAATGCGTTTTCTTCAGCAAAACAGCATCATTAGAGATAATTTGCCTGTTTGAGTCTCAGTTCGACAAATGCATATATTCTTTCTTCATTTTAGTTATTCAAAATTCTAAAATTAAGAAGTATCCTGTGTGCTTGAAAACCAGGTTGAATTAGACCTCACTGAAATCTGTCATAATGTCTTAGCTATAGCTCAGAAAATGATACCATTTTCATTCTCTGTGATCTTTTAGTCACCTGTGGGACAGTCAATGACATTCTCTTGTTGTTTGGACCTTTGATTGTTTGGACTTTCTTGCTTTTCTTATTCTCAACAATTCTCTGATTCCTTCCTCTGTGTTAAGAGGGTTCTGTGCATTTCTTCTGTATGTCTATGTTTCTTTTGATCAGTCAGTTGTCTCACTTCTCAAACTTTATTTGCAAGTGATCTAGAAGAGGAACAGTCTGTGTTTTCAGTGTCGAGCTACCAATACGCAAATCCTAAACCTTCTGGATAAGTTCAGTTATATCCACATTATCATTCTAAAGCATTTCAGAAATATCCTTTCTGCAAGTTACGTTAGAAATATTAATCAGCGTTTGCTAAATGATTATGTTTTAAAGACTCAAAATAAAAGCTTCTCTTAACAAATTGACATTTGGGGACTTTTTTTTTTTTTTTTTTTTTTTTGCTTTCCCATCATTTTATATGATAGATGACAAGCAAGAGGCATTAGAAAATTCCACATTTTCCACATTGAGGATTAATATCTTCCTTGGTTGCATTTGCACTTTGTACTTTATATAGATACTACAGGCATGTTTGGAAGACATATGTCTATTTGTAAACACTTGTCTATGCATATAGGTGTTTGGAACGTGGTCAACCAAATTTTCAAAGTAAATGCATTAAATGATCTTGTAGTAACCTCTGTAAGTTCCCTTCTGCTTTCACTGGCTAGGTTTTGCCCTGCCTTCACAAGAGTTAATAAAATACAGTTCATCTGTAAATTACTACTGCACTTATACCTCAGGCACTTATAATTATCGTGCTCTGTATGTATGCATTTTTCTAGTAAACGCTTTATTTAAGAATGTCATATTTGCAATACTATGCACCATAAAACTAACAGATCATATCCATACTGACTTATCATAATTGTTATGGAACTCACACAATTACACTAACATGTATGTTAGTACCTGTCGTGGTTTTGGCTGGATTGGCCAAGCAGAACAATAGATGGCCCTTCCCTCCCCCGGTCTCCTCAGAGAGGAGAGGAAGAGATAAGGAGATTTATGAGTTTAGAAAAAGAACTAAACTACTTTAATGAAAATAATAATAAATAAGAAAATAGTAAATAATAATAGAATAATAAAAATTAAAGGAAAAAAAAAGTATACAATATATACAAAACCATATCCAGCTCCCAGGATGACGATTGCATCATCAGCAGACACAGGAAAAGTCCCAGACCAGAGTCAGCGACGGACAGGAGCTGAATTCTGGAACTAGAGTCAGGAGTGCTTGAATCGGGATCAAAGGCAGACGAACAGACAGGGTCCTCTTCAGATGTCGGCCATTGAAGAAAAAATGAACCAGAGCCCCCTTTGCCCCTTTGATCCCTCAGCTTTTATACTGAGCATGATGCAGATGGGATGGAATACCCTGTTGGTCAGTTTTGGGTCCCCTGTCCCGTCTGCTCCTCCCTGCATGTAGGACCCCTCTATGCTTCTCTGCGTCCGACCCTCTAACAGGGCAAAACAGCGAAGTTAGCTGACATTGGTTGTTATAGCAATAAGTATAAGCAAGAGCCTCTGTGCATACTGTTCCTTGGTATAATCAGGTCTTATCACTCTGAGAGTGAACAGTTTCTGAACAATATGTTGTTAATTTCAGAGTTTAGTCAGTTAGAAGAGGCCCAGCTAAAAAGTAAAATTACAAATCAGAAAATCAGTTCTGTTTTACCTCAAACCAGGACAGTACCCCACAGCATTCTCCTGGAGAAGCTGGCGAATGGAGGAGCCATACAGGAGGCATGTACAGGAGCCATGGTGACGGAGGATGCAGAGAAGGCGGAGTTACTGAATGCCTTCTTTGCTTCGGTCTTTACTGCTCGGCCCAGCCCTCAGGAGTCCCAGGCATTGGGGGAAGTAACGGGGAAAGAAGAAGACTTCCCTTGGGTTGAGGAGGATTGAGTGAGGAATCAATTAGATCAATTAGATATTCACAAGTCCATGGGCCCCGACGGGATGCACCCGAGAGTGCTGAGAGAGCTGGCAGAAGTCATTGCTGGGCCGCTCTCCATCATCTTTGAAACGTCCTGGAGAACAGGCGAGGTGCCTGAGGACTGGACGAAAGTCGATGTCACTCCAGTCTTCAAAAAAGGCAAGAAGGAGGAGCCGGGGAACTACAGGCCGGTCAGCCTCACCTCCATCCCTGGAAAGATGATGGAACAGCTTGTTCTGGGCATCATCTCAAGGCATGTGGAGGAAAAGAAAGCTACCAGAAGTCCTCAACATGGCTTCACCAAGGGGAAATCTTGTCTGACTAATCTGATAGCCTTCTATGATGGCATGACTGGATGGGTAGATGAGGGGAGGGCGGTAGATGTGGTCTACCTTGGCTTGAGCAAGGCGTTTGACACGGTCTCCCACAGCATCCTCATAGGGAAGCTTAGGAAGAGTAGGCTAGATGAATGGACAGTGGGGTGGATAGAAAACTGGCTGAAAGATAGAGCTCAGAGGGTTGTGATTAGGGGCACAGAGTCTAGTTGGAGGTCAGTGACGAGTGGTGTTCCCCAGGGGTCAGTACTGGGTCCAGTCCTCTTCAATATATTCATCAATGACGTGGATGAGGGGATAGAGTGCACCCTCAGCAAGTTTGCTGATGACACAAAGCTGGTGGGGGGTGGCTGACACACTGGAAGGCTGTGCCGCCATACAGAGAGACCTGGACAGGTTGGAGATCTGGGCAAAGAGGAACCTTATGAAATTCAATAAGGGCAAGTGTAGGGTGCTGCACCTGGGGAGGAATAACCCCATGCACCAGTACAGGTTGGGGGCTGACCTGCTGGAGGGCAGCTCAGGTGAAAGAGACCTAGGAGTCCTGGTGGACAACAGGATGACCATGAGCCAGCAATGTGCCCTTGTGGCCAAAAAGGAAGGCCAATGGCATCCTGGGGTGCATCAAGAAGAGTGTGGCCAGCAGGTGGAGGGAGGTCATCCTCCCCCTCTACTCTGCCTTCGTGAGGCTGCACCTGTAGTAGTGTGTCCAGTTCTGGGCTCCACGGTTCAAGTAGGACAGGGAACTGCTGGAGAGGGTGCAGCAGAGAGCTACCAAGATGATGAAGGGACTGGAACACCTCTCTTATGAAGAAAGACTGAGGGATTTGGGTGTCTTCAGTCTGGAAAAAAGACGGCTGAGGGGGGACCTTATCAACACTTTTAAATACTTAAAGGGTGGGTGTCAGGAGGATGGGGCCAGGCTCCTCCCTTCTTCTTGGTCCCTTCCAACCCTATGATTCTATGATTCTATGGATCATGGCATAGAAAAGTGTACTCTTTGCTGGGTTAAAAACTGTCTGGATGGTCCTGCCCAGAGAGTTGTGATTAATGGGGTGAAATCCTCTTGGCGGCCAGTCACCAGTGGTGTCCCTGAGGGCTCAGTTTTGGGGCCAGTTTTGTTTAATATCTTTATCGATGATCTGGATGAGGGGATTGAGTCCACCCTCAGTAAGTTTGCAGACGACACCAAGCTAGGTGGGAGTGTTGATCTGCCTGAGGGTAGGAAGGCTCTACAGAGGGACCTGGACAGGCTGGATCGATGGGCCAAGGCCAACTGTATGAGGTTTAATAAGGCCAAGTGCCGGGTCCTGCATTTTGGTCACAACAACCCCAAGCAACGTTACAGGCTTGGTGAAGAGTGGCTGGAAAGCTGCCCAGCAGAAAAGCACCTGGGGGTGCTGGTGGACGGCCAGTTTACCATGAGCCAGCAGTGTGCCCAGGTGGCCAAGAAGACCAACAGCATTCTGGCTTGTATCAGGAATAGCATGGCCAGCAGGAGTAGGGAAGTGATTGTGCCTCTGTACTCGGCACTGGTGAGGTCTCACCTCGAGTACTGTGTTCAGTTCTGGGCCCCTCTGTACAAGAGGGACATGGAAGTGCTGGAGCATGTCCAGAGGAGAGCTACCAGGCTGCTGAGGGGTCTGGAGACCAGGTCATATGAGGAGAGGCTGAGGGAGCTGGGCATGTGTAGCTTGGAGAAGAGGAGGCTGAGGGGAGACCTCATTGCCCTCTACAACTACCTGAAAGGAGGTTGGAGAGAGGTGGGTGTTGGCCTCTCCTCCCAGGTGAATAATGACAGGACCAGAGGAAATGGTCTGAAGTTGTGGCAGGGGAGGTTTAGATTAGATATTAGGAAGAATTACTGTAGTGAAAGAGTGGTCAGGCACCATCCCTAGAGGGGATGTGTCACCATCCCTAGAGGTATTTAAGAAACGTCTAGGTGTGGCACTTCAGGGCATGCTTTAGTGGCGGAGATTGTAGGTTGTTTGTTTGTTTTTTTTTGTTTTGTTTTTTTGTTGTGTGTATGGTTGGACTCGATGATCTCAAAGGTCCTTTCCAACCATGAAGATTCTATGATTCTATGTGTATATATAATACACATGCATACACACAGATTTTCTTCTGTGTTTTTCTTTGCATAGAAGAAAATGTAATTGAGACAGTTCCAGAGTAGAGTAGGTTTGCATAGGAAACATAAAATATGTGGAATCATAAAAATCCAAATTTACTCTGATGCAGGAAGATCACACTTGAATATAGAAAACATGCTAGCAGTTATATCTAGGCCATCTAAACAGTCTTCTTGCCCCAACTTTAGACCAGGTACGTGCATATCATTCTAGAAAGACATTTATCTAGTGTTTTCTTCAAACTACTCTGTGCTGGCAACCACAACTTTCTCATTCTTTTTGGTGAACGCTGGTTTCAAAGTAAGGAAAACTGTGGCTTGTTCTTCCCTTTCCCTACTGGTTAACCAAAATTTAATATTGCCGTTTAAGATAATTGATTCCTGTCCCCTTCTTGGTAGCAGTCCATCATTGATGTCTTTGTGCCTTATATGACTGGGTATTTTTCTACTATCAGCTGTCCGTTTTATAGATCAAACAAATAAAGCTATTTAACATATTTTTCATTCATTTTTGTTGTACCTTATCCTTGACAGGTAGCACCAGTCTGAGTACCATTCCTATTGCAACCTTTCTAATATAAAGTAGAGAGAAAGCACTGTTCTGCTTCTGTGCCTTCATGTTGTACATTTTGGACTAACTAATGTTAAAAGTTCTATATGCCCCTTGGTAAGAAGTTTCTTAAGCTGTCCTGATGTAGAGCAATGTGCTGTGATTGAAACTGGCTTAAATATCTAAAGGTGAAGACCAGAAGAAATTAGTCATTCAACTGATCTAGCTAAACTTTAAGATTTTAAAACAGTCATGAAAGTAGTTTTGTGGTATGGGTATCAGAAGTAAGATTAAATGTTTTAAACATGAAAATAAGATACAACTAATTCTGAAATTTATAACAAAATAACAAGGAATCACTATTGTGTAAAAGGGAAGTCTTGAGCTCATAGCCTATGTACAGCAGTTGATCTCTGCTGGTGGTTTGACAAGAAATAGGCAGCAACTATGATGCTTGCCAAAGTGCCTGAGCTAAAGAAAACCTATGTCAAAGCTTTGGTACCAAACTGAGCTCTGGATCTCTGATTGATGCTCCCATAATTGACAGAAATGTGGTAGAAAGAGACATGTAACTATCATTGTATTACCACTGACTTTGCAATGTATGCTAACTGTAACTCAGAGACCTTTTCTACAATGCAGCTGGCTAGTGTGCTGTTCCTCATTCTTTTTCTGCATATTTCATTAATTCTAAATGTAGTGCTTGATGTACTACATGGTACGTTTTTTTAAAGTCAGTTGACTTCTGTATGTTTTATTTTCCATAATTTTAAAAACTTACAGGTAAAAAGAAAGGCCTGTTGCACTCATAAAGTAGAAATATGCCAATGAGATTTAACACTTTATTGTTTTGAACCCCCAAATAATCATACTACTATAACTACATGAGCATTTTTGTGTTCAGAAGCCCATTAAGACAGTATTACCATTCGCAGTAATAGGCCACAGCTGGCCATTTTGATAATGGTACTTTACATGTCTTTTAAACACTCCCATCAAAGTGATTTCTAATTTCCTAACTGGTGTGTATGTGTTCAGTTGCAAAACCCAAAATGGATGGAACATAAAGGCCAGAAAATTTAAGAGGGTTTGGATTGAAGAAGTTTTCACAATTACTTCATTAAAGGAAAAGTAATTATGGGTGACCATAAGAACTCTACTTACGCACACAACTTCTACATAATATTCAGTGTCCTACTGTCTCCCTCCAGATCACTTCCTTTAGTCAACCAGTCTTTTACACAGGAAAACAGATTATTTGCTATCTCATAACTTGTCTTGCAAATGAAACGGGGAGAAATTGGTGAGTCTATGAAGGTCTAATATTCCTTACTTACAATTATATTGTCCTTCATATTCTTACTCATCCCCCGTGGCCAAATAACTCTTAAGCTATAAAGCTAGTGTAAAATAGCAAAAGAGAGGATTACTGAAATTTATATATGAGGAGCTCTACTGTATGAGTTGTTCACAGACTAAGGAAATAAGCAAATTGGAAAGGATTGCAAGAAAGGCTAAAGGGAAATTTGAATCTTGTTCCACCATCTGGAAAAGATATTTCAGTGGAGTAAGCATAAAATTGTAGTCTGTATTAAAATGTCAAAACTTTATGTTTTATGAAGTTTTTATCCAACTGAATTTCTATTGCAAAATGGCTGAATATCTGCAATGTCTAGGTATTTTCGAGTGTGTATAGAACTGAAATTTGTTTATATTTGTCATTATATTTATTTCTTAATTTTTGTTTAACTAGGCATTTTCATGCAATTCTAATGGACCTTCAGGAAGCTGTCTTTTAACAACTGATCAATATTAATTGCTACAGCATAAAATCTAAATGAAATTAGTCTTAAAATCAAAATAAAGCAGACATTATTTTTAATAAAAGAAAAATTAGATTTTGCTAGAATTTTGACCTCTGGGCAAATTGACAGGGACTGTTAAGTTTTAGGTGGTATAATCCATGTCCTAGACAATATTGACATTTCCATGCAATTTCAGAGACCAATAATGCTGCCAGTCTTTGATCTTTCATACTTTATTGCTTGGGCATATTATTAGGGTTTTTTGGGGGGTTGTTTTTTCATTTTTTTTGGGGGGGGGTTATGCTTGTTTTCTTTTAAGTCTTCAGTTTATTAGAAGGTAATTAGGAAAATATTTCATGATCCAAGAAGTATAATGACATTTAGATGTTCTATAGACTTTTTTGAAAGAGATCTTTACTATATTAACTTACTGGAAGGGACTTTGGTGTGTCTTCATCTTGGCAGAGTTAGAAAATAAACAAAAAGTCATTTATCTGAAACAGTACACTGTGAAGAAATGTAGAAATGGTACATTGTAACCTCTTGAAAGAAATATAAGAAGAAACAAAAAAAGTAAAATATATTGGCCAACTATTGAATCTTATCTAAAATTAATATTTCTTTGCAAAAATAAAATTAAATACATGGTAGTTGTCTATTACTGTCAAATATTTGATATGTTACTAGAATTACCATCTGATTTTATCAGAAACCTGGTACCCCATGAATAATAGTTGTTTTGTTCTAGAAAGACTCAGCTCCCACAATTATTTTCATTTCTCTGCATGTTTTCTTTCGTTATTTATACAGAACATTTTTGCAGGTGAAATCAGTCTCTTGTCACTTATCACCTATAATTAAATATGTTGGCCATGTGGGAGACAGCTGCAGTGTCTGATATTGGATCAGTAATTGGACCGTTAGTTGCTGTTACTACAGAGTTTGAAAAAACCTCAAACTTCCAGCAGTTCTAGAGTTCTGTTACTGACATTTTCACACTGTCACACTACATTTAATTGGAATTGGAGAATACACAATGAGGTCTGTGCTAAATCTTTTATATCTACTTTCTCTGTAAGCAGAACACCAAGATTTTGTCATCAGGCAGAATAAGGTCCCTACTGAGACTAAACTTCAATTTTTCTCTTCAGGGTGGGTGTGAAGTTAACCAGGCCTACAGGCTGTCAGGACTATAGATGAGTCTATATCCATCTTATTTGATAGTTCCATTATTTAATATGTAATCCTTTTATGTTCTTATACATTTACCTCAAAGATAATTATAAATTTAGGTAAACAGAAGATCAAATATGAAGAAGAAATCACAATATAAAATTATTTTAATCAGGCCACAGTAAAAATATGATCTTAATGCTGAAATCTTGCTAAGATTCTCTGCAGACATTTCCAGTTGATACCAGGGAAGCGCCCCAGGTCTCTGTCACTATGGCATCCAGTCTGTCACCTCGGTGTTCCATCTCCAGCATGACATAGGGCACTCCAGCTCCTCTGACTGCAAAAGTCAGGCTCACTTGTGGTCAGAAAAAAAACAGGTTTATTATCCCGTTTTGGTGTTTTGATCAACAGGTAATTTTTCCTGCTAACTCAGACTTAACTCCTCTAAATGCCAGTCCAAGTTTCTTTTCTAAGCATGTGAATTTTGTGGTGGAATAAAAAGCCTAAATTTTTATTTATGATTCGTTGAATTGTAAAATGATTTGCATACTGTTTTTTAAGACAGTTTTTAATGTGAGCTTGCATTTCCTACTTACACAGATATTGAGCCGTGTTTGTGGAAACAAAAAAGATTTGACCATTATGTAAATTTTGTTGTTATAGGCCCAATTGTGCACAGAATTTCCCAAGTTAAGGAAATATGTGTTTGAAGTCTTCATTCTCTGGGACTGCAGAACATTTATATGGTTCAGATACAAAATGCGCTGTGCTGTCCAGGTGATAGACTGGCATTATAAATATATTTCGGCAGGTCTGGTATTCCTGACAGAACAGGAAGATAACATTATTAGAAGCCTGTGTGATGTAGAAACCTTTGTTTCCATAAGATTCACAGCTTCGTCAAATGTTTATGAAAAGAAGTCCCTGCTTTTGGCTTGTTAGATTAATTAATTTGGATTGGAGAGATTTTTGAAGAATGTATCTCTGAAGACATACACATTTTATTTGTAGTTTATCTGGTTTCTTCTTTCCGTAAAGAAGCTTGTTATTAAATTAAATATTTAAACTTTTCATTTTTGTTATAATAGTCAGCAGATGAATGTTGCAATCAGCAAGAGAGATGTTGATAAGAAAAAAAAAAAGGATACAACAGTTGAATTATAAGATAAAGTCTGTTTGGAATGTAAAATACATAGAAAGCAGGTTAAATGTGACAGTCTTTGAGGATAATCTGAGGACAAAAATTTCAATTTTAGTCTGAATCAGCTGTGTGTTTATGAAGAAAAAACTCCCCATTAGCTATGCCTTAGTTCAGAGGGTGATCCTGGATTACATTAATTAGATCCCTTTCAGAAGAAACCAAAGCAGAAGACATGCTGGAGAGGCGCCTTCAGGGCACTCCAACCATGAATGGACCTTCAGTTCCCAAAATCCAAAGCCAGCCTCCCTGACTGCTTTACGCTCCACAGCTGCTTATCCTGCACTGAGCTATCTGTTAATGTGGACAGTGTGGGTGAATAACATTTTAGCACAGCTACAATTCTATGTTATTGTGCATTTATACTTGAAATATACCATGATTAATTTTATTTCATTGTAACTTTACGTTTTAAATTAGAAGTTGCCACATTAGTATGCAACTGTCAGATTCAACAACGTAATATATGCTGATATTTTAATACTGTTCACTCAATAGCTTTAAAGGTATCTGAAGAATTTATGGGGGGAGTACTTCATGCAATTTCATATAAAACCTTATCTCAAAATTATTGGATTACCTTGGAGTGGAAGAAGTCTGAGTGCTCTTCTGTATTTATTTATGTTTTCTCTTGTATATCAGTACTTTTAATTTTAGTTATTGTAGCACCTTCTTCCAGCCAAAAATTATTAGAAGGTATATTATTATAAGAGCTACAGCTTGATTTTCAAACCAAAAAGATCTAAAAAGTTCAAACAAATATTTTTGCTAAGGATCTCAAAAGTTTGGCGTCTAATAGCCTTTGATCTCTAAGTTATTTATGTACTTGGGTTTTGATTGTTTTTACTTAGGAAAGAATGATGTTCACATCTCTGCAAGAAGACAAATAAGTATTATCATGATTTTTCTGAACGAGAAACCTGAGTATTAAAGGCTAAACCAAGTTTACAATGTCATTCAGTAGATATGTGCAATTACTGTATTCTTACATAACCACAGTCTCCCGACTCTCAGATGCAAAACGCTTTGTTCTTTTCTTTCTTGGTTTCGCATTCATTTTCCCTCAAGGTTTCAGTTTAACATTACAGTTCTTGGAGATGAATAGACAAAAGCTATGTCTGGGTATATGGTTTAGCCTATTCTTAAAAGCCAAACAAGTGAGTCTGAGTGGTTTGAAAGCACACATAAGTGTCAGTAATTAACTAAAAAATTAAATTGAATGTTTGAACTCCACTTTTCTGGAAATACAGGAGTAGCATCAAGACCAAAGTCCTAGGTCTCCAGAGGTCGTCGTCATGAGTAAATAGAGTTTGAGATTTGTCTGGGAGCATGCCAGCCTAGTTTACAACAATTCAGAACAAAAGTATTTCAGGTAATATAGTTTCATATCAGTGGAATAGTTGCTCTGCAGTCACATTGCAGATTCTTTTTTAGTTCTCTTTCCTGTGATTTTTGTTTAAAATACTTAATGTGTATTTGATCTGCTTTAATTTTAGAAGATAATTAGTAATACAGCCGCATTTTTCTGTGGGGATAATGCGGATGGTACATCCTAAAATATTTTACACTGCCTGGACAAATTTAATGGATTGGCTATGGACACAAATTTGTGGCCGTCATCCCAGGATTTGGGAATGTAAACTGATTTATTTAAAGTCATATTGGTGTAGACACAGGCCATATTTCTAGAAGTAGTTGCATTGCAAAATATCTTTCAACATTGTCGTGTCTTGCAGGTTTACCCCACGTAAATTTACTTCTGTGCAGGTAGCATTTAAATAAGTCATTTAGACATCAGTACTTTGAGGATGACTTCCGAGGCAGCTTTTCAGGTCTTGGGTGACTGGCACACCTGTAGGGGAGCCATTTACTGCAGAATGAGCATAGGATGGTTAGACCCTACCTGATAAACACCCCTGTTAAAGTGTCTAAATTTAGGTGTGAAAATTTCAAGTGAATTTTTATGGCAAATTAATTTTCAGTTTCCCTTCCAGAGCAGTTCTGATGGAGTCAAACAATAATTTTTTTAGCTTACTTTTAAGCAGTTTTAAGTATTTGCCTGAACAATGAAAACAGCACAATAACTGGAAGATAAAAGTCAAATGAGAAACCATAACAAGGCCAGCTATCAGGGGCAGCCAGCAATGACAAAACATGGTTTATTTTGCAGATATCACCAGTTTCAGTTTTTAACTGAAATAGTCAGGGGTCTCTCAAAGGCACAATACCTTGGAGAAGGGTTTTAGATGTGTCAGATGTCATTGAGTAGAGTTAGAGATTTAGGGTGAATTTTTGTAGTACTGCTACAGATAAAAGTACAGTCATAGGCTATTTCTCAATCATGAACTCTGAAGGGTGCTGAAATTGGTTGCCCATGTGCACTTCTCAGATTTCATTACTGTGGTAAGAATAAAGTAAATGTAGTATATAGGTGGGTTTGTTATTTTCTAGTAGGCGCTTAACCAGAAAAGTCAGCAAACTGTCCCTTACATAAAATTTGTGGAATATCTAAAAGACTGCTTCAGGTACAAAACTGTCTGATAGATACTTTTCCAACAAGGAAGACAATTTACTTGTAGTACAATAGAATAACTATTTGAAATAGTTGCCTTTTTTTTTTTTCTTAAAAAAAGGAAGTTGCAAATGAACTATGTTCGCTGATGCCCAGATTCAAGTCATAAATGTTGTTACTTAAGAGAGGTTACAAAATTAAGTCTCCTTTAGACAACAAAGGAGGGCAGATCAAACCTTTGGTGGATTGTATCATTATGCAAAATTCTTCCTCACTTCCCATTAACTCTGTGGGATGCCTATAGAAATGTTGTTCCTTCTTTTACAGAAAATTAAGAAGGATATGAAAAATGTAGAGGGACGAGTTGCTCACCTTTCTCCAAGTGACTTCCACAATAAAAAGTGTATACACTGAAAAAAAAAAGTAGTTTAATACATGTTTTTCTATACATTCTAAGCCTTATAAATTTCATTGAATTTTGCTAGGATGACCATATGATAATTTCAGTAATTTCTTTTCCAGCCTTTCCCAATTTAAAAATGCTGGTATCTCATCATGTTTGTTACATTTTTTAATTGGTGTCATAACACATTTCAGAACTGATGTTACGAATAAAAAAATCATTTATTGATCAGAGTTTTCCAGGGACATCATGTAAGCCTTCAAGGCACAAAGACTCTGTTGACATTTCTTAACAGGTTATGAATTATATTTTCAAATAAAAAAAATATAAACATTCTGCACATTTTTAAAAAAGAACCATTTCAGAGCACTTAAATGATGGCATTTTTAAGACATGATGGAAAATTAACAATGCGTGTTATTTTTTTCTTATATATGAAAAATGGTGACTGGCTTCAGAGTTTCTGCATTTTTTAATGTAAGCAAAATATCTAGAATTTTTTTTTTCTTTAAGTTTTGTATAAATAACTTTGAAAACCTATGCTGAGACAGTTCATGGAAGTTACTGTATAGGTAGACCTATTGTTATAAAATCCACACCTATATTCTGTTTCCAAACAGATATATAACTAATATTCCAGAGAATAATCTCTAATATGCTTTAATGTATAGTTAAAAAGACAGGCACTGGGGAGAAAGAAGTTTAGTGATAAGTGACATTCTTAATACATTGCATATTATTCTGAAATACAGAAGATGAGTTTAGATTCAAATAATTCATTAAACAGCTGGAACTAAGATTTACCCATGCAAGTTATTAGTCAGCACAATTTACAAGTGAATAATCCAGACCTTTCAGTATATATAACATAGCCTCTATTATTTAATATTATAGAGCAGAATTTGACCTTGAAAGACAAAACTTTTATTCATAACAAACTGAAATAAGAATGGCTAAATAGGAATATGTTTTCAATTCATGATGAAACAAGGAAGAGCTAGTAGGTGAAACAATACAGTTCACAGTTAAGTGTTAATTTTTGTTGTTAAATTGGTTTACTACATATTAGTACTATCTAAAACTAGTGCTGTGCAATGCCACATTATATTACTAATTCGATAGACTAATGCCTTTTTTTAAAACTTCTAAACATTATTCATTGTTTTAGTGCATTTCTTACTACATTTCAATATTTTCCTTTTGGTGTTTGTTTGTATAAATGTATTTATTTCCATGTCTGTCTATATTAAAAGAAATGGATGTTGTGGATGCCCCGTCCCTGGAAGTGTTCAAGGCCAGGCTGGATGGAGCTTTGAGCAACCTGGTCTAGTGGGAGGTCTCCCTGCCCATGGCAGGGGGGTTGGAACTAGGTGATCTTTAAGGTCCCTTCAAACCTGAACCATTCTATGATTCTATGATTCTATAAATGCACAAAACATGGTAAGCACTTTCTTCATAACCTCACATTACAAAAATGTTTTGAGTTACAAAGAAAACAGTGGATCTTACTTGTAGCATTCTAATATCATTTCATCAGAAACTCTAAAACAAAATACGCTAAATTAGAATTAAATTTAATGAGAGTTATTGTAATATGGAAAAATAGACGATGGTGATATAAATATCAGCTTGTTGATAACTTAGCTTCAATTTCAACCTCTTTGAATTTAACTGTTAATACAAATGAGTTTGGAAACTCTGACTTTACCTGGTTCTGCAGTTGTTCAAGTGGTGAAAATGCATCTGGAGATGTTGGTCTGTCCAGCTGGCCCCTGTGCTTAAAACTTTGGTCAAAGAAAGAGATTTCTCTTTCCCTTTATCAGGTACACCAAAAGCTGGAGATTCAACCTAAGATATCCAATTTTAAAAGACCATTATTACCCCATCCACACATATTTTATTTCCATTCCAAGAGAGTTTATACTATTGGATGACCAGTACTTTCACAAAACTGACATAATTTTAGTCTCGACACAAAAAAACTGAGATCATACTTACAATATTATGTCTAAAAAAATCTTAGTGCAGTTTGATGTTTTTGCCTATGCACATGATTTTTACATTTAAGTAAGACAATATCACATATCAAAACAGATTTATATAATGGATATCAGAATACAATGGATTTCATTCCTGATGAAAAGGGAAAGATCAAAAACTAGTTTTAAAAACCTATGTATTTTTTATATAGACAAATATGTGTATGTGTATATAAGTGTGTGTATATATATATAAAGATCTCTTTTTGCTTTAATTAAAAGGGGAGCAGAAAGGGAAAAATTCTGATATACATTTATAGCACAATTTGTAGCTTCAATGCAAAGCAATTTATTTAGTGTGTCACAGTAGACTGCACAATATACCTACCTTGATATGGCAACATTATGTTCCCAACTCTTATTCCAAAGTTGCCTGTCTAAAAGCCTATGGTCATTTCAAGTTATTTCAAATGAGTCCTTCTGCCCTCAGTATAGATGCAAGAAGGTCAACAACAAAAAAGAGAGAAAAAAACCAGTAAGAATATATGCGACATTAAGTCAGAAAATGCTATTAAGAAGCTCCTGTATCCGTAAAAAAAGGTTTATTTCAAACAGGAAAAAATGGTATCTGATGATGTCTCTTAGTTATTCCTATAACACCTTGAAAAATCCCTTGAAACACCTTGAAAATAAAGGAAAAAAACATAACTTTTTTTCCACTGCATTAGGAAATAATGCACACAAGAATTATGTGCTGTCTTTAAAAAACAGTGGTCCATCCTAGTCACATCTCTACAGATACATAAAGTTGTCAATTACTTGATCATGTCTATCATAGTTTTAGTGGGAAAAAATAAAAATTCTGTACTGGGACTCTGAAAAAATAATCTTGAATAGAAGCATTTTCAAGAAGCTATAAAACTTTTTTTTTTGTTAAATATATAACATTTTTTTTTTGTTACTACATCTATGTTGATATTAATTCACTGTATTTTGCCCCATAAGTCTGGGTTTATATAGTGATTAAAAAAATAAACACAGAAGATGCAATAACATAACAGAATGAGGTGAGAAGAATATGGCAAAAACACAAAATAAAAGGCAGAAGAATGTTAAATTAAATTAAAAACAAGGAGATAGGGTAGACATTTTTTTTCTTTTGAAGTGAGAAAAAAGTAATGGCTAGTTATGAAGGATTCTATAAACATTAAGAAATAGATAAAAGGTGTGACAATCCTTGCGTCTCTGTTGATTAAAAAGTGTAAAAGTAGGATTCAATTCCAGAAGTAGACTCAAAATGTAGGTGTCAGTAACAAATCTAGATGTCTAGGCTCCCTTTAAAGCCAAGTGTGATCTTGTAAATGCAGCCACTGAGGTCTGGACAGCTGTTTCATGCATCCTAAGATACATACTTAATTTAGACAGCTGGGTCACTCTGTAAGCTTCAGTGGCTGTTTGCTAGACTGTAACTCAGTTGTCCATTCATAAATGTCTAATGCTACTTGAGGAGCCATACATCATTGGAGTCATCTGCACGAGGTTTGCAGGTATGAGACTAAACCTGTAAGATTCCCCTTGGGGCACCTTCTGGACACTACAGAGGAAATTCTAGAGCACCTCAGGCAGCACCCGGTACTTAATTCTGCACAACTTAACAAAACCCTATCTCTCTCTTCACTCCGAGGGGAACTTGAACAGCTAAGCAATCAAATGCATCTCTGAAGGACACTTAGATACCTTTCCCTTGATTAAAGGTAAATGTGGGAAAGTCTTCCACTGCTTGTATCAACGGTTTCCTTAGCAAACTAGCCCTCAGATGGGGAATGAGAGTCTTGAAACCACGGTTACTGCTCTTTCATTACTCACATCCCTAAGTCATTTCAAACTGTTACTGGAGGGATACAGTTTGTAATGCATTGCTTTTATGACTCTAAACTGTAATGTAGTCATCTACTTCAGTAACATTTTCTGATCTTCATCCATATGAAGCTAATCAGTACAGCCTGAAATCTTAAAATATCCATCCTCGTTATGGCCATGTCTGCACAACATGCACCGTTATGCTACTGGACTTCCAGGAATTAAAAATAGAAGCCTGAACCTATTCCCTTGTCAGAATTACCTATAGAGACCATGAAGGAGACAGGGATGAAAGGTAAATTGTGGAATTTGCTGCAAAAAATTTCTAAGAATTGTAAGCAGAGTAATTAAATTACTCTTCTTTCTTCATCCGTACTTATCTAGATTCCAGATTAGAGATTGGATTTATTTGACTAAATGTTTATGCTTAGTTCAGTTGCCCACTCATTAGAGTCTAGTATTATTGCTCTATTTTAAGATGTCCCACCTGACTTTTCGCTGTCACTTTGGAAGGTCTGGTCTTTTAAGTCCTGCATCCTATATATTATCCCCACCTAGACCTCTCTGATGCTTTATGACATCTCAGATGAAACCTGTGTGTGTAAATTAAGCAAATCTTATATATTTATATCCAAGCCCAGGAAGACTAAGCTTCTTTCTAGTCAGAAAGAGACCCATTTGGGATACAATTTGTGTCATCATACAATTCTTAAGTTCATCAGATAAAGATATACTAAAGCTACTTATCTTCTCTTTATTGTCTCTAAAGGAAACCTGTGATAAGTAGCTCCGATACAGATGTGTTATAGTTTAACCTCCATCAGCAACCAAGCACCACACACACACACTCACTCCCCTCATGGTGGAACGGGGAAGAGAACTGAAAGAGGAAAAGTGAGGAAACTCATGTGTTGAGATAAAGACAGTTTAATGAGTAAAGAAAAAGCCATGCACTCAAGCAAGTCAAAACAAGGAATTAATTCCCTTCTTCCCCTCAGCAGGCAGGTGTTCAGCCACCTTCACGAAAGCAGCACTCCACCACACGTAATGGCTACTCGGGAAGACAAATGTCACAACTTCAAACATCCCCCCCTTCCTTCTTCTTCCCCCAACTTTATATGTCAAGCATGATATCATAGGGTATGGAATATCCCTTTGGTCAGTTGGAGTCAGCTGTCCTGGTTGTGTTTCCTCCCAACTTTTTGTGCACTCCCAGCCTACTTGCTGGTGGGGCAGTATAAGGAGCAGAAAAGGCCTTGACGCCTTAGCAACACCCAAAAACACCAATGCACTATCAACACCACTTTTGTCCCAAATTGAAAACATAGCCCCACACCAGCTTCTAGCAAGAAAGTTAACTCCGTACCAGCTGAAACCGTGACAAGATGTCAACACTGCAAATGTTTAAAATGAGATTCATTAATCCAAATGTAGAACTAAAAATATCTAAGTGGAATGTGAGAACAATGGTGCCTGACTATTCTTACTGCAATTTTTATCAAATTCTGTGTCAAGGTGAAGGGCACAGCTTTTAAGAAAATAGAGGAATTTACTCTGTTTAACTCCCTTGAAACTTTAAGTATTGGAATTTTTCTAAAATGCTCATAGGTGATATGCATGAAAATTCTGCCTGCTTTCTCAGGCAATAAAATATATGCAATTTGATCTTAAAAAGAAGAATACTGTATATAAATCATTTTGCTTTGTTTAGCCGGAAAGGCTTGATAATGAGAAGATTAAATAATGGCATTAACAAAATGTTTTTAAATCTCTGTCCTATCACACACACACACAAAGCTCAAAATGTTCAAGCTGTAAGGTTTTTTTTCTGTGAACAGAAAGGGCTGTGACCTTGAGAAAAATAATAAACTTCAACCAACCAAGCAACACAAAGCAAGATGAATGCATGATTAGATCGATTCAGGTGAAAACTTACAACTTCCAAATAAACTTCGACATCTCAGAAATACTCTGTCGAATTATTGCATAAAGACAATAAAGCTGAGAAATGTTAGACTTCATTTTCTCCTTTAGTATCAATAATATCAATAAAAATGATCATAATGATAAAAAGAAAGGGTAAATAACAGGGAGGAAATATGAAGCAGAGATAGTTGTAAATGTTAAGAGGCATTATTATGTAAGTAAATATGAAGTGGTTAAGAAGTACAGTAAATCTTCTGAATATCTGGATGATAGAAGGGGAGAAAATAAGCATGAATGAATCTGACAACAAATCATTGTCAGAAAGTGAAGTTTGATGGCACTAAATGAAAGAGTTTCAAAGAAATAATGTAATCAGAAGAATTAAAATGACCTAAATTATTAAATGAAGAACAAATGAGCTGGTAAGTGTAATTTTCCTTTGTACACAGCCTCCTCAGGGCTGATAGAGACATGCAGCTACAATACCATGGCTCTTTTTTCACTTATCTCTCAGTCAATACTGAAGGCTGAAGTTGTAATTATTGCTGCTGTCAAAGGAATTATCAGGTGTGAAAAATTAATATGACTACTCCTTCTTTGGAAGAAAGCTGAAAAACAAGTTGTTCCATCTTTTTATGAGAAAAGGTATATTAATATCATTTCCCATGTTTAGATGTCATTTAGCATCATAACAAGTTACTATGTTATACCAGGGTGGTATTTATACTGCCAAGATCCTTAAACGTCCTTAAGCTTCTTTTGGTGAATTTAATGCATTTTAGAACATAAAAACACTTATATATATATATATATCTGCTGAAAAATACAGGATGATGAGTTTGGAATATTAGTATCTTCTGGTAGGTCATTCAAGTTGCTGCATGGATGATCTCGAGACAGTTTCACATGCGCAACTTAATGTGTAAGAAAGTTAAGTCATGGGAATCTGGAATTTTTTACCCCTTCTGAATGATATAACTTGCTCTACAGTGTATTTGAGGTCTATCTTATCAAACATTCTGGAAGTTATAGCTTTCTAATGACTGTGCTGGTCTTTTAAAATGCATCAAAAAGTTATTTCAAACATAGATCTCAATGAGGGAAAATAGACAATGTCTGTTCATAGATGGAGTTCTCTGTCTTTCTTTAAGTTTTCAGAGACAATATCTCTGAATGGAATGAACGCACAGCAGAAGGGAAGATTTGTAATCCTAAAGTTTTGATTCTGTCACCATAACCCTGAAACTGATCTTAACTGCCAAGCAACATATAGTCAAATCTGTTTGGATGGGACTGTTTGCTTGCAAAAATCCCAAATATAAATAAAACCAGAAAAATCCAAAGTGAGTGAACTCTTACGTGCCTAATTTAAAAGCAGTTTCTACTAAAAGATAAATAAAAGGCACTCTTTTCCTCAGACTCTGTGCCCTGGAATTCTACATGATCCAACAGAGTCTCAGATATGAGTCTTACAGCAAACTGCTGTCTCTGCTATGCCTTTAATGGGTACCACATAAGTGATTCCTTGAAAAAGACTATCAGATCCTCTAAAGTTATAGTCACTTTGTGTCCAGTTAGTGTTCTTTTTCCATATGTTCAGCTGCACTGGAATTTGAATTAATGCAAAGTGATTTATAGGTTAATTCTTCAAAACTGATGACTTCAACTAGTCAATTCCTTACTCTATTAGTTAACCAACTCCATAGAATGGCAACATTTCTAACAAAATATTTACTAAAGATTAGTTTCACTATAAACTGATGACAATAATTTCTAATTACCTTTTAGAAGACTACAATTTTACTGAGAAAATATCTCTATGTGTGATTAAATTAGACGGTAATTTAAGATTTCACTGTTATGTCCGTAACAATATAACTGTCTATGAAGCTACTTATATCTCCGTTTCAAGTTTTCTAACAAAATTGCAAAAACATTTTGCACCACTAACCACTTTTCTGTCTGGGTGACAAAAATGGGAAAGAACTGACATCTGCCTTATAAATATTAAACCTCTTAAATGGTATTTGTCACATCTTGGTGATTCAATAGAATTTTTGCCTAAACAGTAGAATTTTCAACTAAACTGTAAAATCAAAAGCACAATGTCCATTGCTTAGGTGCCATTTTGAATGGAATGGAATGGAATGGAATGGAATGGAATGGAATGGAATAGAATAGAATAGAATAGAATAGAATAGAATAGAATAGAATAGAATAGAATAGAATAATTTCATTTGGAAGGGACTTTAAATGATCATCTAGTCCAACTGCTTGACCACTTCAGGGCTGACTAAAAGTTAAATAGCAGTAGTACAGTGAAGTGCTTGCTGAAGCCAGTAGGAAGAATGAAGCTCAATTCCGTAGATTTTGCATCCCTGCAGGTCAGAGACTTTCTTCTTTATAAACACTTTAAAAGAAGATATCACTGTATTATCAAAACGTCTTAAAGACATTAGTAAATTTATCTGTCTTATAACAAGATGAAGAAATGTGATCACCCTCACCTTACAGTAAGAGAACTGAAAGACTGCATAGAAGAATTTTGCAATGTTGTAAGGGAATTTTAACCAAGTATGCCTTGCAAAAAAAAAAAAAAAAAAAAAGTTGTAAGAAATTGAATACATACATTTTGCTTGAATTGAATAAATATGCCATTCTTCAGTATTCTCTGGTCAATATTTTTTTAACATTTTGGGTCCTCTCTCCCAGATTATTTGTCTAGGTTTATTTTTCTTTCACTCTTAGCATGGAAATCTAATCTGTGGCCCTAAATTCCAAAACAGGTTTTTCATCAGTTCTTTCATTTACATTTAGAATGTCCTGATTATGCACAAATAGTGTGTCTCTACTGGTGCATGCATAAGACTACTGAATTTATCTTTGCCAACTATCATTACTACAAACAGAAACATGTGTGGTGAGTAACCCAGAGAGAATTTATAATTGCTGATTGTTTCAAAGCTTTTTGGTACTTTCATGTCGTTAAACGCAAATCCACTTCCACTCAGATATTTATCAGTTATTTCTGTTTGTGAAGGTAATTTGCAAGTTGGGAAATGCTGATGTGAAAAGAATTCTCTATTAACAAATTCAGTTTAAAAACAGAATGAGCTCTGAAGCATGTTTCATATCTAAATTAACAAGAAACATGAATAAGCACTTAAACCAAAAAAAACCCCATCCTTTTGTAATACTGCTTCATGGTACTCATATGACATCTGTGTAACCTCCTTTAATATACAGAAGTTATACCTCAGAGTATAAATGCATTGATTTAAGTAAATAAATAAACAAACAAAACCAATAAAAAGAATATAATTGTCATATTGTTCTATATTTTAAGTATGAATATAGATCATTTACTGTCCAGTACTGACTTTTTTTGTGAAGTAATTAAAAAAGAATACATATTTTTTTAAAGGGGTGTAGAATGTCTACATTTCTTTGTGAATGCCTTCTTAGTACATGGTGAGAGCATACAAGGTTAAAAAATTTTTGTGGTTGTCTCTTTTTAGCAGAAACTCTTAGTTCAGATGGCTATATTTGGGAAATTACATTATTATTGCTAGACAGAGCTTCAGTAATAACAAAGAAGGCATTCAGCAAAATATTTGCTGATTCCGAGTGTTTTAAAATTTTCCACACGAATAGATTTCTAAATATTTCCAACCAAAGTGCAACAGAGACTATTCTTTTGTAAACAGAAAATAAATCTACCTAACAGAAGTCTGCATCAGCTTAGGACATTATTGACATTATTGACAATATTCTTTGAAATTAATTGGATGTAAACATATAATTTTAAGTCCTGCTGTATTTGTTGTAAACCCTGCCTAGAAGAAGTGTGGATTTAACTCTATATTAGAATATATTTTGAAAGGAAGCCCTAAGTCAATAGTCACAATAAGACAAAAATCTTTCAGTGTAGACATGCCTAGAGTACGCTATAGTGTTGAATGCAGAGAACTCAGAGTGAATGCTGGGCTGTGGCAAGTCTATATAACACAGCACAGTAAAAGACATTTGTGTGGAAATTGTTTGTATTTGTTAGCTTAACATCATCCTTACATGACTAAATAGTGTCGGGCCCCAAGGTTGCCCCAACTACAAGTTACCCTCAGTGTCTTTGCTCAGTTGCCTCTAGTATTTAGAGATCAGCATACACAGAGCTCTTTCACATTTCCCATACAATACAGCTTTCTACATGTATTTTAGATGGTTTGTGCTTAAACTGGAGCACGACCTAACCTCACTGTGAAGAACTCTTTTACAAACATTCTCTTTTTATTGTCAGATTCTTCTAAAGAAATAAATATCTGTTACACTAAATGTCATCCTGTTAAACTTAATGTTGAGTTCTTTGACCAAGAACCCACCAAGAGCATATTGATCCTTGGGATACTCTCTCAAGTAAATTTTGCTCAGGACAACATCCAGATGATATATGGATGATATAGAACAGAAGCTAAACCATGCCAAGGAATCTGTACATTGTGGATTTGAAATATTTCTTAGTTTTCATCTGCCTTAGCCTTTTGGTTTGGATCAGGAAGTTTTCTAGTTTTACAACAATAGACCTCAAATCACTGTGTTATAATTCAGTGTCCATGGATTATTTTTTTATAGCTTGTAAATAATCTGTCTTCAGGGTTTGTGTATTCTGTAATTAATTTAAAATTGCACTAGACATTTGTAGTCATTTAGTAGATGTTTATGGTTAGTTAAACCACATCAAGACATGGCAATGTAATCATGTGCAAAGAGCACTTCACTCTCCACACCTAACCCCTAAGGTTAGAGTAAGTAAACTGAGGGATGTTCCTGAGCTGGTGCTTTAGGATCATTATCGACTCCCTGACTGGAAGCTTGCAGGAAGGGCTAGGTTACCGCACAGCTGACCACATATGAACTTATGGCGATATCCATAGTCATTTCACATTTAACATTGTCCCCATTGTTTTGTCTGTTTACTTGTTTCTTATTGCAAACATCTGCAGGAAACTTCCCACTTACAAAATATTTATCTCAATGGGAAAAACTGCCTCTAGGCTTTACCACAGTACACCGGATAGAGCAACAAGAAAATTAACATGAAGAAAAAAAATAATGCTTTTGCAGGCTAACCTCCATGGCAGCCTGTGAGTTTGCATGGGAAATGAGAAGCTGGGGAGTGTTTTCTTTTGGTTTTGTTTAGTACAGGGTTTATGCAAACCTTCTTTTTACAAATGATCTTTTGATCTCCGCCATCTCACATACTTGAAGACAAAGAAGAGGTAATCCTTATGTGGATAATTCTCCTGAAGATGATTTTTTGCACATGTAGTGACATGATTTGATCACAGGAAAAGAGATTGTAATGAGTCACTGGTTTTGATGTTGCATAGACAGAATATTTCAGTGTTCCATAAATTTAAATAAAGTAATACATTCTTTTCCTGTGAAGTTTTCAATTCTAGTCACATAAGCAGTCAGTAAAAATGTCCTCTATTTTCCACCCAGTTAGGTTGTTGGTAGAAATGACAGGCTTGTAATTCCCTCTCTTTTGTTTGTCTCCCCTACCACTGTATTACTGTGGGTGGGTAGGTGGACTGCAAACTGACTGCAAAACCTTAAATTGATCTTTCCTTTCTTGCCAATTTGTATTTCATTAATTGCTTTACTTTAGAGTCTTATCCTTATTTCATTACTGGTCTAGTTTAAGTAAAGACAGACAGTGTATATTTAATACATACAGGATTAAAACAAAGTAATGCATTATAAAATATTTCAATCTATTTTAACATTTCAATTCTTATTTAATTGAACTTTCAATGTTCAGAAGTACTATGCACCAGGCTGACAAATATTGTGCATCACTAAAGACACTTAATCAAGGCGACTAGAAACAAAGGAAAGCATGTGTGAGGATGACAGGCTGAAAACTTTGAGCAGGAACAGTGTTGAGCAGCTTCCAGCATCAATAAGGGAAAGAAAAGGATGTTCATAACAGACATAAAAATGTGTTCTTTGAACATAGGAAGGGATTTGTTATGGTGCATGTGCAATATGAGGAAAGATAGCCAGGTTGACATTTCCTGATATTTTGACAATATATAATAAAAGGCAGCAAGATAATGCATAGTCATATAAGTTAATTTGCTTATATCACTGTAACTGTGAATAAATATTGCAAGAAATTGTCACTAGAAGTACTCTAGTTTACTACAAATATTGCAAAATTAGAAGATATTTAGACCAGCATTTTTATTTAGTGAATTAAAATATGTTTGTTATATTTCCTTGTCTTTGCAGCCGTAATAGTGAGGATATATAGAGAACGTGAACTTCCTGGAAAATTTAAATTGAAAATAAAAAATAGTTATTTTGGTTATGAAAGCGGAAAACTTTCCCTTTGGAAACTCTGGAATTACTCTAGATTTACAGCTTTATTTTCTAATTCTGACCAAAATGCTGATCTGAGATTTTGTTTTATTTTAACCAGCATATGTTCATTTCTCTCTAATATTTTTCACAGAAAGATGGAATCATAGAACAGCTGAAGTTGGAAGGGACCTCTTTAGTTTGTCTAGTTGCTGAAGCAGGGTCAGCTAAAGTAGGTTACCCAGAGACGTATTCAGTTGAGTTTTGAATGTCTCCATGGGTGGAGACTCCAGAACACCTCTGGGCAATCTATTCCAGTGGTTGGTCACCCTCACAGTAAAAAAAAAAAAAAGTATTTATTTTGTTTCAACATGATTTCCTGTGTATCAGTTTGAGCCTGTTGCCCCTAGATACAGTAGTGGGTAGGGTCTGGCTACATATTTTTTGCTCCCTGCAGCCAGGCTTTTATGCACATTTATGAGATTTCCCCCGAATCTTCTCTCAATCAAACAATCCCAGATCTCTCAGCCTTTTCTTATACGAGAGACACTCTTGTCCCTTAATCACCTCCATGGCACTTTGCTGGACTTACTCCAGTATGTCCACTAATGGTTTGTTGTAGAGTTACATTATATGATACTACCATGCTACTACATAATTTATAGCTGTGACACATTATATCTTGGCTCTGTGATATACCTGAACTGATCAGACCAGAGAGCAACACAAAATCTTGTATAAGAATACAGCTTCCTGTATTCTTATTTGTCTTGTATTCAGGCTGCCTACAAAAGTCATCTGCCTCTGTGCTGTGAAGCACCACAGCTGCTCTAGAAAGACCATTTTGCAGAGGGGGACTTCCATCCATCTACACTGGAGGTGATTTAACCTCTCACTTTATCCTTTTATGCACTGCATAGCTGTAATAGGGATGCCTTTTATTATCCTTGAGATAAATGGGTGGAAACACTGAAAGATTAAGACTTTTCAAGCTGGTCAAGAATCCCATAGGTGAAGGATTCCTGGTTGTTATCAGTTGTGTTAAATCTCATTTAATGAAATACAGATGAAGATAAAATGCAAATAATGACCTAAGTTCATAATCCTCAATATATACATATACTAAGATACATCAGAAGGTATCTTTTTCCCTCCTCCAGTTAGGTTTCTGTCATTTATTTGACAAGCAGGATTTTAGGCTTTGACCATTCAATGGGCTGCACCTCCTGAAACCTTGCTTTTTAGGGACTTACCCACAAGATTTTTCCTACAGTGGCTTCCATCAGTGAACACCTCCAGAAGGATACCATAGAATGCAACTCCAGAGAAACTACCATTTCAGAGCACTCTGGCAAAATATGCTAATCATATAGTAATATTTTTGTTGGTTTTTTTTTTTCTGTAGCTTTTATTGCTTTCTGTTGTTTTAGTTAGGTTTTCATGTTACTAAACCTCATTAATTTATAACACAGTTTAAGAAAGAGTATCTGAAAAGTAGAACGTATTTGTTTCCTAAACATTTATTTACAAAATACAAAGTCTTCCTTTTACCTTTTTGAACATGACTGTTAAAATAATTATTTGAATAAGAAGGCCCTTACCACCACAAATGGTATCATAATGTTAGTAAAATGCCTTTTTTGTTGTTGTTTTTAAAGAAAAGTATTACATTTTTGTAAAATTCTCAAAACTCAGACACTTTGTTTTTAGGGGAAGGTATGTTTGGCTAGTAAAAAAGTTATCTGACAATTTTATTCTTTACTTTAATAAACTATAATGATGATGTAGAATTATTCTGGCTACAGAGACTGTTGGTTCAGTTTTTCATTCATTCACATATGAAAACAACTAGACTGACAAAATATTTATTAAGTTTCTACTTGACCCTAAGCTAGATACCTCCAGATATCTTAGGAGATGGCAAAAAGTAGTCACAGCAGGGAACTTAGCTCTCAAGCACTTGTAGCTGAAGGGCTTTGCTTCCTGTTATACAACAGAGGCATTGAGGGTTTATTAGATAAAAGCAGCAAGATCATGCTGCTAGCAGTATGAGTAAGCAGTTGACAAGTGAACAAATTGCAGGCCCTCCTGCATTTAGATCTTATTTTATTTTTTTTCTTTTTATTTTTTTTTAAATCTCTCTTTTCTCTTGCTGTTTCTGAATAAACAATCACAGTAAGAACATCTCAAGGTGTTAAAATACTTTCTTTTGTAAAACATATGCTTCTTTCTTTAAATAAAGTAAACTGAAGATCTCTTTGTTCCAGGAACTTGGGGCTTGTGCTTTCTATTTAGAAGACATCCACTATTTTTAGACACTTGAATTCAATATTATTTCAATAACTGAAAAGAAGACTATTTCTCAATATATGGGTAACTGCTAACTGCATGTATAGCATTTCTATGAAGAAAGAGGTATGTGAAGGGAATCACAACATAGTCAGTGGGCAGTCAAAAAACCCAGACTGTTTTGAAGGTTTTAGCTTTTTGAAGAGAGAGATCAGCTGATTAGTTAGCATTTTAGGGTGCTAATCTACACCATGGAATAACATAAGTATCTAAAAGAAAAGGAAGATGGTGGAGGTAGATATGGTTGTTACGAGAAAATATTCTTATGGCAAATATTTGAAACCCTCTCATATTTAATAAATAAATTTTCAAGTCACACAGAGTACAGGTTAGTAATTATAATTCATTTCTGTAACAGCAGCACAGCTGAAATTTGCTGTTAATTTAAGATGCTTAACTCTTTTAAAATGTAGGTATTCTTAGCATATTGAATTTTGCATAACATTGAAATAAGTCATAGCTTTCCTTTTAATGAAGTGACATAGACTAATGAATTAAATGAAGATACTAATTGAGTAATTGACTGAGGAAATTAACTTGGGTTATTGTTGTAAATAAGCTAATGCTAAGTTTATCAATGTTGTTGAGAAAAATACCTGATGGAAAGAAGATGTGAACTTGCATCAACATAGTTAAACAACAGCTATCAAATAAGGGTGTGTTTTATTTTCTGTAATGCAAATATTATGAAAAAAAAAAGCTTCGGTGCCATGTTGTATTCTTCAGTCTGGCCTCTCTTGTGACTAGGCATTCTGTTAATTAAAATCACATTTAGGTTTCTCTATTGTGTATTTTCTATATAGTTCAAATTAGTCAGGGAAAGATCAGTTCCTTAATAACTTCTAAAAATTAGGTTGAATGAACACTAACTATATTACATAATCTTAATCTCCAAGATCTCTACATTAGCAAGGACTTTCTGTACTTAGGAAAGCTTTTTTAAGATAAAGGCGGCAAAGAGTGGGCAAGGATGCATGTTGGATGTGGTGTAAGAGTTTTGTGAGACTGAAGATGTGAGATGAGAACCAATAATGAAAGTCACAGTGACTGCTGTATCATTTACTGGCATGAAAGGATAAAAATAAAGCCCAAAATTGAGATCTTTGTCATTGTTTTTGTTTATTTGTTAGATTGTTCTTCTATTTGGTTATTGCATGCTATGCTCTGTTGAAATTGGAGACTTCACCAAACAGTAATTATTTATAACATTATATATTTTTTTTTTCCAATGTTATTAGTTTACTGGTCCATGTGTTGCCCTGAAGGAAAGTTACTGGAGGATTGGTAGATATATTATTGATACGTGTGTGACAGAGAAGGTTGATAATCTCTATCTACACTACAGGTAAGCCTAGAGAAAGGGAAGGAGAAGCAACCAGAAAAAGATCTATCTCTGTCGGACATGTATTACTCTATGTAAGACATTTTTTGCTAGAGTTGGCTAGGATCTATAGTCTTGTTGCACAAAATCTGGGGGATTGTAAATCACCAAAATATTTCTGTCTCCCCAATACGCTATCTTGTAGCAAGAATTATTTAAGAGAAAACAATAGCTTCTCTAAGCACTCATATATTAAAGATCTTTCCTTTTCCTTTTCCTTTTCCTTTTCCTTTTCCTTTTCCTTTTCCTTTTCCTTTTCCTTTTCCTTTTCCTTTTCCTTTTCCTTTTCCTTTTCCTTTTCCTTTTCCTTTTCCTTTCCTCCTACCTAAATAATTATTATGGTAAGCTATTCAAATTAAACAAGGGTCACCCTTTTTTTCAGGATCATCTAATAGTTTGTATCGGTAAGATGACTGAACCTATATTCTGGATTCATGCTCTTTGTTTGTTTGTTCCACTACTGATACATACCCATTAATGACTTTCCAGGAAAAGACAGCTGCAGCCTTCTAGGAATCACTCGTCAGGCACCTATTGATAGAAACATATCCAGCTCTTAATATCTTTTGTCAACTCCCTGCCTTTAGTTAATTGACAAGGGAGATTGGAGAAGGTTATTGTTGATGTTGCTGTGTAAATCCACTCTACAGTTTCCCTTGACTTTGTTCAGTCATTACAGGATTAATATTGCAAAGGGAATTGAAAGATAAATGCAGTTCCTTGCTAGCAAACATTTTGGTAAAGGAACAAATAAGAGGGATTTTTTTTTTTTAATTTAAATAAAACAAATGTTGAGTAATTGTTGCCAGTAACAATATTAGGGCAGTTCACCAGAAGAACAAATGAAGAAGACTGGAAAATCAAATACATATATAAATAGATACAGAAAGATATTAAAACTTTTGTTTTTCTCTATAAAATAATATTTATAGTAATTTAAAATGCATGTTAAAGATAAAATTACTGACATGAAAGAAGCATCATCATTATTATTATCATTATTAATATTACAATCAGTGCTTTTAGACTTCTGATTAGAAAATTTACTAGTACAAGGAATAAAGATGGCATGACATAAACAACCAGCTGACAGGTAGAGAGAACAGCCTTATATTCCTTGCCTAATCAAAAGCCATACCCACAGGGAAAACAGCGCATCAAGATGATGTGGTGGGATACCTCATGACTGCAGTGTTGTGATGGATCAATACAGGTTCCTTAGGAAGAACTGGCAGGATGGCAAAGAGCGGGAGGGGAGTTGTCCTTCACGCAAGACAGCAGTGGAGCTCAGCCTCAGGACAGACTAGGAACCAACAAAGGGCTTATGGGTCAGAATTAGCAGAAAGACCAACATGGGTGACATTGTAGCAGGGGTCTGCTTAGACTGCAGGAAGAAATAGATGAAAGCCTCATTGGATAACTGGAAGCCTCACATTCACAGGTCCTCATCCTCATGGGGACTTGAATCACTCCAATGCCTGCTGGAAGGGCAAAAAAGCAGGGCAGAAACAACCTAAGAGATTTGTGCAGTGCCCCCTCAGTAAGTTTAGAAACAATATAAAACTAGGAGGAGTAGCTGGTACATCAGATGGGCATGCTGCTATTCAGAGGCACTGAGATAGACTAGAGAAATGGATCAACAGGAATCTCATGAAGTTCAGCAAGGGGAAATGCAAAATCTTGCCCTTGGAGAATAATAACCCCAAGCATAAGAACAGGCTGGGGGCCAGACAAGTGGAAAGTAGCTGGTCAGGAAAGGACTTGTAGGTCCTGGTGGACAAAATGCTGAAAATGAGCCCACAGTAGCATCCTGGACTGCATTAGGAAGAATGCTTCCAGCAGGCTGATGGAGGTGGTCCTTCCTCTCTACTCAGCACTGGAGTACTGGGCCGAGTTCTGAGCTCCCCAGTAGAAGAAGGAAATTGATACACTGGAGAGAAAACCACAATGATTAAGGGATTAGGAAAGGGTGAGAGAGCTGGGCTTGTTCAGCCTGGAGAAAAGAAGGTTCAGGGGAAACATGTCAATATCTATATTGTTACCTGATGGCAGGGAGGGAGGGAAGAAGATAGAGACAGATTCTTCTCGATGGTGCCCAATGAGAATCCAAGAGGAAATGGCACAAATTGAAATGCAGGAAATAGCATTGAAAATAAGTTCGGTTTTTTTTATTTATTCATTTCTTTTCTTTTGAAAATAAAATAATTTATTTTCTTTTAATTGATCACTGGAACAAGTTGACAAGTGTGCTTATGAAGAATCCATCCTTGGAAGTATTGAAAACCTGACTGGGCGTAGTCCAGGGAAACCTGCTTTAGCTGACCAGCCTCTGAGCAGAGGGGTTGGAGCAGGTGATCTCCAAAGTTGTCTTCCAAACTCAACTGCTCTCTGATTCTGTTATTCAATGAAATAAAATTCTTCGATGTTGAAGCTAACCAAATTAGATGATGTGAAGGAAATATACAATATAAATCTTGTGTAAAATAAATTAAAAAAAAAGCAACATGGAGTTGTCTTTTAAAGGCCTAACAACATAACCTTAATTTCAATAATAGAGTTATTGTTAGTAAACATATTTTTTCCTTTTCCAGCCCATACCTGTCTCAGTGAATTGGTGGTTATTCAACACACTATTTTATGCTGGAGCAATTACATATACTGTCCGTATTTTATATACCATACAACGCTCAAAGCTAACACTGAATTAAAAATAAATAAAATACTATTTTTCTTATCATTTGCATATAGTTCAAATTATCAAAATGCTTTATAAATTATTTTTAGACACTTATATTTAGGCAGTTAAATTAAGCTCCAAGGACAAATTTCAGCTCCAGACCTAGACAACCAAGTTTAGATTCTCAAATCTTTGTTTACTAAATGAATAGACATAGCCAAGGGAAAGCTAGTTTTTGACGTAAGTATCCATACGTAGATGTATGAAATACCTGAGATATCCATAAAGGGAGAACAGGCATGACACAGGACATACAAAAGGTCCATGCTGACATAAGTTGATAACTGGAGACTATGTGGAATAACTTATGTCTCCACAACATTTATGCTGACACGACCCAATTGAGCTCCTGTTCAGTACAGCAAAGGGAGTCTACAGAGATGTTCAGCTTCAGCTGCCCTTGCCCAGCTAGCCCAGTGAAATGTCTTCATGTTTGTTTAACCAGCAATTTTAAGACATTTTTTTGTGTTTTTTGTTTTGTTTTGTTTTTGGGTTTTTTTTGGTTTTTTGTTAGATGGTGTGGTTTCAATGTCACATTGGAAATTTTTTGGAGACAAAATAAAATAGCATCACATAGTATTTTTTCTTTCAGGAAACCTTCCTTGTTTTTTCTTCCCTTTCTTCTTCACTAGATACATCTTGGCTCATGCTAAAAAAAATGTGGGTACTACAAATTGCATTCTGATGATACATTTATCATCAGCAACTAGTATCATCAATCCTGGTGATGGGAGAAGGCTGAGATCCTGCTTAAATAGGTAGAAATATGTAAGTACAAATGTGAAAATGCCAGAGTAATAAGCATGCCCCATACAGTACATTTACAGTTGTATCTGGACGTGTAACAGCTCCTGCATACATACTGCATGCAGTGCTACCATTTACAGAGTATGGTTAAGATGATTGGAAGGAGTCAGAGTTGTTCCACAGTAGGTGAAATTCAGTGTAGGTGTTTCAGATGTCCAGTTAATGCTAAAACCTAGGACCACTGATCTGAGCAATACTGGTAGTTGTAAGCCATGTGTTGACCATGTGCATATAAAGCAGAAAAGCAACCAGACAAAGCAACAAGCAATTACTATTTATTAATATGTGAGTAAATATTTGTATATTTATGTATAATTTATGTATAAATGTATATTTATGTACAACGTTTTACAGGAAGAAGCAGATGCTTTCCTTTCTTCAGACCCCTATTTTAACATTTCCTAATGTTGTTGAACATAAGGTTACCACAAACATTTAAATTATTTATCATGTGTATCTGAAATAATTTTTATGTCAGTGATCAGTGCTCCCCCTAAATCGTCAAGCTTACAGCTAGTGAATATGAAAAATTAAACACGCAAAACTGTTGCGGAAAACCAGTATTCAGGCAGTATTTATAGCATATTATACTATACAAATATATAACTATACAACTACCAGAAAGGTTTGCTGGAGAACAGAGAAACATAAAAAGAGAAAGAATGAACAATCCAGACCTTGTATCTGCTGCCAAAGAAGAGTGCACCTTGCTAAACTGTTTTATCTGATTCAAAGAGCAGGTACGTTACACAGCAATGCAAGCTATCAGACCAGGTAAATCTTATTATGCTTGTTGTATCTGTGCAATGCGAATAGAACGCATTTGTGTGTGTGTGTATGTTCATACAATTCATGAAAGTGTTCTAGTATCTTTTCCTCTGTCCCCTGTTGTGTTCCTCAATACTGAAAGACGATGTCTTTCGTCATAATAGAAGGACTTCTCAAATCAAATAGAATGCCTAAGACTGAATAGTCATACTCCACTCCCAAACTGAGGCATATAAAACTGGATCTCACTTCATAAGTCAGAAATATTTTGAGTTTTTATTGAGTCTGATATATTTGCATTTTTTTTCTGAGTTGGATGCGATAAAATTTCCTACACATCTTCAAACTATTATTATTTGTCATACATTAAATTTGGTTCACAGGGGCAAGTCGAAGTGATTGTGTTTTCAGCACACTGAATCTGCACATGAACTTTAGCCATCAGTATCAGAAAACTTGGTCAGTGCAATAACCTACAGAAATTGCCTACCTGTGAAACATCAAAAAATAGACAAGCTGTTTTTTAACACACCAACAGTTTCAAATTCAGAGACAGAAAAATCCATATTAAAGGAAACACAGACATTTTTCAACCATTATTTTACACAAGATACCTTTCCAATCTTTTCTCTAACTTTCGAGTGTTGCATTGGTAAGCTCCACTTCATTTTCTTTCAACTGTAATGTCGTTTTCTATTAAGGGATTAAAAAAAGTGGTGGTAGCAGGGACATATGCTTACTTTACTGTACTTCTACTGCACCTGAAGTAATTTTCAAATTCCAGTTTGAATCTCAAGCAAAATTTGGGTGCACAGCCTAAAATTCTGCCACCAGAAATAGCGGAATAAAGAGCAACACAGTAACAAAGTAATCAACAAGAGCAATGAGACATGAAATATCAAAATGTCAAAATGTGACTCAACGTGAATGTTAGCATTGGTAAAAGTATAATTTACAGTACAGTCATTATATCTTCTCTAATTGTTCACGTGCATGTAGATAATACTGATTTCCCACAACTTGAACATCTGAAATGTTATCTGAAGAATGAACCAACTCATCCTGAGAAAAGCTTTAGGCTTGCCTATCCCCCTACCTTTGCTGCCAAAAAATCCTAGTTTGAATAACTAAGATTTAGACATCTAACTTTTGACTCTGTAGATGTACTGTATTGGGTCTGGATGGGGTGGAGTTAACCTTCCCAATAGCAGTCTTGGTAGTGCTGTGCATTCCATTTCTAACGATAATGGTATTGACAACACACCAGTGTTTTGGCTATGGCTAAGCAGTGCTCGCACAGTGTCAAGGCTGTCTCTCCAGTCCCCCGCTGCTCCCCACCAAAGGCCAGTAGGCTGGGAGTGGACAAGAGACTGGGATGGGACACAGCCAGGACAGCTGACCTAAAATGACAAAAAGGGTATTCCATACCAACGTGATGTTGTGGTCAGCAATAAAAGTAAAGAGGAAGGAGGAGGGTAGGAGGCATTCATTATTAAAGTATTTGTCTTAAGAAGCAACCACTCTGTGTACTGAGGCCCTGCTTCCCAGGAACTGGTTGGACATCACCTGCTGATGGAAAGTAGAGAATAAAACTTTGTGTATTTTCCTTTTCTTTCGTGCATGGCCTTTGCTTTTCTTTATTTAACTACCTTTATCTCAACCTATCTTATTTGCTCCCCCTGGCCTGCTCAGGGGGGTAGTGATAAACCTGCATTGTGGGCACCTAGTGGCCAGCCAAGGTTAACCCACTACATGTAGTCAGTTTCTATTTAATAGAGAGAAAGCCTTTGACCTCTGCCTGAGACCTCCGTCAGCCTACCCAGCCCTTTGTGCTACATGGGAGGAATGCTGGAGCGTGGACAAAGCATTGTCTTTGCTTTGCCCCAAGAATGCATTCCACCAATACGTGTTCTCAGTGTTAACGCTACTCATACCTTCCCCAGCTTTTTTCATTTGTAAAAGAACTCTTATACTGGTTTGAAAATGTCAGCTAAAATTCTCCACCACAATTTGAGCTTTCGGCAGACATCAGACACTGAAAATCATATCTTGTGTAGATTAACAGTTTATAACACTAAACAGTTGACAGCAAGGTGCTATAATAACAAGGGGCTTAACAAAAATTGAAATGGTTATCTTTCTCAGTAGGAATGTTGTGGTTTAACCCCAGGGAGCAATCAAGCACCACACAGCTGCTCACTCACTCCCCCATCCCAGCAGGGTAGGGAGAAGAGAACTGGAAGAGTAAAAGTGAGAAAACTCATGGGTTGAGATAAGGACAGTTTAATAAGTAAAGCAAAAGCTGCGCGTGCAAGCAAAGCAAAATAAGGAATTCATCCACTACTTCCCCTCGTCAGGCAGGTGTTCAACCATTTCCAGGAAGGAAGGGCTCCATCATGCATAACAGTTACTTGGGAAGCTAAACACCATCACTCCAAATGCCTCCCCCCCCCCCGCCCCCGCCACTTCCTTCTCTTTCCACAAATTTATATTTCTGAGCATGACATCATATGGTATGGAATATCTTGTTGGTCAGTTGGGGTCAGCTGTCCTGGCTGTATCCCCTTCCAGTTTCTTGAGCACAGCCAGCCTACTTGCTGGTGGGGTGGGGTGAGAAGCAGAAAAGGCCTTGATTCTGTGTAAAGACTGCTCTGCAATAATGAAAACATCTCTATATTATCAACACCGTTTTCAGCACAGATCCAAAACATAGCTCCATACTAGCTACCATGGCTACCAGCCAAAGCCAGCACAAGTATGTACATAGGACTCCATATTTTTATATTCTTCCTCTTTCATTTCAAGTACGTTAATGCAAATCTCCTCACTTTTTAGCAGGAAAATTAAACAATCCTTTGACAATTTTCTTTCAACTAGTTTTTTTGAAAATAAACGTGTTTTTCAAAACCTGCTTGTTTTCCAATAGAATGCACACTTCTTGTCCCTGGTTCAGTATTACTATGCTGTTAGCAAAAAAAATCATTCAATGTTAAAAATGTTTAAATATTAATAGAAGTCAGGTATTCAATGTCACCAAAACTATGATTTATTGATACTCACAAGCTTTTAACAATTGTAGCCTCGAAGATAATTGCATGCTATTTTTTGTGGTGCTTCTGTTAGCTGTTTTTTCATACTTTTAAAACTTTTCCTTGTGGTAGATGAAAATCACTTAAAAGTGCGCTGACATGCAAGTTGCAGGGACTTCATAAGGATAGCCACAAATGTGGTTGAATTTCTTTGTTGCTGTAGTGGGGTAAAGAAATTGTAATAGACGGATACTCCTTTCTCAGTGAATGAGATCAATTTCACTTCCTGGCAGTTTCTAAATTGTGTTTGCCAATTGTGACTGGAATTATGGAGACAGATGATCACTGGTCTCGACCTTTCATTATTCCAAGGCCAGTGAGTGGAGAAATGGTGCACCACTTTTAAGCTTTCCTGCTTTGTTTCAATTTACAGGATCTCAAGTTTCATTTCTCAAAGACTGGAATGGAGATAAGTGTTTCTGAAATCTTTTAGATACACAGGGTTATTACATTAGAGATCTTGGTTTTCTCTTGTATCTTCCCTATTCTTCTATTGCTTTTGCAAGTATGATAATAAATATTTTAGGGAAGAAAAGTTCAGGAGGAACATCCATCCTTTTCACAGATCTAAATTTGCTACTTCATTGTCTTTCCTTAAATGATTTATGTAAATTAGGTGTGGTATTAGCTGTAACAGATGGGACCTAAATTGCATTATTTCTATTTGTGCTTCTTTATTAGTAAGCTCAGTTTAAATTTTAAAAGTTCCCAGCAAACAAAATTTTCTCTAATTCAGTGTTGCATCTTTAATGTAGAATTTAGTAGAAATACTGAGAAAGGTCATTATTCTTAGGCAACTAGAAATTTTCACTAGTGCAGGTCTTTGTAAGCAATGCACACTTCAGTTTTCCTTTTCACCAGAATAACTTAA